>NC_060213.1:142947000-143286500 GCF_021130785.1 Homalodisca vitripennis | reverse complement strand
ATTAGTCATTTATTTTTCAAAATAATGAAAAATCTTAATATGTTTTATTGTTCGAAAACGTAATCTGTAACAACCTTGGAGTGTAGTTTAAATTATTGTTTTAACATACTCGAATATGTATAAAACGGCCAAATATACACTTGTTATTATATTTTTTACACATTTTAAACATTCATACGGAAGTAGTCAGAAGTCTGCTTGATTAAGACATGTACAGACACTAAAAGCCATGTCCCGTCTGCAAATTCTACCTCGGAAATCAGAGAGAATCATTCTGGCCGTCCTCATAGGTCACTGGCCTCAGCTAGGAACTTATCTAACAGAATGACGAGGACAGTCGACACAGTACAAGGTCGATGGCACTGATAAAAAGGTCTTCAGTCTCGATTTGAACCTACGCTATCTATGTTTAAGATCCAAAGTCCGATCTCCCCTGAAAATCTAATAATCTTCAGAAGAATGCACTACAGATAAACCATTCCCTGAGTATTAAAGATATAGAAATGTAAAGTTATATTCGTATAATTTAATTGAAGCTAATCGAAGGTTGTTACAAGGTTTTATCTTCTACTACTGATTTGACATTTGGATTTGTTTCTAGGTGCATAGTTCTTTCACGAGTAGGGAAAAGAATTAATTCAGGAGAGATAACAGGTTTTTCCATTGAACCATACATAATATGAATGATAATTCAGGAAAGGTAATAGATTAATCGAATTATGTAAACTACTCATTTCAGGAAGAACATAAGGTACACCATATGTAAATATTACTTCACATAGATACCAGCTGGTTCAGTATTGAATGATAAATTAAAACAGAATAAGAATCGCAAAATTCGGTAGCCAAATCGTAATCCCTTGCTATAATATATTCGTATTAGCCACCACTGTGATATAAATCATGTCGACTCAGACTTGTGCGTTATTGTTTTATCTCATATGCGTTCTCTTCAAGCGGACTCTTCGCTTTATATTGGTGGTAAGCTAATATTTATTAAATACCACTGATATCGGTGGTAATATTTACTATTTTCCATGGTTTTGTTATATTTTTTGAAGGATTTATAAAATCCCATGATATTTATACGTCTTTAAAATCCATATCCATTATAATAACAATTAAAAAATTAATATTTGTGTTGTTTATCCTTCAGCCTATTGTTCCATGGTAGTTACTGAAGATTTCCATATATCTGAACTCTCTCGCATTTTGCAATGTCAAAATCGTGGTCATCGCGACCTTCACGTTACGAGAAAATGTCACAAAACAGTTCCGTGATCAGTAATCTTATTGAATTGTAACTGAAATTCAAATTTTGGATTCCTTTGCGATATTTTACACGATTTAATATGGAACTGTAGTAGGTAATCACTTTATACATACATTTTGACACCATTTAGTTGTGAATGTATGAAAAAATATGCTTTCAAATTACTCCCACTTCCTTGTAAGTTTTTAATTGTAAACTATTCTCTTTAACAAACATTGGGTTTTATAGTAACACTTTTGGCAATAATTGTAGAATAAATCAAGAGTAACAGCTGTAGTATGCACAGATTTAGTATGCACAATTCCACAGATAGTATGCACGGTTTTATGGAAATGATTGCAAAATTAACCTTGGCAGACGGCTGAAAATAAGTCTTCATCATAGTTTATTCAGAGAAATAAGTTACACAAAAGAATGGCTGTCTGTCATCTTTATAAGGATAAATATTAATTCAGTGGTATATTTTTATACTTATTAATAATAAATAATTAATATATTGTAACATTACTGCAATATAGAGAAATGTTAAAAAAAGTCTGATACTATTCATATGTTTGACAGATTTATAAAAATAATCTTAGAATGATCTAAAACGAGTTATGGGTGATGCATTTCACGAATCATGTGTAAAAAAATGTAATTATGTTACAATTTGGTTGATTGGCTTTGATTTTTTAAATATCAGTAGTATTTAATTGGAGGACTTGTGAGGTAATACATTTTGTGTTGTTGTCTTTGTCTAATACTGGTGGGATTTATTAAACTTCGCAAAGACACGTTTAAAAACACCGCACGTTTCAATGATTAATGAAACCTCAATTATAGTTAAATGTGTTTGTAAATTTACGTGCAACATTCCGCGAGAATGTTATTTGTATCACTCTGGACCACAATTAGGTTAAGTGTGCAGTAAGCTCAAACATATCGCCAGTCCTCGCAACAGAAACGTATTTTTGTTGGAAATTAAAATGTACTCTTTTTCTAGTTAAAATCTGCTTATTTAAAACTTCTGCAGTAATTATTATAGATTTGCTTTAAAAGAATTGTGTAGTAAAACACAGACCGAGACCCGATACCAATGTGTAACTATAAAATGTATGTGAAACGAATTAATCGTTTTTAGAATAATGCCCATAAAATCTATAAACTTATGGTAACAAAACTCTTTATGCTAAAACCATAACATGCCTACAGGAGGGTGTACATGGTCATATAGATGCCTTAAATGTAAGAAAAGTATGTAAGGTGAATTACGAAAAGTTTTTTTAAAAGTATTTAACCACACTATAGCAACCTGCTAAATTTATATTGTACTTTATACTGTATACTGTACTGTGTGCTGTATACTGTATATTTGTACTGTATACTGTATATTGTACTGTATACTGTATATTTTACTGTATACTGTATATTGTATTGTATACTGTATATTGTACTAAATACTGATATTGTGCTGTATACTGTATATTGTACTGTGTACTGTATATTGTACTGTATATACAGTATATTGTACTGTATAGTGTATATTGTTTTATAATGTATTAATTTTTATTCAAAGTAGCACGTGTATAAATAACAGTTACACAGTTTTGTATTGAAAGTTGGTTTTTCGACACGCCGCAATTTCTGGTCGAAAGAAGCAAGTTGGTATGCGGTTTGTGATCAATTTAGATCTAATTTGGCATTTAAAATTATGTATAGCTCGATCCATGCTTACATTTAGATTCTTATGACAACCTCATGATCCGTCTCCCAAATTCAGGCTTGGGATGGTAATTGGATAAAATATTATTTGATATAACCGTATAACATTGTACATATTTTTTAGACTTTATCTGAAATTTGTAAAAGATTTTAAGGCATTTTCATACTGTATAATCGTTAGTGGATTACTTAAGCGATTTTTATACTCACTCAGTAAATTTATGTCAATCCAAAGGAAAAATTTATGAAAATCCAATAATATAATCTAAATCTATAGTTTAAAATTTTTTAATTTTTTAATCGTCCTGGATTTTCCTAATGTATGAATGAAAACTTGTGGTATTGATTAAATACTATTTTAACATCAAATATAAATCCATAATAAAAACCAAAATAAAATTGGGACGTAAGAACATAAAAAACATGTTAAGAGGTTGCCACTTCACATGACACGTAACAGGCTTCGCTGAGACAGTGTGTAAAATATCATATAAGTCTACAGTTACACGTTAAAACGTGTGATTGTACTCAGTATATATATATATATATCGTATGGGGGACAAAGGCAGCTATCCATAAATAAATAAATTAAAAAAATTACAATTATTAAAAAGTACGTAAGAACAAAGTTCTTGAGTCATAAATTAAAAATAATATTAAAATCTCCCGTCACAAAGCTAAATCCAAATTACTGAGCCAGTTTAGAGACCCATCCTCTAAACCACTCAGACCAGCCAGACCACCAGAAAACAATCGCAAAGGGCAGTCGTTTACAATGTGCTCAATTGTCTGAGAGTTTGCGCCACAATCACACGTTGGTTGTCAGTAATACCCCACTTGAATTTCCAGTGATTGCTTCTCCCAACCCCAGTTCGAAAAACGATTCAATAAAAACCCATTCCTTTCGAGGAATTTCCAAGCCACCCGCTGCTTTCGTAGGATCGGATATCAAGAACTTGTTCCGTCCATCGAATGATTCCCAGGATGACGCCCAGTTAGCATTAGGCGTAAAGTTCTCCTCTATCAACTGGGATGCTGTTTCGTAGTGATGGCTTGCGTGATTTGAGCCGGCTATCTTGCTGAGGAAGGTCAAGCGTAACGGGCAATTCGGGGATTGGACACGATCTTATTGAACTCTCTCAGAAGAGCCTCTTTGCGTCTAATCTCAGGTGGTGCTAATATTGCTCAGCACTGGGAGCCAAGGTGTTGGTGTTGCCATGAGAGTTCCAGTAATTGTCCTCATGGCCCTATTAAAGAACGACATCGACCTCTCGCACATGTGCACTATTAAGCCACACAGGAGCACAATATTCAGCAGCGGAGTACACAAGGGACAAAGAAGTGGTACGCAGTACTTTAGCGTTGGCTCCCCAAGTTGATCCAGCAAGATGCTGTACTATATTAGCCCTTGTTTTCAGCTTTGCTGCTGTCTTTTGAAGGTGAACTTTTAAAAGTGAGAGATCGGTCTAAGGTAACTCCCAGATACTGCGGATGTTCATTATGTTTCAATTTGACACCATCAAGAGTTATATTTAACTTGCAGTTCGCCAGTCTGTTATTTAGGTGGAAACATGATACTTCAGTTTTTATTAGGATTTGGATTTAGCTTCCAGGCTCTAAAATAATCTGCGAGGACTGAAAGATCATCAGTGAGTGCCTGTTCTGTTTTCTTTATGTCATTATGTTGTAGGCTAAGGCAATATCATCCGCATAAATAAACTTTCTGGATAACGTTGTTGGGATGTCGGCAGAGTACACGTTGAACAACAAAGGAGCAAGTACTGAGCCCTGTGGAAGGCCGTTTTTAAGTTGCCTGAAAGAACTTTCCTCACGGCCAAGGCATACTTTTATAAGCCTGTCGCTAATCATTGAATTAAGAAGCCGCAGAAGGAAAGGGCAAGGAATTAGATTATAGAGCTTTACTAAAAAGGCCTTTTCTCCAGACAGTGTCGTAAGCTGCAGTAAGGTCTATAAAGGCTGTAGAGGTTTTTTGCTCTCCTTTCAAAACCATTCTCAATAAAAGTTGTTTAGAGCAAGCACCTGGTCACAGCAGTTACGAACCAGGTCTAAAGCCAGTTGATCTATAGGAATGCTGGCATTGAGAATGGGAAATATTCTTATTATAGATCAACCTCTCCAGCAGCTTATAACACACACTCAACAGGGCTATGGGCCTATAGCTCTCAATACGCTCTGGGTCTTTGTTGGGCTTCAAAACTGCGATTATTTTAGATCTTTTAAATGCTGCAGGCAGGTTACCTGTAGCCAGTATTTCGTTGAACACTGTAAGAAGCCAGTATTTAACTTTGATTCCTGAGTACTTTTAGGAAATTCTGGGAAGACATTATCGATACCGGCTGCCTTCCCAACTGACAGAGCGGAGATGGCCACTTCAATTTCATCAAGTTCAAATGCTCTCGATATTTCCAACGGAGCTTGCCGACTGCTTTTAAATTCGTTTAACTTGTAGTTAACCAGCTTGTCAGATGGGTGGCTAACTGACTTGGACAAAGCAACAATTACGCTTTGCTATTGCACAGGGTTTCGGATGTGACAAAGAACTGTTACGTCCGAAGCTTGCCGGTGGAGAGCTTTCTCAAGAGGGACAAGCTTTACGGCTACTATGGGTGAAGTTAAGATTTTCCATTGTGTGGTACCCACTTTTCTCTTCTTGCTTTTTCAAGAGATTTGTAGCAGCCGATCAGCTGTTTCTGTGTTCCCGGTGTCATTGAACTCACTGTAAAGGTCCTCACACTCTTGACTCCAACCTGGCACATAGCTCTTTCGAAATCCTCGTGGAATGCACAGTTTTAGCAGTAGCCAGGACTAGCTTTGTGAACCGGTCATAGTTTCTTATCGTGGGAGGGATGAACCTGATGCCATCATCAAGTCTAGATGTAAAGGCTTTCCAATCAGCTTTGTTAAAATTCCAGCGAGGCCGAGGGAAGGATCTTACAAAGAGGAATCTTGATTCCGACTGAAATAAGCACAGGCCTATGCTGAGAATGAGGAAAGGCACCAAGAACTTTCCTCCCAACTGCTAAAGGCTTAAGAGAGCGGGCACTAAGAGCAAAAACATAGGTCTGGAGTATAACCACGACGCCAGCGGGCTGAATAAAAAGTGTAAGCGTCTTTGGCATCATGTATTAATATTAAGTTGTTATTTCAGCCCAACTAGTTAAACTCGTACCATTGTCGTCATCCGATGAGTATCCAACACGAGCTGTGATGACTGTTAAAGTCCCCAATGTAAAGGACGGGTGTCCAAATATGGGAAGTACTGTGTCAGACCATTGTCTATTAGGTGGTTTGTAGACATTTACTATAGTTGTTTTCTGACACTTTCACTCACCAGTACAAAAATATCGTCATCACAGCTCTTGTAAATCGGGGACACATCATCGATGCCCTGCCTAACATAAGTTGCCACTCCGTATTTTCTGTGGCCAATGGCTTCTACAAGTGTATATCCAGGGATATTGCCTCTTGCACAGGTGTTAGAATTCTCAATGTGAGTCTCCTGGAGTGCTAGGACATCGACGTTGTTCTTTATCATAATTTTGCTTAGGCACTCACATTTAGATCTGCTCAGACCCTCGGCGTTAAAATAACATATATTTAAAAAGAGAGCCAATATTTAAAAAATCAGTATTTGTTTGGCCCTAAGAAGGACCGTTTGTTTGGTCTTCGATAGCTGCCATAACTGGGAGATCACAAGAGTGACGGTCCAGCTACCAAAAATTGCTGTTCGTTTAGCGTTACCCCAGGGAGCACGTGTAGCAAGCTACGGACGCGAACAACTTCACCCCCCATTGTACTCAGTGTCTTTATACATTGCTTTATTATGCCATTTTCTCGTCGCCGACATAACAAAAACTTAAAACTATGCACTAACGCTCAGCCAAATCCTATGGAGTGACATGCACCATTGTATCAATCTCAATGTTACCTACATGAAATGAAGCATCATGCGTAATTCCAAGTGTGTAGATAGATTTGTTCTCGAGATATTGTGCGAAAAGACAGAGATGATAACTGTCCAGTCCATCAAGCGAAAGTGATGCTAACATTCATTATCGGGCTTGAGGATAACTTATTAGTACGTATCAAAATATAATAAATATACTCATTGTTTGAACAAAGCGAATGCCGATACTAGTCACATTTTAAACGTTGCTTTAAATAAATGGATGATGGAATGCTTAAAACATAAATCGAAATGTTATATCAATCGTTAAAGTTTGTTTAGCTAAATGTTTCCATTCATTCTAGCATCAAAGTATCGTTCAAGCGTACAGTTTTTGCATTAACTCTCTCTCATTCATTCGAAATTTATCCACCACTTCCCCGGTCAGTCAACTGATTGAGAGGTCTCCCAATTGTGTGCAATAAACTCGTCCATACTGTTGAACGCGTGTGTGGTCAATTTTGTTTTTAAACGAGCTTATAATACCTTCAGCATGGGGACACTTGCATTGATATAGTGTGGCAATTCATTGACAATTCGAACTCCTGCCTGGGAAGGTAAAATGCTCGTGAGCTACCGTCCTGTGTCTCCCAGTTCGGTAGTCGCAGGAACCTCTAGTTGAATAAAGTGTAAATCACTACCTCTTATGTTGTCGAATTTGGACTTCCAAGACGAAGAGGCAAGATAATGTCAACAGTTTCAGATTTTTGAAAGCTGGCTTACAGGACTCTCCATTGCAGTTTTGCAACTTTTTGAACTGCTTTTTGAGGATAAAAATCCTGGAAAATTGTTTACTTGTGCAAGCTCCCCACAATGCCAATCCGTAAGAAATGTGTGGGTAGATCAGTCCATAATATGACGTCATCAGTACCTGAGTTGGGCAGTATTCGGACAGTTGTATCAAAACATAAATGCCTGAAGCTAACTTTGAACAAACATCTAAACATGACAACTACAAGTCAAACGATTTAGGTGTATCCAAAGAATTTCAATAAGTGGGCTTCAGTTTCATCCTACATGACTGTCAGACTATAATCAGAATCAATTTTTCGCAAACTAACTTGAAAAACAACATGTCAAGGGATTTGCTTTGTGGTTGAGCTAGTTCAAACGTTGAACTACATAGTTGAGCACAGCGAAAGCATATTTTCAAGATCTTCTTGTGATTTTGAGTTAAGACCGACAGTACTGCCGTGGTTATACAATACTATTTAATACCCTTACATGGTACATTATAGTGATACGATACACCATCTGTGTACAGAGAGCTCTAACACCTGCATTCTGATGCATACAGTTTACAAACTGCACTAACTTATGTAATAGCGACTTCTGTTATTATTTACCCCATTATACCACACAATACTGACAGTATTATTTATACTGGCATTTAGTAGTATTTCCTTGTACGAATACAATATCTTTTAATTGAGTTTCATTTTATTGTAGAAAGTTGTATGCAAAGTCTTTACGCTTGGATAAATATAAGTATTGGTTTGATAAAGAAATAAAGAACATAAATAGAGGAATCTATATCCTAAGTTGCAGCAATATTATACAATATTCTATACAATATTATACAATATTCTATAACCATAAAATATAAAATTTTAAAACAGAACAAAAACGTGATGTATATCACACCTAAAACATACTTTCTTGTGTTTATTATCTTTATATGAGGTGTTACTAGCGTTAGGAAATTAAGTAATATAATGTTCGTAGTACATACAAAATGGATCCTTTAAAAGTGGATCGGCCTCTTCATAACGTATAGTAATAAACGTAATTCAACATTTATAATCTCTGCTTGTTATGATTGTTATTAGGAAGAAATTTACTGATTAAATTAATAACCTCACTAATTTGGTTTATTATATAACCATTTCAAAATAAATTTGGCAAATAAATTGTATGCCAGTATTCTAGAAGTACACAAATAGTGTACTCAGTACATACAATAAAAATTTGAATATTAGGAATAGTACTAAATTAATGTACGAAAATATTGATCGTATGACTACGTCGATCGTTCATTAAGTTTTATTTTCAATAAAACTGTATTGATTTTGTGCTACATACTTCATATTTTATGAAGATAATTACACAAGATGTATGACGAAGCTCTGAGCTCATGACAAATTTAAAAAAAAATCAATTTGCAATTGTACATGATTTACCGAATCGGGAATAAAACGTCCTATGTGCTTCTGTATCCATTACCAACGATGTAGATTGATTATCTGTCCATTTGCTGCTCCCTTTGATTTGTGTAACAAACAAACCATCGTTTAAACCACCATACACTACAAGTTGACCCCACTTAGAGATTGTATTAGTCAATTCAAGTTTTAATCAAAAGGAAATAGGTGTAATAAATTGACAGTGAAATATATTTTTGTAAAATGTGGTTATGTATAAAACATCCATTAACTGAATGATGTGGAAATGATTGAATGCACTAGCTAGTTAGCTGAGTGGTTCAAAGGGTAGATAACGGAGGGGAGTTGGACAAAAGTTTTGTGTGTCTGTTTGGCCGTACAGTAGAAGCCATGTGGGATAGAGTAACACCCGTATGCACGCCTTCACACGTGTTCTCTTGCAGTATTCGCGAACCATAGACGAACTGCACTTGATTGGTTAGATTTACGTGATAGCAAATATATAAGTGAAAGCTTACTTCACCGGTGTTGTAACTAACGTGAAACTCAACACAACCACACCACACCAACACACCGTAACACCACACAACACACCATAACACCAAATAAAAAATTAATCAACACGAAAAACATTAACTACAACAAATCAGCCAACAAACAAACGCATAAAAACTACAACAATTACATATTAAAATAATTAATGACAACAATTAAATCGCTACAACAGAATACAACTATGAGAAAATATGTAAGGACTGTGAATAAAACAGGATTTTGCCGGACATTTGCCATTTAGTGATACAAAAAATCAGTAACACTGCGTTTCGAGATATGCAATCTAAACTCTTCCGCAGGTGAATAACTAATGTAACATATAATTAAAATTATTTATATTTATTGTTTATTAGAACCTAGATTTTAGTTATCTGTTAGATTAGATATTAACCTGAGGAAGGGATCAGACTGCAGATCTCAAAACGTAGTGATTTTTTTATATTACTTTGGCAAATGTCCGGAAAAAAATCCTGTTTCCTTTATATGTTATCATAATTTAAACCGCAGCGAAGCTCGAACCAGAATTTCCTGTTACAGCTAGACGTACTGAGAAGGTTCGATCTATTGCAGAGAAGGATATTAAATTAATGCCAGTAAATAGTTTTGGGGCTAAAGGAACGAACCTCGAAATCCATTTTGATAATCCCAGTAGCAATCTCAAGAAACAATGCAGTGAAATGACACGGGGTACGGATATATGTGTTTCAGAATATAATTATTATGTACTAAAAATATTGTCATAAATCTTCTTATTCTTCAGAATAATAGGAACTAACATCTAAATTATGACACACACCTCTCTTGTTGAAGCATACTGTCCTTTACAATTATTGAAATATGAAAACATTACAAACACCTGTAGATTATTTTAAAAATCTTTCGGAATTTTTGGAAATTGAAGTGAGTCGGATAGTTTGGAATCATGGAGATTGTTTCAATAACCATTACAGATTGCTCCATGATTGGAGCAGGATGAGATTGCATGGAGTGAGATCAGTGATCTTCATTTGCATTCTTTCTTATTTCCTAGAAAGTTTTGTGGTTACAATATCGCATTCTTCACAAATTTTTAGATTCCCAGTTTGGAACGACACACATTTCAAATACTCCTAATATCGTTTATATATTCCGTTTATTTATTTATTTTTTTTGTTATTAATTTTCTGACAGTCATCACACTTGGTATATGAAATTTTTACACGTATTCATTTCCATAAATATTTTTGTAAATTTTACATTCATTAAAATGTTGTAATTTCCTTTTGCAATAGGCTCACTGAATGTATCATTCCATATAATTCTAAATTTCTTACTAATCTCGACTGTTAGAGAATCACGTTAAACTGCTAAGAACCTACATTTGAGAACTAAACAATGAGTTTTAATTCATAATTAGTGCCTTACCATAAGAATTCGATGGCTTTATAACTACCATGAAAGTTAAATTAACTCAGTTTTGGAATTTTGTTGCTTTCTATATTTTTTTTAGTTTGCAATAGTGTTATGGTTAAATTATATTTTACATAATCATCAATTTCCTATTAGTCCAAAAGTTGCTCTCAAAAACTGTTATAGACAAAATGTGTAGAACAATAGAAAGATTATCGTTACAATCAGACTTTCATAATCTTCTGACCTATTCAGAATATTAGATCAATTTCTCTGTGTCTAAAGTATGAAGGTATTAATCAGATGTCAGTAATTTTCAAGGTGACGGAGGTTTGTTTATACATAACCTCACGTCATGGGAAAATAAGAAAGTTTTCGTGTGAAGTCCGAATAACTTTATGTTACTCACACAGTAGAACTTATGACTGTGCACCTATCGTGTGTGTTTACTGCTGACTCTTTGCCATGCACCAAATTTTCGGTTTTGTCACCGACAAAAGGCTAACACAATTCGCGCTTTGAGTTACGAGCTTTGGCAGTTTCCAACACGCTCCGTGCTGAGTAAACTGAGAATTATTACGCGTCTCAACATTGCCCATTAAAAACTTTCTGTTGATAGCTAGAACATAAAATTCTTTTACAATGGAGATATATCAGAAAGTGTAAAAGAACAGAGAGTTTATTGCACCAGTTTCTATCATGACTGCACAATTTTAATTGCGAATTGTTAAAAAGATCAAATAATTGGAAATTTTATATACAATTTTTTAATCTATCGATATTATCTGTCAAATATATGTTTTGGTTTTCTATTCCAATCCTTGTGTTGATTTCATTCTTTAAAATCTAAAAAGCAATCAACGTATTTGTATCTTCGTAATTGGATAAAGTTTTATTAGGTTAAGGGCGATGAAGACTAAGTAATAAACAATATTTGCTTGAAAATAGTTATATATTTTATTTTTGAATTCAGTAAAAACCTACCTCGTGTAAGTCGATAAAATGACTCTTAATTGTTTACAGTGTATGGTTTGTTTAATTTAGAATGTGTATGTCGTATTGTTATTCAAAACATATCTGCCTTAGTTCGTTTTATTCGGTTGGCTTTGCCTTTACGCGTCAGGTGTTTCGATTCTGTTCAACCTATACCATTAATATAAATAATTAACACATCACTAGGACCAAAAATATCGCAAACTATGAGTTGTTAAGCAATGTAGTTAACGATTCTAATTGTATTTCATTATCGTGGACACCAAATTACTTGACAATTTTATTTTCCAGTATAGGCTAATATTCATTCATATGATTGTTAAACGTATATTTCTATTATCCAAAACACCTAAGGTTGCTCGATTAACAGTGTATAAATAAAGAAAACTCTAAATAGACAACGTGTGGATATATTTCATTGAGGAATTCATTAATCTTTTATTCTAATAAAGGAGGCAAATAGATAATTGTAATTCATTGTTTTTATAACTGTGAAGAAATCGTCCTTTGTACTTTTCGCTTGATTGTCTAATCAGTTCAATTTGTATTCACTGTCCATTTACAATGGGGTTGATTGATTAGCTGTCCATTAGCAGCTCCCTTTGATTTGTGCCACAACCATCTCCTAAAGTCACACGAACACAATACGCATTGTAACACATAAGGCTTTTAGTGTAATAGCATGTGTTTTATAATTCTGTAGTTTGTTCAATTGATAAAGTATGTGTTATTGATCCGTGCAGACCGAGATATTCCATGTGGACTATCTATTCAAAATTATGTTACGTTTCAACGACCACCATCTTGAAACCACGAGAAATATTTATTTTAACATTGAAAGAATTAAATTTGTTCATCGTCGTCTACTATATTTTAAATGTGCCATTTTGAGACTTTATCAGAGAATAGATGAGCTAAAATTAAATTTTTGTACAAATATAAATGGCCGCCATCTTGAAACCACGAGAAATATTTATTTTAACATTGAAAGAATTAAATTTGTTCATCGTCGTCTACTATATTTTAAATGTGCCATTTTGAGACTTTATCAGATAATAGATGAGCTAAAATTAAATTTTTGTACAAATATAAATGGCCGCCATCTTGAAACCACGAGAAATATTTATTTTAACATTGAAAGAATTAGATTTGTTCATCGTCGTCTACTATATTTTAAATGTGCCATTTTGAGACTTTATCAGATAATAGATGAGCTAAAAATTAAATTTTTGTACAAATATAAATGGCCGCCATCTTGAAACCACGAGAAATATTTATTTTAACATTGAAAGAATTAAATTTGTTCATCGTCGTCTACTATATTTTAAATGTGCCATTTTGAGACTTTATCAGAGAATAGATGAGCTAAAATTAAATTTTTGTACAAATATAAATGGCCGCCATCTTGAAACCACGAGAAATATTTATTTTAACATTGAAAGAATTAAATTTGTTCATCGTCGTCTACTATATTTTAAATGTGCCATTTTGAGACTTTATCAGAGAATAGATGAGCTAAAATTAAATTTTTGTACAAATATAAATGGCCGCCATCTTCAAACGTTTTACGATGCGTAATAATTGATACTATAACTATTCATATACCAGCCTTTTAACGGCTACCATCTGTAAACCGTAAGACGTGTAAAAAACGATGGGATAAAAGTTGTTTATAATTACTTAATAATTATTTTATGTGTCCTTTTGGAACTGTATGGGGTTGATTGGAATGATTTTGGGATGTCTATGAGTTAAAATATTAGCAAAAATAAGAATGGCCGCTATACTGAAACGTTGTATTGGTACTTGTTAATGAAGTCATCCAAGCTATGACCAAATATTGGCTTCATACTAAATTTAGCGATTGCAATAGCCAGATTTCTCTGAAATCTACTTAAAAGTTGTAGGCCACGGATTCTCTCTGGTAAATATTTTTCCTCTTTTGCCACCAACAAACGTTCGAAAGTTGTTTGAATCACTCCTCAATATATGAATGAGCCAATAGGTTTAGTTTGAATTAACTTATTGGTAATTAATTTTGTTCGGCACATCTATTGAATTAGATAAATCTTTTACAGAGATCGGGAAACATTCCAGATATTAAACAGCTGATAAGGCACAACTGCACAGAAAAGTATCTTACTTTGGTATTTCTCCAGGTATTGAAGTGTATACGTATTTATCAATTGAGATTGTTAAGAGTTAGAATTACTTAACCCTTTGAAGCATGATTATGAATAAACCAGTTCAAAATATCCATCTAGACACAATCCCCTGATCAGTTAAATCGATATTAAAGTTATTAATGACAATAAATATATCTTTAGTTCCGTATTAACGCTTGTAACGCGTGCCAGTATATTTATTACATTCATTGTAGTTCACCATTCTAGTTCCATGTAGTGGTATGTTAGCAATTATAAATAGTAGCAATCTTTGTTTTAATTATAAAAACTTACTGGATTCAGTGCATGGAAACTCTTGAAGAATAAAGAGAACCTTGTCAGCACTAGCACCTGGATAGTTTACAGTCCAGGCAGGATATTACGGATGGCATAGTTAAGTGGAGCTTTGTGAATTGCTGGCATAAATCCAATCTTAGGAAGACGATTTTTGTTTACTCTAGTCACAGCTCTACTTCACTGTCCCAGTTAATGGAAACGTGAAACATTGCCAATTTATAATTCCAGTATTCGTTTACTGTTTGAAGTTATTTTTGACGATGGAAGGATGGCGCAAACACTAAAAGATGGCCTGCCATATGTGGAAAAAATTATTGCTAGTTTTAGGGATAGACATTATCTTTGTTATCATTCTATGGATGTGCTACGAATCTATGGATATAGTATGATGGATTCTCCTTTTACCTCTGCTAAAGAACATTTTTTAGCAATAAATGATTGTGAAGGAAACAGGATTTTTCCGGTCATTTGCCATCGTTCAGTGAAACAAAAAAAATCAGTAACACTACGTTTCGAGATCTGCAATCTGCAAAACGTGAACATGGAACGTGAAAACGTGAACGTGAAACGTAAAAACGTGAGATTTTACATAGAATTTCCGTTCGTCTCCAAAAATGAGCCAGAACCGCCATATAATATATCTACTTATATTGAAAAAGTACATCTGCTAATTATTCAATGGATATTTTTATATTTAAAAATAATATGAGAAACTCAATCCTTTAACATGAAAAGTTTTATATTTTGTATGACTTTTATACGTATTATACAATATTTTTTATATGCCATACATTGAAATGATCACTATCTTCTAAAAATCAAAATAATAAATATTTATACGTTTTCATTATTATCGTTTATATTAGTTTCTGCAATTTGGAAAAGATCATTTTCACTACAATCTTGTATTTCCTAAATAATTATTTCATTGTTACTATCATTATAATCTAAAAATTAAATTATGGATTTATAATAACTGAAATCAGAAATAAAAATTCTGGAATAAATCTTACTAAATATAATGTAAACACATCTTCTATTGTTGTTCCATATCCCGTTGTATTTATGTTTTATCGGTTAAAATTGTCAAATTTATTTTACATTTAAAACAGTCTATAATGGTTTTGACCTTTTTTTCAGCAAAACGTATATTAAAATCTGTTGTTACGTAATGTATGTTTTAAGTGGATGTAAAGTATGACCCAATGTAATTAAGTAAAGGTTATAATTATAATCAACAGAAAGACTAATTTTCTTCCAGGATTAAACTACACTATTGCTTTGTTAGCTTGAAAAGATTTAATAAATGTATTTTTAATTTTTTGACGAAACTAAAAGTGAACTGGAATAGGAATTAATATTAACCGTGCTGAAATTCAAGTTAGAATCTGACGAGCTTTAAATACTGATTACATAATGCAGTAACTTAATCAATTTTACGTGGAATTCATTAATAAACAAATCAGTAGATAGTAGATTTTTTCAAACCAGTATTTTACCATACATTTTAGTCTTTTTACAACGATTTTTGGCGTTGGAAGAATTTGAGTGTGTTAAAGTCTACATAACTACTAATAGCAGAGATTGAATTGATTTTTGTTTGAGAAGCGTTCCGTTATTTTCCGTATCATTTATAATGTTGTATGTTATTGTGGTTTATATTTTCCTTTTAATCTCTCCTACCAGATTTTTCATTAATGTCACCTTTTGTTAGTTCAGATCAGATGTTTATATAAATGTTTTGAATTAATTTTGCAAATTTCTACAGGTTTTAAATTGGACACTAATTGACCCAACCAGAAAAATTCCATAGCCAAAAAACGTACAAAACATACATCCACAGCTAGCCAAAAGAAGTAGTCACTTCAACAAGGTGTGACAGTAACCTCTCACTAGCACACCTGGATAGCCACTGAAGAGAAAAACGCTCTCCCTAACATCAAAATGGCCGCGGTAGTCCCACATCCAGCGGCTACAGAGCAGACAATTGTGGCGTTTCGTTCCGTGACGCGAAACGCAAGTTTGTGGTTCTAACCCTTTCATACAGTAACAGATGTTCCAATAATGAGTACAACCGTTATTTCATTTATTTTTTGGAACCAAACATCACCTTTAGGATGAAGTGTATTTGATTGGTAAAACCCTCCAAAAAGTGACGAATATGTTTAATATTTTATTAAGTTAGAATTACGACACATCACTCGTGATATTGCATGCAAAATGTGATGTATATAACTCATGTAATTTTTTATATAGACAGTTAATCATACTGGGAATCATTTTACACTCCTCCAGTCAGACAAAAGATAAACTGTGCCAGCTTACTGACTAAAATAAGTCACTTACAATCAACCAAATCTCACTGATGGACATGCACCATCACAGTATTCATCTAGACTATTAGAAATAAAGTTTCATGCACAATAGAAGGTCTATAGTTAATATTTCCTCGAGATACCTTACGGATAGTTGGGCTACACGTATTAGTATGTACTAATATGAAAATTCCATATGATTGTGATAAGTTTGATTCAACATTGATTTATTCTGCTGTTGTGTCGTTATCATCTTACTTACCCACTAGATCAATGTATAAATAATGTTACACATGTACCATTATCTTGCCTGAATAAATAATAAATGAAGCTAACAAACTGTTATGGGTCGGTTAATTAACGGAATAACCGCGCAGAAAAACAAACGCTAACGTTCAAGTAATAATATTTAAACTTTTAAACCGTGTCTTTAGAAATACACAGTTTTTAAACTGTTTATTTAAATAATAACATGAATGATTTATTTATTATATTTAAATAGAAGTCTTTAGAAGTACTTCATTGTCCTTTTAGGTACTAGTACTCAGATTTAATTATTCATATTAAAATATTATCTCAAATAATTAGTAATAATAATTCAAAACATCGCTTTAGTATAATTTCTCTCTTAATTGTTCACTCACTACTCCGTGTCTGCTGTAGTCATACTCAGTTATGTATTTGATCTAAACAAGGTTTTTACATAGAACTCAGTCAAAATGATCACAATCACAGGAATAGTGATTGTTTTGAAAAACCCTCCAAGGTGAGTATTTTCTAACCAATCAATTAAGAAGGAAACTCCTTCATCTCGAATATTCTATGTTATATCAATCGTTCAATTTGCATATAAATAACTTGTCGTTCTTATAGGCTTGTAATGTTATAGGCTTACAAAGATACTTGCAACACCGCTATTATATAAACCTGAAATATTTAAAATCAATCTTGTAACTACAATGAGCCTGGGCCGGTAAACAAAGTGTGTATAATGAATCACACGGGGAGCGTTCCATATCTCCCGTAATGGCTTTTTGAGGCCATACTGTCATAAATCAGGAATTCGGACATATTTAGTTTCACCTACGTCATTGATTCAATCAATAATTTATCTTAATAGTGGTCATAAAACTTAAGTTTTTCTTATTGATTTCCTGCAATTAATAAATATTATTTAAGCTGTCTCATTTGTGGTCTATCACTAAAATTTTTCATAACGTTATAGAGAGTATAGAGTCCCTAAACGGCAGTGTTCGTGCAGAGTGCCATTGCACACCGTTTTGTTTTGTTATTTTAAAATATTATAAAATAACACGGCTATAACATATGCTAGTACACACGTAATTTCCCAAAGCAACATTTGATAAATATAAAAATAGTGCTATAGTGTTATTAATAGTAATATATAGTATAATACCAATTAGTATATTATATGTTAGTACACACTTCATTAACATAAAATTTCATCATCAGCGACCATTTATTTACATGTTCAAACATAAAATTCATCAATATATTGGTATGTATTATAATATTCTAGCACAAAAACTTTATAGTAAGAAAAGAGAGTTAACATTATTGCACTAAAATCATGAAAGACATCGTTCAGTGAAAAAACAAACTGGAACACCGGTGCTCGCTTGGTGTGATACACCACTCCAAATACTGCAGCGCTCAAGAAATGAATCCATAGAATATAGACCAGGGCGCACGGTAGTTGTCCCTATACTGATAGGTGCCGTGGATATCGGTGGGGGGGGGGGGGGAGGAGGTAGATGAACTCTCTAGGCCAATCGCGTGTCCAATAATTGAGTTTTCTCACTAAACCAAAATGCCTGTAGTGCTAATAATAATTGCACTAATTGCGATACTAACATAATTATAATAATAAAAATTCCCCACTAACTCGACTTCACTTCTCTATAGCGAGACTTCAACACATGATTATATCTTAACAGTTTCTTACAGTTGAGCCACAAACACTCTGACAACCACTTGTTACTGAATTTCACTTCTCTATGCCACAAGTTATCCTTGTCACACGGTGTCACATCCCACTCCTTCCACATATCACGGCGATACTTGCAACATGAATTTTATATCTTACAGTTTCTGTTGAGCCACAAACACTCTGACAACCACTTGTTACTGATTTCACTTCTCTCTGCCACAAGTTCCTTGTCACACGGTGTCACATCCCACTCCCTTCCACATATCACGGCGATACTTGCAACATGAATTTTATCTTACAGTTTCTGTTGAGCCACAAACACTCTGACAACCACTTGTTACTGATTTCACTTCTCTCTGCCACAAGTTATCTGTCACACGGTGTCACATGCCACTCCTTCCACATATCACGGCGATACTTGCAACATGAATTATATCTTACAGTTTCTGTTGAGCCACAAACACTCGGACAACCACTTGTTACTGACTTCACTTCTCTCTGCCACAAGTTCTCTGTCACATGGTGTCACATCTCACTCCTTCCACATATCACGGCGATACTTGCAACATGAATTTTATCTTACAGTTTCTGTTGAGCCACAAACACTCTGACAACCACTTGTTACTGACTTCACTTCTCTCTGCCACAAGTTATCTGTCACACGGTGTCACATGCCACTCCTTCCACATATCACGGCGATACTTGCAACATGAATTATATCTTACAGTTTCTGTTGAGCCACAAACACTCGGACAACCACTTGTTACTGACTTCACTTCTCTCTGCCACAAGTTCTCTGTCACATGGTGTCACATCTCACTCCTTCCACATATCACGGCGATACTTGCAACATGAATTATATCTTACAGTTTCTGTTGAGCCACAAACACTCTGACAACCACTTGTTACTGATTTCACTTCTCTCTGCCACAAGTTATCTGTCACACGGTGTCACATCCCACTCCTTCCACATATCACGGTGATACTTGCAACATGAATTTTATCTTACAGTTTCTGTTGAGCCACAAACACTCTGACAACCACTGGTTACTGACTTCACTTCTTTCTACCACAAGTTCTTTGTCACACGGTGTCACATCCCACTCCTTCCACATATCACGGCGATACTTGCAACATGAATTTTATCTTACAGTTTCTGTTGAGCCACAAACACTCTGACAACCACTTGTTACTGACTTCACTTCTCTCTGCCACAAGTTCTCTGTCACACGGTGTTACATCCTACTCCTTCCACATATCACGGCGATACTTGTAAATTGTTAAGACGATAACCTGCAGAGAAAAGGGTCTTGCCAGTAAAATTTCCATTAAAATCCTCTTTCATGTTATAACTTAAAAGGCGCAAAATCCATGTCTACAATAATGTTTTCATATTTTTATTTCGTATAAATGTCACACGTATACGGTAAAGAATACGAGTGTTTCAGAAAATTACTGGATTAGGATGGGTGACCTGTAAATTTGGATTCAACAGAAGTTTCTCATTTAATCTCGGATGAATAGAAACATTTCCTACGCCATCCACTATTTAACTTTGAAGTTCTTACAAGAAGAAGAATTCAGATCACAGATCTTCAAAACATAGTGTTAGGATTTCTTGTATCACTGAACATTTGAAATTGTACGAAACATCCTGTAATTTTCACAATCCTTTCATCGTCAAAAACAAAAAAATCCTATAATAATAATCCTCATATTTTCAACTGCTTTCTATTGTAATTTTATTGTATATATAAAGAAACAATTTAATAAATAATAAATTTTATAGTGAAACCAAGTTATATTTTTTTAATGCCTATATTTAATTATAATGTAATATTAAAAGTTTTAATCTGGAGTAAATCCCAAATAATTTACAAAAGATACTAAAGATTTTAAAATAGCTAAATTGAATACTTACAACTTTAAATTATTTTATGCGCTTTAATCGCTTTAGAATAATATAATTTTTTGTCTATATATCTGGCTGTCTGCACAATATCTCAAGTACTTATTGACATAAAAATTTGAAATTCCTAATCATGCTATATTTAATGATAACTGAAACAGTGTTTATTAATGTGCACATAACTCAATGTGATTTAGCTGAGTTTTATCGAATACTTTCTAATACATTTTTATGGGTAAACATGATGCCAACGGGAAAATAGTACGATACATAAATTTGCCTTCATCATGGTATATAATTCGCATTATTTTCACTACAATCTCGTACTTCTGAAATAGTTACTTCATTTTCATTATATTCTAAAAATGAAATTATGGGTTTATAATAACTCAAATAAGAAATAAAAGTTTTGGAATAAGTTCTTGATATAACTTATATCTTGTAAACACAGCATCTATTGTTTTTCCATATCTCATTGTACTTATGTTTTTATCGTTTGACATGTACAAGTTTAATTTATATTTTTAAAATGGTTTTGACTTTACTTCAGAAATATTTGTTTTGAATTCGGTTTTAAGTAGTATACGTAAATTTTAAGTTAATTTAAGGTATGGCCCAATGTAATTGAGTAAACGTTATAATTATAATCAACACAAAAAATTATTTTCTTCCACGATTAAATTACACTACGGATTTTTTTGTAGTAGTGCAATAAGTTAATCGATTTTGCGTTTGATTAATTAGTAAATCCATTAGTAGTTCATAGATTTATTAAAAAAAAAACAATCCATAGCCCAAAACAAAAATAGTCACTTCAATAAGGAGCGACCGTAAACTCTTACTAGCACGCCTGGAAAGACACTGAACGAAGGAACGGCCGTCTGGCATCAAAATGGCCTCAACAGTCTCGCCCCTAGCGGCTACGGAGCGAGCAAGCGTGACGCTTCGTTCCGTGACGCGAAACGAATGTTTTTCCGCCGTGCAAAACATACATTCTAGCTCGCCAAATTAAGTATTCACTTCAAAAGTAGAAACTTCAAAAATTGTTTCTGCTATTTTCTCATCATGGTTACCCATAACACTAATGTAGAGATAACGCTCCATAATTCCATGGAGCGACTCGCACCATCAACGACCGACGTGTTGAATATGTTACTCCATGCAACATTTCAAGTCAATAGGTCTTCCTGTTTCCGAGATATCGAACAGAGACTCAGATGGACGGTCGGGCAGACATGTAATTGTTCCAGCCCTTCAAGAGATGGCTCAACAATAAATATTCATACCTCAGTGATTGCTTGGACAAAACTAGAAATTGTTTAGAGGCGTCTCTTGAGATACGAGTAATACGTTACGTCACAGAAAAAAATTCCAGGGGATCAGAAATGCCTAGAATTCAACAGATAGGCTACTATAAATGCACATAAACTTAACTAGAGGAATTTGAACGTCAAGGACACATATCGGAATCTAACCTATAACGTGTAACGCAATAGAGTCCTATTTAACTCTATACAATTAAATCCACACCCAGTTATAATTAATTATATTTCCCAATCTGACAAAATCCTCATTATAGGAAATATTAAAGCAATGCATATCAAATATTGCTATTAATTATGTCAGTTATATCATTATAATAATGTCAATGATTCTAGACATAGACAGGATGTGCCCTTTGTACTCCCAATCTGATTCTATTCTCTTTACATCAGCGTTTGTAATTCATCATCCATATACCGCAGAGTGGGCTGATTAGCTGTTCATTAGTTGATCCCTTTGAACTGCGTAACAAGAAACATCCTCCCTTACACTCGCAGTATATACTTTCCCAGTCCTTACGGTAGTGTTTGTGTAACAACAGGCATACTTTGTCATTGTTTGTCTTTTGTGTACAATTTCACAATAATAATTAATTGTGGAATTATTGTGGAATAATATGTGAAAACTATTGTGGAATAATAATTGACTAAGAAAACTTAACAAATGTTTTGACTTTCTTTATACTTAAAAACAAATAGGATAACGTTTACTAAACTTTTAGTACTACAATTCTTAACACTAATCTGTTACTAAGTGAGTCAATAAAGAATACAGAGTTAAATCAGTTTCTGAGGGAACCTAATGAAGAGCAACTTACTAAAATGGTACACAAAGCGGGCTGGGTTGGGGTGCGTTACAAATTGGTAAAGTAGGTTTCCAATTGGAAAAGAATAAATGAAATTGGTACGAAGGCTTCACTCTCACATGGTAAAGCACAGCCCCTGCTAGCCCGCGACATCAGGGTCAAATACATCAAAATGTCATCGGCATTTTTATATCTAGCACAATTCCTTGGTTCCTTTACATCTTCTGGAGAGGACAGATATCTTCCAAAAAACGATCAGAAATAATAATATGGATTTTGCAGCACGTAACTTGTAAGCAGGTGTGAATTACGGTGGGACCAAGACAAAAACCACACACCTCGATAAGGAGACCTGTCTATTTAACCATCATAAGGTAAGAGACTGCGTATGAAAGGACACCATCACCTCAAATCGCCTAGAGGAGTCCAACCCATTTCGTCAAAAAATAACGTGACCTCTGACAATTCAAAGATAAGAAGAGCGATTGTAGCTCATTGGAGTTAAATACAAAACTACTTATGTAACACATATTGTTATTAGGGCAAAATTGTATTCGAAACAGTTTTATAAATACTATATACTGAGTGTTACATGGACAGGTTAATCACTATAAAACTCGATTTACAGTGTAATATTAAGTTTCAAACCATCAAATGTTGAGTAGGCAGTAATTACTGAATGAAATAATTACCATAGTATACGATCTAACTATTTCGATTCCAGACAACAATCGAGTTCTTATCGATTTACATACTTATTCGTGCCGATGAGATACAACCTCCATGCAACAGTCAGATAAAGGATTATATTTCAGTTTGTTATACGCGTCTTGTTGACAATATGTGACTGGGTTTGGCAGCTGATAACAATGGAGAGAACATCTGATTGATGACGTCACCTTCACCGCATTCAATGTGTCACGTGACACCTCATTGCTGCGGTACTTTATAACAAATAGAAAACATCGAGATATTGTACCCTCTACTACTTTTGTAAAACAAATAATCTCTTGAATTGTCATAGTTTACTCTCAATTACGATTAAATCTAAAAAAAATGTGTAACGGGAATGCAAACATTTATCGCAATTCTTTATCCTACGTCGTTGTATATATTGCACATTCATACGGTATAAATATGTGTATATGCAATATACGAGTATATACTCTTTAAAAGAATTAAAAAACCATCTTAAAATGAACTAAAACTAAAAAGTTCTTGTAAGAAATATTTTATAAGTTACTACCCTTAGCTATATTGATCTTTAAAGTTATAACGTGTATATTGATTCTGTGTAGCTCTAGGGATCCCCCACCAGACCTGTCAGTACCAGACAAAACTCCTCTTCTTAACGTATAATTTTATAATATAAAACATTTTCAATAATTTACTCAAATATCGAGGGCTAAAATTCTCGACCACTTATTTCTGTCGGATTCAAAAACATATTCTTTAGAAAAATTAATTTCATATTTTATTTAATGTAGCTCTTTTATAAATTGGTTTAATTTTTCTAATCAATATAATGATTTATTTAAACTTAAAATTGAAACTCGGAATTGAGAGCTCAGGACATAATATACAGTAGCTTAGGAGAGATATAGAGAGACCCATAATTAACTTAAAACCATGTATATACACATTCATGTCATATTGAACCATAAGTTATAATATTCTAGGGCATTTTATTGTAAATAATTTATTTATTGTTATGAAACTCTCCAAATTTGTCTTACATATAATCTCAATTACCTTATAATTCCCTTAAATAACTGATTTTATTGAAATTTATTAGGGATACAGAAGGTCCTACCTTATACTCAGATATAAGCGCCTGCTACCGAATCAAAAGAATCGTCAGAGTATCAGGACAACAGAGGTCCACAGGCAATACAACTTTCCATCAAAGGATAACAGGAAGATAGGGTGATGACAAATATCCAGTTCTCCACAAGGAACAACCCTAAGGGCGTGTGTTTGATTTGTTTGTCGTTGAGTCTTTGTGGAGCAACGATTTTGTCAGTACTGTCACCAGCAAAATTCTAACAAAACGCTTTGAGTGCGAACTTTGACAGCTTTCAAAGTTCTCAGTACCGAGTGAAATGATCATTTGTTACAAAACTTTGCACCACTTCCTTCTATATCTAAGATTTAATAAAATCAGTTTTTTTACGCAGTTAGTATAGTAATGAAATACATCTAGCTTTAAAAATTAAGCTCCACCTAAAAATTACAAAATTAAAATCGTAATTACAATAAAACAGTGAAAAAGACATTTCATATTTTTAATATGTTTAAATCGTAAAAAAAATAAAACCGTATTCATTATTAGGTATTTTAATTTGGAAGGGTATAAAAAGATTTACAAGTCTTGTTTAAACTCCTTTTTGTATATTTTGGCAACAATAGTTACAGGAATGTTACAGAATCAGTCCAGTGAGTACAAGCAAAATTAAACGCAATATTATTTGAAGTATTATCTCCTTCATTAGTCAATTAAAAACGGTAAAATAACGTTAAACATACCAAAATAGTATCAGATCCAAAAATATCTCGTTGAAACCTCAAATAAAGTTTTTAAAATTGTATATCAAACACATACCTGACTAAAATCAATTATAAAACACCAACAATACTGCAGTTGGTACCAAAAAAAAAACAGTTTCCTTGTTCCTAACACCCGAAGCATCATGGAATAAAGAACCGTTTGGCGTGGATCTGGTTTTTCAGTGCGAGGAATGCGAACTGCGTTTGGAACTCATTTAAGTGCTACAAACAGGAATTACAACTGGGGTATTCTGGGGCATTGTGTAACTAGAATCTATGAACATTGAATTATAACCAATTATAACCACCAGTTTATTAGTTTTTCATTCTTTTCCTCAAATATATGAGTGTATTTTACTGGAAACACGTGTTTGCTATGATGAATAATTCAAGGCTGTAAAGGGGTTGGATTGAATACTAAGACTAAATGTTTTAATGTCCGAGAATCCCTCAATAAGCTCACTTTAGAGAACTTAGTTTACTACATTATCCTAAAAATACTTCAAAACCAACATTTGGTTATGTTTTTGTTTTAAAAACTTGCAAAAGTTATTAATTTGGTAAAGTAAAAGCAGAGTAAGTTTTAAAACGCACTTACGGAATTCTTCAAAGCTACTTCGGTTTTAATAATCCTATTTCCAACTTCGCTCTCTCAGACCACTCTGGGCTTGTTGGACATTCATTCGTTACAGATTTCCCTGAATATCTTCATGTAGTTAATTGATTTTAGGTTTTGTAATTGATAAAAGTTAGGTTTTGATACTTTTAATTTGATCTAATCATGAACTTTAAACTACTAGACATAGTGAGTAACCCCTGTAACTGATTCTTTATTATATTGCATTCTCGTTTTATTAAGAAATATATGGCATATCATATATTCTCCACAGAGCAAATATGAGCATCATAATATCCAACGTTAAACAAAATATTGAACCTCACAAAGAAACAGTTTCATCATACTTTCAGTTTACAGTTTCCTCCATTCTACTTCTGAGTTCGTAGAAGGTGGTTACTATAGTAACTCTTACTTTCAATTCGCATAGATTTCCTTATTTTCTTATATATTATTTAAACATAATTTTTAGGTTTGTGAAAATACAGTGTATAGTACAAAAGTAATACTGTGTAATTAATCATTCATGCAGTAAATAGATGTGAATCTCAATAATGTACTTACCCACAGTGCTCTACAGTAAATACAGCTACAATCACATGGGATTGGTGGATAACAATCAGCTGATGTATAAATAACCTATACAGCAAGCACACCTCCTGTCCAATATAATGGGATTTTGAGGTTATGTTCATATTGCTCTGGAGATGGGACGTACTGTGCAGCACATGGTTATACGAGTGTTAGGCTAAATGACTAGTCGACTACCTGTTCATTCGACTAGTGCCCAAAGTAGTCGACTAGTCGGTTGATTTGACTAGTCGTAGTTAAAACACTAGTTGTTAGTAATATGAGTCACGTTACGTTTTTATGTACTGTAGCGTTTTGCTAGAGCTTAACATTGACGAGTAGTAAATGTAATCGACTGACGACTAAGTATTTATGCATTAAAGTAAAAATGTAAACTTGCATTTGCTACTAATGAAAATCTTAAGATATCACAACAGTAGACCGTAAATAATTCGACTAGTTTATTTCAGTTTAAAATTAGTAATTAGTTTTTCTACCTACCAAAGATTATCACCCTCATTAATAAACGTATAAATAAGGTATTTTACAACAGTTTTGTCACACGGTACTTACATTAGTAAATATTAAATTACAGAATTCCTTGGTGCTCACTTTACAGTAGACTACAGTATTGGTTTGAATTGTATGATCTTTATTTCCTATTAGAATTATTTCCTATTTTAAAAACAATATTTTATGAACAACATGTTATGAATCATTTGCCACTTGTTCAGCAATTTAAAAAGTCGTTTAGAAATGATTGTGAACGGAAACGTATGTACTTTTTTGCAAGTAAAAATATCTTAATGACAATATTTTATTTTTCACAATAAGGGAGAGGGGTTTTTATCCATCAGTTAAAGGTAATTCCATACAGTGTTGAACTATAAGAGCAATTTCGACTGTCAACTAGAAGTACCATTGGCAACAGTAGACTTCTTTTTATGTCACGACATGAAAAACTATTCGACTAGCCTTCAAAATCGTTGTAAAATATTCGCTAGCATTTAACGAAATCCCATGGAGTAAGATCCACTATCATCGAGTTTCACGATGTTTATATAGAAATTAAGCATCATTGAACATTACAAAATCATTATGTCAATTCGTTCTCAATACACACGGACATACATACACTTGGATATACAAACAGAAAGAAATGTCAGTCCTTTGACTGACATTTCAACAAAATTATGAAATTACAAATATCAAATAAATATCAATATTAGTACAGAAATATACTAAAATTAAATAATCAGCAAAATAAAAACATTTTGTAATATAAGTATAAGAACGATTACTTCAGTTTATGTTATTTGTTTCAAAACCTAACTTTAAAATAGTTTTAAATTAAATGAAGTTCTCATAAACACACAGTATAAACACATGCGAATATATAACAATGTTCCTGAAAGTCGGTAATAAAATCAAATTACAAGGAGCCCGTAATTTGGCCTGAGAAAGCAAAGTTTGAAAATGGATTCACTAAAATCTGGCTAACAAAGGGAGTCTCATAAATAATTAACATTATTAATTTTCTTTCAATTTTCCAAGTAATATTTAAGAAAGTCCTAGCAAAATTTTATTTTTTATTAAACTTCTTTAGGTTTTATAATTATTTACATTTTTCGGAGTAAACACAACGAGTAATTTTGAAATATTGGAAGATGCGCGTTTAACTATGATACAGTTTTAAGACAATAAAAAGGTGATATTATTGAAATGTTAACATGCATTTATTTTACCAAAAATATCTGTCAAAATTAAGGTACATAATTTCTGTGCTGATACTAGTAGCCTTATGCATTTGTACGTGTAAAATAACAAAAGCCAACAGAACTATTATTAGATTATCTCATTGTTATGTTACATACAAATTTTCGTTATAGTTATTAATATGTAGTAATAAAATGATCATATTCTAAGTTGAAATCATGGATAATAAGATTACAGAATATTTATTTTTCTAAACTTTTCTTAGACTACAAACTTTGTTTATTTTTTTATTTTTATAATTTATTTCACAGCACTATATTTATGTTATGCTTGTAAGATTGACTATATTTTCTATTGTTATTTCATAACTAGAAACCGCTGCTATATATCTACTTGATACTACTACTACTACTACTTTGCTATAGTCGTACTGTATATTCTATACTGTATAAAAATCCATGCTATCAAAAATATGTGCTGAAATATGAAGTGAAAGTTGATATTAAATAGGAAAATGTAGGTTTTTGTACATAATAAAAACTAATCATTATAACTAAGACATTACTGCAGTCAACTCAAAGCAATTAATTTTATAGTACTATGTTTAAACCTATCATGTACAAATACGTAACACTTGCACAGAAATAATGACCAAAAATAGATTTATCACTCCTGTTTACATTATGACGTAAGATTAAAACATAAGTGGTTTATATAAAATGTTTTGGTATTAGAATATATTACGTGACAGTGTATTAGAACGTTAGCTTAGATCTTTTTTAACATTGATATATACAAACTGTAAAATCTAGATTAATTAAAATGAACCGGTACTTACACAGAACACATGCCAATGTTATGCCAGCCGCTATACCTCTATAGTGAATAGGAAGATTCTTCAGTAATCTTTAATTTCAGCGAGAGTAAGCAGTATATCTTCTCAAAGCCAATACGCACGCCAGCAATATTGCTCTCGCCTGACTAGGTATTACACACACCGTCTCTTTAGGCCTCCTTCAATCAGTAATATGTTACTTACTAGCGTTTCAAGCTGAAACTTATTAAACTTTTCCTTTTCAAGCGTCAACGTGAATATTCACAAAAGCTATTTTACTGTGACTGTTTTACAAACAGAACAAAGTTTTGTCACTTTATAACAATCGCTACACCTCGAGTATTCCAATTTTATTTGTATGTACGATAAGACGCTCGACACCTACAATGCATAGTTCCCATATATACATATATTCCCCATACCGAGTAATACAATTTAACACTGTAATACAAAACTTTTGAATCACGGAATTATTCTAGACAGGAGAGAACGAGATATTTTAAATCAGACGGTTCTCTAATTCAAATCACAATGCACACAACTGTTATAATAGAATTTTATGATGCGTTTAAAATTATTCATCAGGCAGGTAAATAATGGCTGTACCAGCGTGTATAATGATAATAAAACCTGTGACTGTTGGTTGACTCTGATACGGTTACTATTTACGTTTCTACCGGTTTTCATTGAAGCAGAATTATTGTACTTCAACGTCTTTCTGCGCTTGGAACTGTACTGTGTGGATTATAAAAGGAAATGGTACACAACTATACCAAACATAAAGAGTGAATAAACACTTTTTGGTTACAAAGAAAATTAACAGTGAAACTTAAAGTATGAGATGATGCCTTCTCTGAAACTAACTACAGGTTCTAATGTGAAAAATGTTTTGTTAGCGGAATCCTTGCTCGAGAAAAAAATAATATTCGGCCAGAAAGTTTAGCAAGTGCAAAGTTTTTGCTTTTGTACTTCAATTTTTGGTTGCCTCTTCTTTAAGGGATAGCTCAGGTACAGGTATCATTTGTGATGATAAATCAAATTCAAGACGAAAGTTTGTGCGAAGTTCTGGAATTTCAGCTCCATGGGATCTTTAGAATCTAAAAAAGTTCTAACCTACCTGTTACAACAAAAGTTTGATCATTGTTAGCAGACTTCGTATTGATTTGTTTTTTGGCTTGATGGATCCTGTGTCGGCTCAAAACTATCTTTGGTAGCCTTTTGATGGCCATACCGGTTGGAAAAGGTCGTGTTTATCATAGACACCAACAAGTTAGTCAAATTTGCCTAATCAAGATAAAATGTCATCAACAAATCAGTGCCTCGCTCAGTCACGGGAGTAATGCCTAAAACTTCGAAGCTAAAATGATCACGATTTTTTCCGTCCCTTCAGTCAACAGTTTTTTTTTTTTTTTTGACGTGACAACGTCTTAAATTAGGTTGCGGCTCGGAGTCACTCATGAAAAAGTGTAACGCCCGGTAACGTTACGATGCCCGTCCAGTGGGTCCGCCGCACGGGATCCGCACGGGATAAAGCAGATAACTGTGGGTCCGCCGCACGGGATAAAGCAGATAACTATGTTTATTCGTGAAAATGTGGAGTGCTTAGATTCGTCATTTACAACAACTACAACAATAAAGGTAAATAATTGTACACTGATATTTCATTATCGTAAACTATGATTGATTGATTAATTGTTAGATTGACACAAAAGTTGAGAAACTGAGTTTATAGGTTATGTCATACTATTGACAAATGTTGATAGTGTTAAGTAAATTATTAGTTTAAATCACTCTGCAATCAATCGTAATTCAGTCGATTGAGAAGAAACAGAGCGTATTGCTAGTCAAACATTTAAAATAACAAATTATAACCTCTAACCTGTCATAACAGTGCGACCAAACAAACGAACTAAACCGACCAATCACCACGCGCGGAGTTAGAATTTAACTGTGTTTAGCAAGAATTTCAAATTCCAATTTTAGTAAATGTTTTATTCAACTTTACCATTTACAATAACAAATTTTAATTAATTTCAAATTATGTACAATGTTTTAGTAAACAAAATATATTTCTATAGTTAAAATTTGTGCAATTCTTATTTTCATTCAATTCCTTGTTCCTATTGTGCAATTTAATAATATTCATATCAATAAATATTCTACCGAGAAAAATACGTTGTCACGTAAAATCTTCGCCCGTAAAACCGACTTTACAGGCAACCATAATTTTTTTTTTTTTAATTTTGACGAAAAACTACTTTCATTCCCTCTGAGATACCTGTATACTCCAATAACGGTCAGTTGTAATTTGTTTGTTTTAATTTCCCATGAGTATTCAAAAGATGTGTCTGAATAGTCAGTAAGTATGTAAGGAATATTTGGTTAAATGAAGTTTTGAAATTTAGAATGCTGCTGTTATTAAAACCATGCTCGGCTACAACTAGCTGGTCAGGACACATACACATACACACATCCTGTTAAACTACATAATTAGATTTTTAGAGAAATATTTACATTCGAGCAAGCAGTGAAAACGTCCCTGCAGTAAACTGTCACTCGAACAATAATTATTGCTTTTTATTTTTAATATTCATACCAAAGAGAAGCGAATCTCCATGTAACAGTCAGAGAGGAGATAATATTTCAGGTGGTTTCAAGCGTTACGTTATCAGTATTGAGTGGGTTTGACAGTCGATGACGATGGATAGAACAGGTATTGATGACGTCACTGCATTTATTAGTTACGTGACACCGCAATGTTTACGGTATTGTGTGAAAAATAGAAGCAATCAGGATTTTAGAAGTCACAGTTTATGATCTTTTATTGAAGACTCTGATATATTATTTCAAAATATAAAAGTTAATTCTTAATATGATACAACACAATCCACATAAATCAAAGTTGTCCTAATTTAAATTCAGTCGTCTTTATACTACTACTTTATAAGGTACACAGGAAATAAGAATAAAATTGCGCTAGCAGAAATTCGTATTTTTACAAATAGTTGATCACACAAACGCAAACTGTATTATATATTTGTTTAAATTTGGCTTTATTTAATTTTAAACTGATGTAAAATCTTCTGGTTTTAAAATTATATGCTTCGTAATTAACTAAACCGTGTACATCCCTTTACTGTATAGAATAGTTATAAAATATCTATATTTCGTTACTCGTATGTGCCCACTGTCAAATTGTGGGAACAGTCAGTTTGGCAGTGCTCTGTGCTGTCGAGACGTAGCGAGAGATTGGGCTTATATGGGTTAAGAAGCACATTACATTTCTATTTTTAACTTTATATTTTGATTATTATTATAATTCTAGTCTATACAATTCTATAAACAGCGTTAGTATTCCACTGTAGACTGTGCTAGTGTGATGTGTGATTGTTATACACGTGCTTGTGATTTGTGCTTGGGACTTGCATCCTGTGCAGTGACAACGCCTGGACTGGACTCCAAGCAGCTGTTGGGTATGTTTGAACCCTTTTCTTCCTTTCTTTTCTTTCTTTAATTCTTTCTGTTCGTTACTTTTGTATGTATTAAATGCCTCCCCCAACTGACGAAGAGGTTAGATTCCAATTCTCGAAACGGTGTGTTATACCTTTTATAACCTATAACGATGGAAAATGTCTGAAATCCTGTTATCCTTTCTATTTTTAAGATTTTTGTTAATGCTTCAGTGTTGTTTTGGTATAAAAAGAGGTATTTCTAGGAATTCAGTGTTGAAGACACTCAATATCCCATTCAGAGTACAAGCAGTAGTAGGTTAGAAATGAGACCTCTACGGTTGCCAATATTGTTGCACTGGTTATTACTTCACAATTGTATGTGTTGTATGAACTGTATGCATGAACGCGTGTATACTTGTTTAGATCATAAGTACAAGTACTAGTAGTCAAGGTTCCGAGAGACAATTTAGACTGCATTAGAACATAACCGGGTTTTACTTGAAACTTATTGAGAACTTTTTCCTAAGAAAGAAATCTATCAGCCACGCCAGTTTTAGTGGACTTTGAAATGTATTGAAACCGATAAAAGTAATAAATGATAAATTTTTCCTGTAGATTCTATTTTTTCTAGCTTTACTTAAAATCACTCCCCCCTCCCTTAGACACATAAACTAAAGTATATTACTCTCAGAAAGTTAGACAAAGAGACTGGAAGTCGCCACTTCAAGATTATGTGTTGGTTAACTGACTCTGATTTGACACATTTATGTGACCGTTAATTGTTTTAAGTTTTACAGCTAAGAACATATGATCTGAGAAATATAATTATCGTTACGTATTTTAAACTCTTTTGATACAGTGCTATTACGACTTCCACCAACACAAGGGTGGTTAACGATAGAAGTTTTTTTAAGAAGTATCTTGCATTGATTTCTAGTAAACCAGTTTGTAACTTATAGAATGCAATATGGCTCTTGAGTTACTAGACTTTTCTGTAAGACTACGAATAAGGCTATTGTATTAAAAACCAAATTCTTCTGCAAATTTAATATGTATGGGTGTTTAACTGCAATTACGTTTTCCTTACTTTTGAAAAATTTCTTTAAAGTTATCCAAAAAGGTTTCTTAATCTGATAATTTTTTTTCTTAAGTAAAGAATCATTTTTCATGGTAATATTTTATCATACCATAGAATATGTAATTAACTTTGTGAAACTGAATAAAGGAGTTACGTTTTCATTAGCTTTACTTCAAAAAATGAGTAACTATTGATCATAGAGGAACCAGCTAATAACCAATTAGGCCACTTCAAACGTGATTAAATATTCTGTACTGTTATCGAACCAGTAAGCTTATCACATTTTTGTTTTATGAATAATCAGGAAATATTTTTATTTTAATTACTTCTATGTTTATGGAAAAAAACCACTCGGTTAAGTAAGTCCTATAAAAGATTTCTTCAATCAATAATTGTTTGATAACTAGTACGAGTAATCAGTTGGTGAGGTCCTAGGTACATAACAATCTTTTCTTCGAAAAAAAGTAATGTTTTTATTGCTCTATTCGCCATTATTTTAATTTTCCATTACAGTTTTTTATATGTTCGTTCTTCACACAACTGTCTTATAGCATTGTAGAGGCCCTCCAAACGTAGCTATGCAGTAAAAGGGCAAACAATTACCTTTAAGTTGGATAAAGGGAACGCATATACATATACGCATTAATATTCTAGTGTTTCTAGGTTTTCCATAAAGGTTTTTCATTACCATAATCTATTCAGAGATACAGAACAACGTCTCTTGTACACACGCGAATGCGCCTCATAGTGACTCAAAAGTAATGCAAGTGTATCAGGGCGACAGAGGTCGACAGGAATAACAAGATTTGAAGGATTAAAAAGATCGAGCTCTCCACACAGAATAGCCCGTGCGACTGGTCTGTTTGTCGTAGAGTCTTTGTTGAGCAACCATTTTGTCGGGCCTCACCGGCAAAAGACTAACAAAACTCGCGCTTTGAGTTAGAAACTTTGACAGCTTTCAACTTACTCAGCACTCAGTGAATTGACAACACCTCGCACCTTTCCCTTATGAGAGAATATATTTGTCACTTGTGATTTATACTGTGTATTCGTATACAAAAATTATTAATATTAAGATACCTCTAGTATTAAAATCAATCTAAAAATGCATAGCAAAATTCTGATTACAATAAATCATTGTTTTGAATATGATACCATTCTCTATATATTACATATTTTAAGCCCTTAATATGGTATATAGTATCACTACATTAAACTTAATACATAATGTTTATAGAGGCTAACTCAATAATGTAACTGCCCTTATGTACAGTTATTTTTGACAAAGTTCGTGTTGAAATGGCTACAAAAGTTTAAACATTTCCAATGAGTAAAAACTAACTGAAATACGTCGGTTTTTAGAACTATTACCTATCCCGTTCTTCAGCTAAACAGGGTAGGAAGGGGTACGCCACAACTCATATCGCGCAACAGGTTTCAATTTGGTTAAATGCGCAATTTAAAGTCAATAGCTCTTTTCATCAGGCTACATATGTAACTATATCATATATTAAAATGTCACATAAGTTTAGTCAGTTTATTTACAAATCTTCTTATTCTGCAATTTTCTCGTTGCATCATGGTTACCCGTAAGAGTACTCGCCAAATTCCATGGGATAACATGCGTCATCGTCAAACTCGGCGTTGCCTATACTATATAAATAAGCTTCATGCATACATGCATATATTTTAAATCTATAAATCGGTTTGTCTCGATATCTATTTCGAACGGACTAGTGAACTTTCCCAGCTCTTTAAGAGACAAGGTAGGAGTACACCACACCACATGTCGCGTAACAGACTTCACTGAGCTTGCATGCAACATTTCAGTTATATAACTCACTTCATTCTTGAGATATCCTCCGAGCAGAAACTCATACAGAAAAGAAATTTATACGAAAATTATGCTCAGCCAAATACCATAGTTTGACATATACCATCATAGAACACATTCTTTTCTGTGTATAAATGAAATTTAATCCAAAATTTTAAGTTTACTAATAAAATCTTTGTTGAGATACCTTTCCACTAAATCCTATAATATTAAAATGTGGAAGTGCATTTGTTTGTAAAACTTTGAACTTGATCTTTTACACATAAACGATCCAACCGATTTTACTGACATTGTACATGGACATTTTGTAGGTTCCCTAGATATTCTTATTTATAAATTTTCTAGGTATTCCTCTGGGCTAAGCCCCATTGGTTTCTAAAGCAGAACTATGGCACATGTCCAGAATAAATGTTTCCTTCACAATGTATGAGTACGTCACACTATGTATCACGTGACAGACCTCTCTGAGGCTACATACGAAATGTCTACATGTGTTATCATGTTACATGTTATTAGCACTCAGTTTCTTTAAAAATGTTCTATTGTGGAAATTTAACGCTGCCATTATGATTACTCGTAACAACAATCCTAACTAAGGCTCAGCTAAATCTCATGGAGTGACACGAACCATCATCGAACTCGATATTTCCTAAATGTAAATTAATTTTAATGCAAAATTCAAGTATATGGGCCAGTTTGATGTAGGTTCCAGATATCGGACGGGCAGTCCACGACGGTTTGGTAGCCAATTTTTAAATTTGGAATGAAATTATTCACAATATTTTAGACAACTATTTTCTACTCATTCCTTATTTCTTGTTAAGTTATATGATATTAGCCTTTCCTACACAAATTCCCAGTTTTAAAATAAGATTCAAGGTGTAAGTGAAATATTGAAATTTTCATAAAATCTTAATTTCCTGTTCAGCTTAACGGTCCCTCACAGATTCCCAATTTCCTAATAAGCTTAGTGACTGGAATGTCACAATCTTCATCTTTCCTTAATTTCCCATTCAAGCACAATGTTGAATACTTATTTGGGACGGACTATTAATTTCATGACTAGGTTAATGGTTAGAATATTGCCTCCTTGTATATTCTTCATTTTCTCAAGAAATGAAGTTGGAATTTCACATTCTTCACAAGTTAAACTTGTTATATAAATTGAGTGAATCTAGCACTCCTTATAAGTTTTATATTTCCTGATAATGTCAAAATATAAGCTAGTTCGAATATATTTGTTCAGAACATATACTCAAGAGTAAACTTTGACACTTATAACAACAATACGGAACTGTATCACTGGTCTACGCGGGATTACCTGGATAGTGTCCATAAACTTAAAAGTTCAGATGTAGATGTTGGATGTTTCATATATTTTATTAGTTAATTGTATTCATGCTTAAAAAATTATTTTGTATAATAATGTACGCTTTAGGATAATTTGAAAATAATACTGTAGAAGGAAGCGGGATTTTTCCGAACATTTTCCATTATTCAGTGATACAATACGACCAGTAACACCTGATACCTCCAGTGCTGATTGTATTGTATCACTAAACGAGGGCATTTGTCCAGAAACCCTTCACGATCTTTTCATCGTCAAAAACAAACTTCATACAAGTAATACGAAGAATATAAATTAAGAGAAACATAACCGCTTTTATTACATAGTAATTGTCTTTCATCAAAGTCTACCGGAACAGTCTGGTTTTACTTTATACCTTAGTCTATAAATAGACTCAGACCAAGTAGAGCACAGTACAAACTGTAGTCAATACAGTTGTCTGTGCCTCCTAGTTGTGCTGGAGAGATTGACAAACAACTCGCCATGGATTAGCGCCTGTCTTGTATACACATTGCACCAAGGTAAATAGTTCCCGTTATAAGACATTACTAGAATTGATTAGAAACCCTTTGTTTTAGTAAAATGTTTAAAAATTAGATAATGGAATCACATAATCTTAGACAGTACCTTAGATTTATATATTTTAAAGTGTAATATATTACACCTACTATACCTAACAGTATTTATTCTTGTAGTTCATAGAATGTTCAGCTGCACCTACCGATATGGTGTTTAAGCTTGCACGTGTAGTATTGCAGCTTCGCTTAGGTTGCACGCATATCGTCTGGTCTATAACTCATTTCATCAGCCTACATGTCATACTCTGTCACACGTTAAAATATACTTTTTTACTGAGTTTGTGTATACTGCTATTTTCTCGTTTATATCAACATTACCCTTAATACCAATAAAAAATGTTCGATGACTCTCAGTCAAATCCCATAGAGTTATAATGTTGCTTAAACAGAAATAAAGTTTTACGAAAAAGTGTGTAGATCAGTTCACTCTTAAAATACAGTACAGTGTAGGCAGGTAGGAAGCGGACAAAAATGAAATTTTTCTAATTCCTTCACTAACGCTAAGCCAATTAGATTGATGGTTGTAATGCTGATCTTAGCAAAATGCGGCATTTTGAAATAAACACGTGCGTCATTACAACTCATATCTTGCGAGCTTTGAGTTTAGCTCCAGTTCACCTTCCTCCTTCATGCAGTATATGAAATCTCAAGCTGTCGCAGACTTGACTACTGAAATCTGGAGTCATATTCGTCCAAATGGCTCAAAAAATAGTCGGCGACGAAGAACTAAGAAGCTCAAAACGAAACCCCATCATCGTTTCGGCATCAGAGACACCCAGACTAAAAAAGAAGTGCAATCTAGATGAAGAGACACTACGTTAATAAAGACCAAAAAATTGATTTTTCAAAACACCAATTAATTGCACACTCTGTCTTATAAATGTGTATCAGCTGAAACCCTTACGTCATACTAAGACGTCAAATGCGATATAAACGATAGTTATTGTAAGCTACGTCTAACATCGAAAGTAATTTTATTTGCCTATAGTTCGTAAAATAATTACGAATACAATTACTGCTAACAATAATTAGGTCTGATCTGTATTAAAGATTTATATAGAAATAAATCATCAATTACGGACAATATAGAGAGAAAACAGTTACAATGGTATGGTCACATAAGAAGAATGAATGAAGATAGGATCCCTTGGAAAGTATGGAATTGGAGACCAACAAGGAATAGGAAAAGAGGAAGACCTAGGTTAATGTGGAAAGATGGAATAGAGAAAGCCATGCAAAGAAGAAACATTGAAGAGGATGCATGGCTATGCAAGAGACGATGGCGTATTGACTGCGACAAACGGCCAGAATAGCTGTAAAAGTCGCCGTAAGTAAGTAAGTATATAGAAATATAAAACCCTATTGAGAGGCGCTGTCAGAAATTCTCCAGATCTGTGACAGTAATTAGAACAAATAATCCTTTCAGTAATCCATCTACCGAGCGTTCGAGCTTTCATGACTAATCGACAAATATGTCACCTGTATTCCTTACCTCACGGTTCTGAAATACATTTACACACATACCAGGGTTTCATGGCTAATCGACAAATATGTCACCTGTATTCCTTACCTCACGGTTCTGAAATACATTTACACACATACCAGGGTTTCATGGCTAATCGACAAATATGTCACCTGTATTCCTTACCTCACGGTTCTGAAATACATTTACACACATACCAGGGTTTCATGAAACTCATATCTCCATTTACAATAATACTGTATACAAGTAAGCTTAAGGCTACGGGTCGCTCTCTAACAGATGCCCCTTGTAGAACATAAATGAACTATTAACTATGAATAAAAACAACACTGTATGTTGAGTTTTACATATGTATTATAAATATACGAAGATAAAAAAATTTGGTCACATATAGCGCAATAAAGAGATATTTTATAATAACATTTATTAAACCAACATCTGCAATACATCCAGCTAAAACGATAACATGAGTTTTGAACAGTTTTTATTACTACTCATGGAGGGAAATCACTGATTTTAAATACAAACTTAATTAGATGTTTTGTTTCGCTAATACCTACACATCTATAATTATAACCTATTTATTACTATTTTATTTTTTTACTTATAAATAAACTGATTATTAAATAGTTTGTGGTGAAAGCTTCTTTCTCTATACAATTGTTTTCCCAATATCTAATTAACTAGATTTCCAAAAAGCTGCTAAGAGAAGTAATCCCTTGATCTTTCATCTTGATATTACATGCTACTACCGACCTCTAAAGTCGCAAATTACGCCAATTGGATTACGGGAGTAATAATTTTCCGGTGGTGATGTCATATTGGCAGCACTGAGTGTGTTGGACATGTGTTGCCCGACAGCTGACGACAATGGACAGAACAGCTGATTGATGACGTGACTGCAGATACTTGACACTCTTCATTGTCTGCGGTGAAAAGAGTTAGAATATGTTATCTCTACAATTCCAGCATACATGATGTTGACGAATAACACCATGACAGTGAAGAACTCTGAGTGCTTTATGTGTCGCGTAAATTTTGTAAAATAATTTTAAATAGCTTTTCTACTTAGTATACGAGTATAGTTAGGTGTAATTGAGCCGAAGGACATTCGATAAATTATTTTAAAATTTAATATCACGTATTATTTTAAAGAACATGTACGTATGACGAACTCTATTTTCGAGAACATTTTAGGATCTTGCATTAAAACTCAATTCCAGGAAACGTCACAGCTGGTAAACAGGAACAGTAGACGCTAAGCCACCAATCCTGTAATATTGCCTGGTTTTTCGAAATGAAATCTTAAATGCTATAATCTATATAACAGACTTGACTAAAATATAAATAAAATTTGAAATCGGAGTATAGAAAAAATATTAGAGTGGCTATGCCTAAAGGACTGGAAGAACCCAAAACATACCCTCAAAGCTGCAAGAAGGACTCCCAGGATTGGCACAAGTCAAAAAAACTACGTTATACGTTATATTTCTTTAGCTTTAAAATTTTTAGATTGTTAAAGGCTATTTTGGGATAAAGAATATAGCGTTTACAGTACTGAAATATGTAGATAAAGGTAGACCCTTTAGCTCATCCCAGTATTGAAATTTGGATAAACATGGCCATTTGTTGTGTTTACCGATTTTCAATAAAGGGCATGTTCAGAAGACCATCAGTACAACATCATTGCTAAGACCTACTCAAATACAAAGAATAGTTATCTTTATGAGTGCGATGGCCTATAACTTTACCTCATTGTTAATGAATAAAACTAATAAACATATTTTTGTCTGGTGTAATTAGTATTGCTGAAGTATCACCTCAAGACGTGGTTAGAACAAAAAGAAATTTATCCTCAAAGAGACAAGAGTATTGATAAAGGGTAAGAGCTTGAACATTGCTAAACCTAATAATAAGTTTATAAGAATCTTGCCTGCAACTAAAGATATGAGGCTGTTTTCGTATTTTACGTAATTTCACAGTGGTGCTACAACATAAGTCCACACATAAATAGTAACTTCCCATAGAAGGAAAGCAGGACGCATTTCGTTTTCCAACAATTAGTGCAGTCATTGAAGCATTATTGCTCCGGATTTTTTTACTGTGAACCGAATTTCATACAATTTTTTAATTAGGTTCATCTTACCCTTAACTTCAAAAGTGAAAATTATTTGAATTCCGCAACCACCCCTTCTCGGGGGTGAATGTTTTTTCAAAATAAATATCGGATATCAATAGAGGGCCTAATTTTTAGCAAAAAATCATCTATAAAGTTTTTCGAAAAATCAAATACATTTCAAGTTATTAGCAATTGAAAATTCTCAATTTTTGCACGTTTTTCATCGGTGTTTTGCAAATATCTCCAAAAATATACATTTTATCGAAGATTTTATAAAGAACAACATTTTAGCAGGTAAAATAATTAAAAATTTGGTTTTTTATAAAGTATTCTAAGTGTAATATTAAGCTATATATTAAATATGAAAGCCGTTTTTTATTTTGTCTGAAATTTAATCGATGTAGTCAATGCCATCTAGCGGCGAGCAGATGCATTTTAGGCATTCTAGTAGAAAATGGTTTTGTAGTGCTTAAAATAAGCTTTATAATTAGTACTATTAAAAGTCTTTTGCACGTAAAATAAGTGAGCTGTATTGCAAATAAGAGGAGCGTCTAATGTTTTTTCTTTTAAATCGATGGGTCTCTCAAGTGCCATTTCCATCAAAATTAAAATTAATCGTATTCCGCCTAGAATTAACTTTATTATGAAGAGTTTGATAGATTGCATCAGTTTGGCTGCTTCAGGACACATATTTTTCAAAAAAGTCACGATTAAAAAATTTAGGTATTTTTCTGACAAACAATTTGGTTTTTTGTTTTTTCTGTCAAACAAAAATTGACGGAGATATGATTGTTTAAAGAGCGCGTGGCAGCGCAATCACAGCCTCTCTTAAGCCTTTAACACTTCACCGTTTTAGAAAAACGTTTTTTACTATATATTGCAATAAAGGATGTTGTAGCTCTCTTAATTACCTTTGCAATGGTTTTTTATGAATTGTGATAGCATGAAAATTGAAGGAGTTATGGTCTAAAAACTTATCATATTTTTTTCTACTTAGTAACTGAAAATTTCGGAGTGTGAATATTTGGAGCAATGTGAAAGTACGCAGTATAATAGAGACCCAAAACTATTGTAATGTGTATATATATATATATATATATATATATATATATATATATATATATACATAATATGGGTCATATATTTTGGAAACGTAGGCATGAATACATACCAACGTTCTTATATGTATATATAACACATTTGAGTGAAGGGGCCAACGAAAAAGCCAGGTGATCAGCTGTGCGTGCTCCGTTTATTCGTTATAATGTGACCAGTATAATTCCGTCTGCAAAGGAATGAGCACGTGTTTAAATAATATTTTAACTAGACACCCAATTTCAATACATTTTGTTTAGTAAAAAAATGTAATTAAATAAAAAAATTTACAATTTTTTATCAAGGGGTAGTTTTTGAAGGTTGAAAGGGGGTTACAAATTTGATAATTATTATAGAAAATATAAAATATTACTTACTATATACTTACATCGTTTTATGTCATACAAAAGTATTTTTGTGATTTTTTCAATTTAGGGGTTGTTTGCAAGGGTTGTAAGATTTTCAAGGGGTTGAAAATGATTTTAATATGAGGTAATTGTGTTAGAAAACACTTTAAAATTTCACCACTTACTATTAGACATGTTTTCTAGCGATAAAATGGCTCAATGTAAATTTTTCCATTAAGGGGTTGTTTACACCCCTTAAAAATAATAGGCGGAGTTCAGACCATTTTCACTTTTGAAGTTAAGGGTAATATGAGCCTAATTCCAAAATTTCATGCAAATCGGTTCACAGTAAAAAAATTCGGAGGTAAGACCGTATTTTTCGCTTCAATGACTGCACTAAATAGACCCTGAGGGTGTCTACCTACTATGTTTGCTGTTGATTCTTTGTCTTTTAGGAGGCGGTAGGTCAACTGACAATAGGCTAAAAAAAAGGAGCTAACAATTACGGGCCTTTACAGTTTTCACCATAATCTGCGCTGAGTAAAGTTAGAATGCCTTTTAAAATTGGTTATTGACACTTTTTAAGTTTTAATAACTTATATTATCAATGATAATAAAACTGAAAATGTTGTTATAGCAATAATGGCAACGACCAACCAAGACATGGCACCAGTTGGCAACGACCTAGAAAGACATGGCACCAGCTGGCAACGACTATGCCAGACATGACACCAGTTGGCAACTACCACCAAAGGCAACGACCGAGCAAGACATAGCACCAGCTGGCAACTACCGAGCAATACATGGCACCAGTTGTCAACGACTATGCCAGACATGGCCCCAGTTGGCAACGACCAAGCAACACATGGCTCCACTTGGCAACGACCTAGCAAGACTGGCTCCAGTTGGCAATGACCTAGCAAGACATGGCACCAGTTGGCAACAACCGAGCAAGACATGGCACCAGCCGGCAATGACCAAGCAACACATGGCTCTAGTTGGGAATGACTTAGCAAGACATGGCACCAGTTGGCAATGATCAGGCAGGGCATAGCTCCAGTTGGCAACGACCATCTGTTGGCAACGACCGAGCAAGACATAGCACCAGTTGACAACGTCTAAGCAAGACGTGGCACCAGGTGGCAACGCCTAAGCAAGACATGGCACCAATTGGCAACGCCTAAGCAAGACATAGCACCAATTGGTAACGCCTAAGCAAGACATAGCACCAATTGGCAACGCCTAAGCAAGACATGGCTCCAGTTGGCAATTACCACCAAAGGCAACGACCAAACAGGACATAGCACCAGTTGCCTACGTGAATGTAACGATTTTTTACGAATAATCCATTAAATAAAAGTCTGAATCTATTCTTCTTTTATAGTTCATACCCACAAAACCAACCAATTCCAACTGTAATAACAATAAATTAAAATATGCCTTGGTTTTCAATTAACTTATTTAACAATCCTTTTATTATTTCTAAAATTCAAAATAACGTATAAGGTTTATTATTAAAAATAATTAAATTCTTCATATGTGTAATTTTTATCACCGGCCAAACCTTAATGTCATATTTTTATGCCAAGGTAAGATTGAAAAAAATAAAAAACGATCTGTTTCTAATGTTTTTTGTACTGTTTTGCCGAAGTTTTTGTTGTTTGATTGAACTGTTGCGGGTGTATTCCATTAATTGAGTTAAATAAAGTATTAGCAAAACATTGTATGTTATTATTTTATCAGTGTCTAATGTGGAGATCTTAGGTCTCGTATTTAATTAGAACCTAACTGACATAGCTGCTGGTATAACATTAGCTTAAAGAATAAAGTCAAACATTTTGAGGAAGGTAAAATAGCTCCGTTAACCCAGTGAAACTACAAAATATGTACGATAGGTTCTACAAGCTTACACACTTGTTTTTTTTTTTAAACTAATCTATAAATCATTTAGAAACTACACAAGTAACTTCAACTAAGACAACGTACTGTACCCATTGTACCTCTATGAGCTCAATCTGATATTGTTTGTGTGTTAGTGTAACTGAGGATGTTGGTTGTTACACAAATCAAAGGTATCAGCTAATGGACTGTTAATCAATCAACATCCTTGCAAATAGGTACCTACTGAATTATAAACGAGGAGGTGCAGAGAATAGGCAATCCAATTAAAATTACAAAGGGATTTTATTTCTAATTCTATAAACTATAAAAACTATAAAAGAGTTTGCAATAACAGATTATTTGTATTTAGTATAAAAATAAAATAAATATTTTAAATTTTGTAGCATTACTACCGTTATTATATTTCAATTTTGAAAATGTTACTATCATCTGAAAGCCTAAGTAACATTTACGTTTTCTTATTCACAAGTCACCAAAATACTGCGTACATAATTAAAATCTTAAAATATCTCATAAATATTGCACATCTTCTACTTCGATTATATACCATGCTGTCCAACTAACGGTAAACAAAAATAACATGCTGTTCAAGAAAGATGAGATTTAGTATATTATGAACTGTACTGATGAACAATCTTTTAACAATTAATTTCGTTTTACAGTTAAGAGCTCACATCGTTACTAGGGGATGATTGTAAATAAGGATGAAAGTAAGTGAAATGTGTATATGAAGATCTTAGTTCCTGGGCTTACGCGAAAGGTCTCATAATTCACATCAAAGTGTATCGATTGAGTTGAGACATCATCGGACTATGGCTTACGCAATAGTTACATTCGCGACAAATTATGGTCTTAGTTTATATAAAGGATAAAGGGGTAGAGTGGAAAAATCCTAACTTTCGCTTTATTGCCTGTGACTTACTATTCTGTAGGTATGCATTTATGCTTTAATCTGTTCACTGTACGTCAAACAGCTTACGCAATAGTTAACATTCGTGACAAATTATGGTCTTAGTATATATAAAGGATAAAGGGGTAGAGTGAAAATTCCTAACTTTCGCCTGTGACTTACTATTCTGTAGGTATGCATTTATGCTTAATCTGTTCACTGTACGTCAAACAGCTTACGCAATAGTTACCATTCGTGACAAATTATGGTCTTAGTATATATAAAGGATAAATGGGGTAGAGTGGAAAATCCTAACTTTCGCCTGTGACTTACTATTCTGTAGGTATGCATTTATGCTTAATCTGTTCACTGTACGTCAAACAGCTTACGCAATAGTTACATTCGTGACAAATTATGGTCTTAGTATTTATAATAAGGATAAAGGGGTAGAGTGGAAAATCCCTAACTTTTTCGCCTGTGACTTACTATTCTGTAGGTAATGGCATTATTGCTTAAATCTGTTCATTGTACGTCAAACAGCTTTACGCAATAGTTACATTCGTGACAAATTATGGTCTTAGTATATATAAAGGGATAAAGGGGTAGAGTGGAAAATCCTAACATTTCGGCTGTCACTTACTATTCTGTAGGTATGCATTTATGCTTAATCTGTTCACTGTACGTCAAACAGCTTACGCAATAGTTACATTCGTGACAAATTATGGGTCTTAGTATATATAAAGGATAAAGGGGTAGAGTGGAAAATCCTAACTTTCGGCTGTCACTTACTATTCCTGTAGGTATGCATTTATGCTTAATCTGTTCAAATGTACGTCAAACAGCTTACGCAATAGTTACATTCGTGACAAATTATGGTCTTAGTATATATAAAGGATAAAGGGGTAGAGTGGAAAATCCTAACTTTTCGGCTGTCACTTACTATTCTGTAGGTATGCATTTATGCTTAATCTGTTCACTGTACGTCAAACAGCTTACGCAATAGTTACAATTCGTGACAAATTATGGTCTTAGTATATATAAAGGATAAAGGGGTAGAGTGGAAAATCCTAACTTTCGGCTGTCACTTACTATTCTGTAGGTATGCATTTATGCTTAATCTGTTCACTGTACGTCAAACAGCTTACGCAATAGTTACATTCGTGACAAATTATGGTCTTAGTATTTATAAAGGATAAAGGGTAGAGTGGAAAATCCTAACTTTCGGCTGTCACTTACTATTCTGTAGGTATGCATTTATGCTTAATCTGTTCACTGTACGTCAAACAGCTTACGCAATAGTTTACATTTCGTGACAAATTAATGGTCTTAGTATATATAAAGGATAAAGGGGTAGAGTGGAAAATCCTAACTTTCGGCTGTCACTTACTATTCTGTAGGTATGCATTTATGCTTAATCTGTTCACTGTAACGTCAAACAGCTTACCGCAATAGTTACATTCGTGACAAATTATGGTCTTAGTATATATAAAGGATAAAGGGGGTTCTGTAGAGTGGAAAATCCTAACTTTCGGCTGTCACTTACTATTCTGTAGGTATGCATTTTATGCTTAATCTGTTCACTGTACGTCAAAACAGCTTACGCCAATAGTTACATTCGTGACAAATTATGGTCTTAGTATATATAAAGGATAAAGGGGTAGAGTGGAAAATCCTAACTTTCGCCTGTGACTTACTATTCTGTAGGTATGCATTTTATGCTTAATCTGTTCACTGTACGTCAAACAGCTTACGCAAATAGTTACATTCGTGACAAATTATGGTCTTAGTATATATAAAGGATAAAGGGGTAGAGTGGAAAATCCTAACTTTCGCCTGTGACTTACTAAATTCTGTAGGTGATGCATTTATGCTTAATCTGTTTCACTGAACGTCAAAACAGCTTACGCAATAGTTACATTCGTGACAAATTATGGTCTTAGTATATATAAAGGATAAAGGGGTTATACTTCTTGTGTGGGTTTTAGTGGAAAAAAATCCTAACTTTCGCGCTGTGACTTACTTATTCTGTAGGTATGCATTTATGCTTAATCTGTTCACTGTACGTCAAACAGCTTACGCAATAGTTACATTCGTGACAAATTATGGTCTTAGTATATATAAAGGATAAAGGGGTAGAGTGGAAAATACTAACTTTCGGCTGTCACTTACTATCTGTAGGTATGCATTTATGCTTAATCCTGTTCACTGTACGTCAAACAGCTTACGCAATAGTTACATTCGGGACAAATTATGGTCTTAGTATATATAAAGGAAAAGGGTAGAGTGGAAAATCCTAACTTTCGCTGTCCACTTACTATTCTGTAGGTATGCATTTATGCTTAATCTGTTTTATTATAGTTTTTTCATTTGTACGTCAAACAGCTTACGCAATAGTTTACATTCGTGACAAATTATGGTCTTAGTATATATAAAAGGAATAAAGGGGTAGAGTGGAAAATCCTAACTTTCGGGCTGTCACTTACTATTCTGTAGGTATGCATTTATGCTTAATCTGTTTCACTGTACGTCAAACAGCTTACGCAATAGTTACATTCGTGACAAATTATGGTCTTAGTATATATAAAGGATAAAGGGGTAGAGTGGAAAATCCTAACTTTCGCGGGCTGTCACTTACTATTCTGTAGGTATGCATTTATGCTTAATCTGTTCACTGTACGTCAAACAGCTTACGCAATAGTTACATTCGTGACAAATTATGGTCTTAAGTATATATAAAGGATAAAGGGGTATAGTGGAAAAATCCTAACTTTTCCCGCCTGTGACTTACTATTCTGTAGGTATGCATTTATGCTTAATCTGTTCACTGTACGTCAAACAGCTTACGCAATAGTTACATTCGTGACAAATTATGGTCTTAGTATATATAAAGGATAAAGGGGTAGAGTGGAAAATCCAACTTTCGCCTGTGACTTACTATTCTGTAGGTATGCATTTATGCTTAATCTGTTCATGTACGTCAAACAGCTTACGCAATAGTTTACATTCGTGACAAATTAATGGTCTTAGTATATATAAAGGATAAAAGGGGTAGAGTGGAAAATCCTAACTTTCGCCTGTGACTTACTATTCTGTAATGGTATGCATTTATGCTTAATCTGTTCACTGTACGTCAAACAGCTTACGCAATAGTTACATTCGTGACAAATTATGGTCTTAGAGTATATAGAAATGGATAAAGGGGTAGAGTGGAAAATCCTAACTTTCGCCCTGTGACTTTACTATTCTGTAGGTATGCATTTTATGCTTAATCTGTTCCACTGTACGTCAAAACAGCTTACGCAATAGTTACATTTCGTGACAATTATGGTCTTAGTATATATAAAGGGATAAAGGGGTAGAGGTGGGAAAATCCTAACTTTCGCCTGTGACTTACTATTCTGTAGGTATGCATTTATGCTTAATCTGTTCACTGTACGTCAAACAGTCTTACTCAATAGTTACATTCGTGACAAATTATGGGTCTTAGTATATATAAAGGATAAAGGGGTAGAGTGGAAAATCCTAACTTTCGCCTGTGACTTACTATTCTGTAGGTATGCATTTATGCTTAATCTGTTCACTGTACGTCAAACAGCTTACGCAATAGTTACATTCGTGACAAATTATGGTCTATAGTATATATAAAGGATAAAGGGGTAGAGTGGAAAATCCTTACTTTCGCCTGTGACTTACTATTCTGTAGGTATGCAATTTATGCTTAATCTGTTCACTGTACGTCAAACAGCTTACGCAATAGTTACATTCGTGACAAATTATGGTCATTAGTATATATAAAGGATAAAGGGGTAGAGTGGAAAATCCTAACTTTCGCCTGTGACTACTATTCTGTAGGTATGCATTTAATGCTTAATCTGTTGCACTGTACGTCAAACAGCTTACGCAATAGTTACATTCGTTGGACAAATTATGGTCTTAGTATATATAAAGGATAAAGGGGTAGAGTGGAAAATCCTAACTTTCGCCTGTGACTTACTATTCTGTAGGTATGCATTTATGCTTAATCTGTTCATTGTACGTCAAACAGCTTACGCAATAGTTACATTCGTGACAAAATTAAATTATGGTCTTAGTATATATAAGGATAAAGGGGTAGAGTGGAAAATCCTAACTTTCGATTCGGCTGTACACTTACTATTCTGTAGGTATGCATTTATGCTTAATCTGTTCACTGTACGTCAAACAGCTTACGCAATAGTTACATTCGTGACAAAATTATGGTCTTAGTATATATAAAGGATAAAGGGTAGAGTGGAAAATCCTAACTTTCGTGCTGTGACTTACTAATTCTGTAGGTATGCAATTATATGCTTAATCTGTTCACTGTACGTTCAAACAGCTTACGTCAATAGTTACATTCGTGACAAATTATGGTCTTAGTATATATAAAGGATAAAGGGGTAGAGTGGAAAATCCTAACTTTCTGCTGTCACTTACTATTCTGTAGGTATGCATTTATGCTTAATCTGTTTCACTGTACGTCAAACAGCTTACGCAATAGTTTACATTCGTGACAAATTATGGTCTTAGTATATATAAAGGATAAAGGGGTAGAGTGGAAAATCCTAACTTTTCGCCTGTGACTTACTATTCTGTAGGTATGCATTTATGCTTAATCTGTTCACTGTACGTCAAACAGCTTACGCAATAGTTACATTCGTGACAAATTATGGTCTTAGTATATATAAAGGATAAAGGGGTAGAGTGGAAAATCCTAACTTTCGGCTGTGACTTACTATTCTGTAGGTATGCATTTATGCTTAATCTGTTCACTGTACGTCAAACAGCTTTCAAGATAATGTATGGACAAACCACATAGACATACACTGAAAGATCTTTTGTCACATAGTTTATTTTGGTTTCTCTCCTATCTTTAAATTTATAGTAACAGTCTTTGTAAAGTAAATTAATAGTCTTAAAAAGTATTATAAGTAATAATACTTATACTTTTCTTATCTGGATATTTTCTTACATTGTGCTCAACAGCTGTTGCAGAAGAGGTTGAAATGTACTCTTTACTTTACTCCACACTTGCCTTCGCAAGCAGGTGTCCATCTTATCAACAGATCGCCAGCTTCCATTAAAAATACACCAACGCCTAAGGCGTTAAAAACCGGCCTTAAACGCTTTTTAGCATGAATGGCATTTTATAATGTCGGCGAGTGTTTGGCATGTAACTGGGAGACCGCCCATTTTGAAAATAGACCCTGGCGTTGAAAATGGTGAAAATTGGCGAGTGACTGGAGTGAATGAGAGCAAAAATTGTATGTGTGAATATGACACTGTGGTATGATTGCAAACTTGTATATTAAATGGCTGACTTGCACTATATAATGTATATTGTTTACATTAATAAAATATTTGAATTTGAATTTATGACTACTGAAAATCAATGCAGTTTTACTTATCTTCGTGGTTTTGCAAACGCAAGTAAACTTGGTTGGTATCTACTTGTGTGAAGAAGTTGTACAAGGACGTTTTACAACAAATTAATTAATTAGGCTTACTCCCTTAAATAGTATTCATATAATTAAAGTTTTCCATCGCCAGATTTAATTTATTAGAGTCCCCATCCCGTTGATGATGGAAGCAGACTATTCTTCGATAATTTTAATAGAGTTATAGATGCCTTTGCAAGTTTGTTTGTAAAAAATATACTGTTAGAATGAGTGAACTTGAAAGTTTGAAACTTTATTTGAAACTCTACCTCTATTTTCATTATATTTAAATTTAAAATGGTGAACATCGGTCGATTGGGAGTTGCCCACTAGGCCAGGATGTTGTGCAATGTGACGTGAACGCTAAGCCTTCCACTCTGACCCGTAGCCTAGCGTGCGGTGAACGTTGTTATATACAGAAGTTACGTATAGCACAAAAAGCTTGTGATCTACAATCGGAACATCATCGGCCGTCGTCATATCAATAGTTAAAGGTATCAAATTCACAGAGTGCAACATCTAATAAATGGAGAACGGAATGTCCTCAGAAAAAAAGCATTTTAATTGTATATAATATTGTAGAAGTACGGTAAAATAAAAAGGTAACGTAAAATAAGATTGTTTTTGTTGCCAACTTCAGACAAGGTACGGTGACTACAGGTGGTTCATTTTGTATTCCAATACTTCCATTCATAATCTATTTATGACAGAGTCTACTTACTTCATAAAACTTTTCAGTACATTATTATACGCCCTTAATAAGTAAAGGATTTCTGAGGTTAAAACGTCATTATTTTGAGGATTAGACGTGTTATATTTGGTTATCTCGCGGTCACTGCATCTAGTTATCCTGTGATGCGTCCTGCATTCAACTATGCACTGCAATCATAACCAGCAGAATAAAACATAGACATCCTCATATTAATCTACGGAACAGATGTGTTATGTTTGGTTATATCGCGGTCACTGCATCAAGTTATCCTGTGATGCGTCTTGCATTCAACCATGCACTGCAATCATAACCAGCAGAATAAAACATAGACATCCCCATATTAATCTACGGAACAGATGTGTTATGTTTGGTTATATCGCGGTCACTGCATCAAGTTATCCTGTGATGCGTCCTGCATTCAACCATGCACTGCAATCATAACCAGCAGAATAAAACATAGACATCCCCATATTAATCTATGGAACAGATGTGTTATGTTTGGTTATCTCGCGGTCACTGCATCAAGTTATCCTGTGATGCGTCTTGCATTCAACCATGCACTGCAATCATAACCAGCAGAATAAAACATAGACATCCTCATATTAATCTACGGAACAGATGTGTTATGTTTGGTTATATCGCGGTCACTGCATCAAGTTATCCTGTGATGCGTCCTGCATTCAACCATGCACTGCAATCATAACCAGCAGAATAAAACATAGACATCCCCATATTAATCTATGGAACAGATGTGTTATGTTTGGTTATCTCGCGGTCACTGCATCAAGTTATCCTGTGATGCGTCTTGCATTCAACCATGCACTGCAATCATAACCAGCAGAATAAAACATAGACATCCCCATATTAATCTACGGAACAGATGTGTTATGTTTGGTTATCTCGCGGTCACTGCATCAAGTTATCCTGTGATGCGTCTTGCATTCAACCATGCACTGCAATCATAACCAGCAGAATAAAACATAGACATCCTCATATTAATCTACGGAACAGATGTGTTATGTTTGGTTATATCGCGGTCACTGCACATAGTTAGCCTTTGTAGCGTCCTTCAATCAAACATGGGCTGCATTCATATCCAGGAGAATTAGACCCAGGTATGGTTTAATCGATCTAACGTGTAGATAGAGAAGGTAAGGGTTTGCTGAAATCAAATATTTTCATCAGACGTTCCACCGTTTTATTTTTCATTGTACACTACCAATAAAAATAACACATTTTGAAATGTAATATCATTGTTATTCCGTTTGTTTCTTAATTTCGTTACCCCGCAATTTTCGCACCAAAATCAAGTTTGCCCATTAGACCGATGTAAACCTATTTGCTAATGCTCAGCCAAATCCGAAGGAGTGAAATTGCACCATCATCGAGCGTAATATTTCTCATAAAAAATAACGGTAGTAAAATGAATATGAAACGTAGTACATTATAACACGTACTATAATATCATTATTATTGCAAAACACAAGTGGCAATAAAAAAACAAGTCGCAATAACTTCATTTCACGGTTGTAGATGCTTTGTTGCCACAAACACGTTGACAACCACTTGTTACAGATGTCAGCTCTAAACCACAGAGTCTCTGTCGTGTGGTATCTCATCCACCCCCTCCGCCCCACATCTCACAGAGATACTTGTAATTGTATAACAACTCAACTAAGTGAACGATTTGTCTGGTGTTTGATTTTCTACTAAGATCATCTCCAAAACAAAAACTGCAAAATGGATACTTAAACATACATAAACGTGTAAAATGTTTCATTTTATATTTTATATAAGCTATCACTATTATATCAGTAGAAAATTACGAGCATTTCAGAATAATATTAACTCTTAATACTGATAAAAATAGTTCTATTATGTTTCAAATCGGAAATTATCTTCCCCTATCCACTCAGTCTATCTGGTTTCAAAGTTAATCAAGCCAAAGATGTTTACTATAGCTGGATGGAAACAGTGCATATTGTATTATGCAAGAAAATAACTGAAATAATAGTAAGGTACTATCCAAAAATAATACAATAATCCCAAAAAGATATTGTTGTGAGTAAGGCATTATAATAAGTTTTTTCCATGGCACAAAGCCACAAATGAATAAAAAAGGAGAATAATGTTAACTCTTAATTCTGATACAAAATAGTACTCTGATGTTTCAAATTTGAAAATTGTACTCTCCCATCCACTTAGTCTATCTCGTTTCAAAGTTAATTTAGCCAAAGATGTTTAGTATAGTTGGATGAAAACAATGTTAATTATATTATGCAAGAAAATAACTGAAATAATAAGGTACTATCCAAAAGTTGAACAATAACCTCAATGAGATATTGTTTTTTTAATAGAGCAACTTTTAATAGATTAAGAGTTAGGCATTAAAATATAGATTTACAAGTAAGAGTAAGTTTTTTCCGTGGTACAAAGCCACAATTAAATTTAAAAAAAGGAGGGAGAAATAAATACTCTATGCTATTTTATGTTGCACTGAGGATCTTTAAATAGAGAATAGACCATGTGAGTCAAATATACAATAGTATCATAGTAATGTCATATGCTGATATAGTTCAAAGCGAGATGTCATTGAAAGTTGTTCATTAAATTAACAATAATAAAACAAATATGTCCAGGAAAAAGCTTACGTTTTACATTACATTTAACTAAAACGTACGTTATTGGCACGTTTAAACAGCTGAAACGTCAGGTGCTTAAAGAATTATAATATTTTATGTCTCAACAAGATTATTATGTCAAAGATACAACGCCCTGGATCCAGTATTATAAGAGGTTGGAGAAAAATACTTTGTACTTATGACTTGAATGTTCATTCAATGCGCACACCGTTTATAATTCGTTACATTTTACTAACGACACTGTCTGAAGAGTCCATTAACTGCTGCCTTTGATTTGTGTTAAAATCAGAATTGTCTGTAACACCAACACACATTACACTGAGCTTGAGTACCAATAACAAATTTAATAACAATAAAATTTTCTTGAACAGACGTGTTTTGTTTACACCTGTCAAATGTTACCACTTTTAAAATAGTTGTGCTGTAAAGGTTCGTTTTGCAGTTAGGCTTCTGAAAAGCACGCTCAGTATTTGTTTCAGTGAATGAACTACTATTTACCCTTTCTGAGTGACGTCACAAATAACATTTCACAGAATACTAGTTCACTTTTCATGTGTTTTATGCCTCACCAGCATTGTCGAACATTTTTATTTTGAAGACTAACCCACATCAGATCAACAATGTAAACTTAGAATCACGACATGTCGCAAGTAAGTTCCTTTCAAGGGGGGTAAAAGAGAGTAACTTTAAATTTTCTTATTGTAATCCCTATCTTGTGACATGTCATTTTAACGGTCTATTTAATAGAAACACAATGACATGAAGAACACACACATTTCCACGATGTTTCTAGCAAAAGTTATAGGCACATAAACCCCTTACATTATAATGCCACCTAGAAAAGACCAAAACTATGCACACCAGAAACATTAGAAACTACGTAAAGAGATAATCTGAGCACCTCAAAGATTTACTGAAAGATGTCACGATGCATGATGTTTGGTATGCACAAGACATTGGCATTGACTCTACAAATAATTATTTTTTGCGTTATTTCCTCCTGCGAGAAACGTCACAGAGACATTTTCTTAGTGTTATTGTGTTTCTTTTTAATTGACCTTTGCAAAATAGGTGTTGGGATTTGAAACTTTAAAGTTACCCCCTTCTACCCTCTTTCGAATTGGAGGGGACTTTTTACTCTCAACAAATTCAAAAAAAGTATAGATTTATTTTACACAATGCTTGACTATTTTTAAATAAATCGTCAATAGACTGATCTTTCAGTTGTATTTCAATTGGTATTCCAGCAGAGAATTAAAAACACGTGATCACTTTATTCTGTTTCTGAAATATAAAAGAAGTCAACCAAATGCAACAGAACTTTGCTGTGGTTTTCACGTTACCAATAGGTAGTCACCAAGAAACTCGATCTCGCTCTCCAACTTCGCTAACAACTGCGGCCCACCGGCCTTTTAAGTTGTTACGGAGACTTCTAGATCTCTGAAAATACACAACTCCCCAAACTGATTTTTTTACAATTTATTTTACCATATATTGGTTGCTTAGAAAAATATTGTCATCTCTGATGTCAGGGAACATCTACAACTGTCTTTGAAGTTAGGAACCACACAATTTATACATCCAAAACACACAACATGGCCATTTGAACAAATTTTCAGACCGCTAGTTCTTATACAGCATTTAGTAACTTTTAAGCATTTTTATATTGTGTTTAAATATTTTGAGATTGGAATATGTATACACCCGGAGACATATGTATACACCCGGAGACAAGTTACAAAAAATAATCTTGTACAATAAAAAAATATTTTACATGTTAACGAGATAGTTTTTTCCAACTAATATGTATCTCAAGATTGTTGCTCGAGTGAGTCAAACTTGACTGTTATGCACTTACAAACGTGTGGATAACACTCCACAGGTTTAGTTCACCACTCACACTATGCAGACCTGTAAAATACATGAGGTGGCCATTAATATTTTGACAGCACTGAGTAGACAGGAAGGGTCTCTGACAGCTGACAACAATGGGTAGAACAGCTGATCTATGACGTCATTACAGACATGTGACGTTACCACCTTCCTGTACGCTGGGAAATAATTTCACCATAGTCAGGACGGTTCAAAACTCTATAATAGCAATACATTTATGCCTAACGTCAATATTTTCCTAATGTTATTTTTAATCTCATATACGTTTTAAAAATAAGTATTATATAAATGCCTGACAATATAACGGTTACATTGTTTTAGTACAGCATAGTATTACTATCTGAACCCCCATATTACATATACATTATGTATACAGGGTGTTTCAGAACTCTTGTCGGATATTTTAGGGTTCACTCCTATGATTTATAGTAAACTCATTTTAAATATATTTGAATTTGTTAGTTTTTTATGTATATATGATGTCTGGAAATAAAGTAACGAGATTTTTTTAGCAACTAAACTGGCAACACTGTAACTATTACAATTACGTGAGTCTATTATTGTCATGAGAGCTGAAAACAAACATCTAGCAGAACAAGTTTTTGTTGCGCGTACCAAAAATGAAAAAGACGACACATTTCTAAAACACTTCATCATCGGGGAGACATTCTTTTTATATTTTAGTACGACTCAGAAACAAATCGACAAATATTTTGAATGACACACTTCAAAATCATCTCGTCCGAAAAAAGCAAGAATGAGCAAATCCAAAAACAAAACCATACTGATTTCTTTCTTTTATTCCAATAGCTTTGTCCATACTAATGTTTTGCCTGCAGGACACATTAATCCTGAAGTGAATTCGTTTATCGCGAGTACAACGGTTACCGCAAGATAACCGGATCGAGCAATGTCGAGCGTGGATGCTGCTTGGATGGGTGACCGCTGAGCGATCCTGTCCTTGCAAGCAGTCCGCCTGCCCAGCCGTTGGTGGTGGTTCGGAAGTCTCCTTAAAGCCTTTGGTCCCCAGGTTAAGTGTTAGAAAGGGCTTCTTAGCCCTAACCTCGCCTGGTAAAATAAGACATCTTTACTTATTTGCCTCCCTGCACTCTTAATTACTGAGTTTTTAACCATCAAAAACATTAACGATTGATACAACTAAGCTAAATTTGATGTGCGTAAATTTCCACACAAATACATTTATTACCTATAATTCAATCCGATAGCATTATAAGGCATTCTATTTATTCAGTATCCATGCAAAACTAGAATATTTACAAATATAGTCAAACTTACATATACTGTAGTTTTATATGACACTAACTAATCTTGATTCTAACAAATTGATATTACTCTATTTCATTATAGGTACAGTGAACCTTATTGTATGGAGTGTTAACAAAGAATACAAAGTGTAGACAAATTAAGTTAGTCTAATTGACTGTACTAGGCTGTGTTAAATGCGTCTATAAAGAACGCGGACTAGGAGGAGAGTATGGTTATGAGGATTATAGCATCAGTGAAGAACTGAGAAGTCACTGTATAAAAGGTCACCACCAATGCCAAGAGATTCACCAGTCACAGTTCATCTGGTTACCTGAACAGTCGGTAGATACACTCACACTAAGTACATTAAAACTGTCGATGGCAGGGAGAATCCAGGCGCAGCACAGTTTGTCTTTCAATAACAGTCTTGTGTTTTGAAATAGTTAATTTACTCTCCATAGCAAGATAGGATGTCAGGAAGCGAAGAAATTCACAAGTGGCGAAGAGCCCTTAGTTGCTTATATAAGAGAATAGAGTAAGACATCATCATAAAATATGCTTCACCTAATGAATAAAGAAGTCGCCTGCCGTTAACCTATATCTCGCCCTTGTGTATTCTCCCCTATAATGCCAGCCCTACCTATAGTCAATGTTTGACTACACTATTCTAGTTGTGTGATTTGTGCTGCTAAGAAGAGACTAGTAGAGGGACCAACTGATTTCTGGCTCCAGTATCAGTACCGACGGAGCAAGTACTTTTTATGATTCAATTTTTATTGAAATTAAATTAGGCTATTGCCACTTATACAAATTTAATGGTTTATATATATATATATATTTATTTATTTATTTATTTATATACACATGTGTGTGTGTGTGTGTGTCAACTATCAAAATAAAAGTAATATTGTAAATATTGCACAAGCTTATTGCATTGTATGTTTATAAAAATCTAGTTTTTTTAAACAATCACAGTTATAATTTGATGGATTAGAAATTATACCTGACGCGTTTGCCTTTGCAATTAAACAATGATTAAGTTATAAGTACGGAAAAACGTCAAGTATCATTGTTTTTTCCTTAAAATGCAGCTTAAGCAGTTATGTGCTTTTAGTCTGGGTGTCTCAGTTTTAGAGTGCTTTTAGTCATGAATAACTTATGAATAACAACACATTCCACGTGAAACTTTAAACTTGCTGTGTGAACTACACTCCGAGTGCTACAAATAGAACTACAAACATGCGTTTGACAAACAGTTGCGGCTAAAACTAATAATTGACTTTGACCAACTCACTGGTGAGCCGACACATTGTAATTACAACTGACAAATTGTTTACAGCTTTTGACGTGGTCTCTATTAGTAAAACTGTACTTGATAACTTTCTCGTCAACAGGTATTCTCTACTAAGCTTGGAAATATAGGCCAAGTACAGAATAAGATTAAAGTATTTTACCATTTGATTACTCAAACCTTTTGTATAAAAACAGCAAATTCTTTTAGGTAGTTAAATGGCCACGTGGATACATAACAAATGAACAAAACAGATTTATTTTCCAATCAAAATCATACTATTATTAGAAGCGAGCAGTCCGGTATCTGAACGTTAAGACAATACGAAACTTTTGAGGGTTGGCAAACAAGTTTTAACATTATGGTCACCTAAACTTATCACATTATTAATGTAATGATTCATTTCAAGGAAGAGTGAAAGAAGAGAGGAGGTGGCAAATATCTGAAATTGTGTTATCTTCTCAAGTTGAACAGTCATAACAAAATTATTGGAATTCAGTGTTCATACAATCTGCTAAAAACCGTATTTGATTTGAAGATGGCACTGCTTCATTAAATGTTTAAAACAATAAAGTACAAATAAAGCGTAATATTTCACACGGCGGCGTCTGTGTCTCATAAATATGTGTCTTTGTGGCCTAAATTTACTTAAGAGTAAATAAGTGTTTAATTTTAATTTTATATTAAGACTTATTAAAGGAAAATGATAAATAAATATTCTAGAAAATATGTTAAAACCGGGTAATGTGACAAAACCTTATTAATTATACGTCGATATATTACACAATGTGTTTTAAAGCTCCCTTTAAAAAAAAAAGAATGGATTATTAATACGTTTTAATGAATATAAGTTATAGTACCATTATATAAAGGAAAAATGTTGCTAAAATTAAATTTAGATTTTTAGTGCTAAAAGAGTAGTTTACCTAAGGTTATTCTATAGATTTAGAATTGTTTTAAGCATATTTTATATGCATTTCTTTCAAAGAAACATATTTTCCTTTGTACGTACCTATTTTCCTTTGTACGTTACTATTATACTACATATTAATTTATCTTGTACTAAATTAAAACGTGTCATACAAGCTAAATCCTGTTTATTTATATTTTAATAAATGTTCTCGTTTCTGTTGAGTTATTTATCTGCAAAAGATAAGGATAAACATTCCAACAGCCGCAAGTTCATTATTCTCATTTCACACTACATGCATTTTCCTAACACGACAAAATACAAGTTCACCTCAGAATATTCAAGAGACGCCGTACTCCTGTATCGAGGATAAAGCAGACAAAAGACGACAGGTGAATGGAAGAGCGACTCTCACACAAGACTCGAACAAAACCAGAAGGTGACGTGTTTTATGGTGAGTTCCACAGTCGAGGCGCGATGTTGAATATTACCGGTGATTTATGTTTTGGTGACGAGAGGCTTGCACAATGTTCTGCGCAATTCGCTTTTATCGCTTCGTACTTACTGAAAGGCTTGGGTATAAAGTAGTTCTATTTATAAAACATTAACACTACCTTTAAAAAATTTAATGAATCTTAATTTTAAATAGCACAAAACAAATTGTTTATATAAACATATGTTGTCTATAATCAATTTTAAAGAATTACTAGTTGATTCATTAAATAAATAATAAATATACGTGCAAACCATTGGCTTAACAAAATAAAACATCAAAAACTTTCAATTTTTTGTTTATTTAAAAGTTATTACGCTATTTGTAATATAATATGGCGGAAAATTAAGGGATAACTCGTCACTTTTCTATTGAAGAGGAATAATATAAGTGTATATAATAAAACCGTATTAGTTATAGTAACCGACTCAAGGGGCAGAGTTGAATAATCTATTTGAGAAAATTGTTGGATCCTTAATACAGATCCTAAGTAGAAAGCATTGCTTTTTTGTATTATGTAATTTTTTTATAAAATATTAACTATTAAATTTTCAATTAACTCTAAGTAAATAATCATTTTCAACTCTTCATGTAATACTTAGAATGATGAAAAATAAGTTGACTGTACATCCTTGTTATAATTTTAATATGAGAAAGGTTTTCAAAGAGCAGTCTTTTCTAATAATTTGACTTTATAAGGTTAAAATTCCGCCTTTCATCTTTATACGAAAGATATTTCAAAGCATTGGCAGAAGAGAATACGTATTTTCATCTTTAACAAGAGTAAATGAGTCTATATGTATATATATATATATATATATATATATATATATATATATATATATAAATTCTTATAAAAGAAGGGGGTTCTGTTTAATTAAAACATATATTTACTCTATTATAGTAATTTTCCATGTATAATGTTTATTTTATATTTCTTCGAAGTAATATCAATTGATTGACGTGATTACTCAATATCATCCAGCACACCTTTAATAAAAAGACGTATAAATAACTTGCGTTTGAGAACAGATTCAAAATGTATATTTTGATATATTTAGATTAAATGTTATTTGTTCAGGATTGAAAAATGTTTCTAAAATTTATAATTAGTTTAGGGCAAATGTGCGCTTTTCTGTAGCCTCTTCTCCCCTCCGAAGTGCGCAATGTTGTAGTGTCAAAATACTTTCAAGAATAGAATATGATTTAATATTGTTTCTAAACTTAAGATTCCATATAAAGATGTTTGATACATATTTGGTTCAATAATTGTAACCTGGACATGATAAATATAAAATAATTATTGGTTAATTCTACAGGAATCAAAGTTAATTCCTTTTTCCAGGGTAGCTATACAATTTCTAATAATAATTGACATGCAATGAGAGCAATGTTATACTTCAAGGTAAGTTTTATCATAATTAACTTAAAGGTATTAGTTGCGATTGCGTACAACAGTGTTGCTAATCCAAGATAGTTATTATTAAAATAGCGTTTTATTTGTAAAAGGATAGTCAGTGATGAAGGAGTTTTGTTATTTAGGTCATCAATAAAGATTGTGAGCTAAGGTTTTCAAAGATCCCAGATTGGTAAATATTTTACTCTCAATATTTTAATTGAGATAAATTATTCTAAAAAAAGTACTGAAGGAGTGGCTCAGATGCAGCTTTAAAATAGAATCTTAAATGTATATGTATGTAAAAGTATGCAATTCGTGTATTAAAATTCCTTTTATGAACATAGCAATTCTCTTTATTGTAAAATATTGTAACTGATGCTTTAGACAGGAACGTCAAAAAGGTGGGAGCATTCAGTGATCAGTATCCTGGAGTTCTTAGACTCTTAGAGAGGCTATAAAATGCAGGGCGAAGCTTAAATAATTTTGGAACAAAAAAACAGGAGTATTCATACAATTGTTTCGCAAGGGGACTTTTTTATATACTTGAATGAATGGAACACCCATTTCCGATATAATCGTTTTGATTTCCGTTAGACAAAGTAGCCTAAGTCAACCACGAAGAGACGTTTCCTGGAGGTCTTTAATGTAAGTATTAATACTGTACATAGTAGTAGTAGGTATTAAGCCGAAACGTTGTAAATATTAACCTTGATACTATATACGGTACTGAGTACTATACGGTAAATAATAAAAGTAATTGTTTCTCATTATTCAAACCAGTAGTGAAGCTGCACGTGATTTATACTTCTCACGAAGCAGATTTTGTTAATCCATCTTTCATTCTAATTAGTTTGGGGTTGTAATAATTAAATATTAACTTTGATACTATATACGGTACTGAGTACTATACGGTAATTAATAAAAGTAATTGTATCTCATTATTCAAACCAGTAGTGAAGCTGCACGTGATTTATACTTCTCACGAAGTAGATTTTGGTTATGCATCTTTCATTCTAATTAGTTTGGGATTGTAATAATTAAATATTAACTTTGATACTATATACGGTACTGAGTACTTTACGGTAATTAATAAAAGTAATTGTATCTCATTATTCAAACCAGTAATGAAGCTGCACGTGATTTATACTTCTCACGAAGCAGATTTTGTTAATCCATCTTTCATTCTAATTAGTTTGGGGTTGTAATAATTAAATATTAACTTTGATACTATATACGGTACTGAGTACTATACGGTAATTAATAAAAGTAATTGTTTCTCATTATTCAAACCAGTAGTGAAGCTGCACGTGATTTATACTTCTCACGAAGCAGATTTTGTTAATCCATCTTTCATTCTAATTAGTTTGGGGTTGTAATAATTAAATATTAACTTTGATACTATATACGGTACTGAGTACTATACGGTAATTAATAAAATTAATTGTTTCTCATTATTCAAACCAGTAGTGAAGCTGCACGTGATTTATACTTCTCACGAAGCAGATTTTGTTAATCCATCTTTCATTCTAATTAGTTTGGGGTTGTAATAATTAAATATTAACTTTGATACTATATACGGTTCTGAGTACTATACGGTAATTAATAAAAGTAATTGTATCTCATTATTCAAACCAGTAGTGAAGCTGCACGTGATTTATACTTCTCACGAAGCAGATTTTGTTAATCCATCTTTCATTCTAATTAGTTTGGGGTTGTAATAATTAAATATTAACTTTGATACTATATACGGTACTGAGTACTATACGGTAATTAATAAAATTAATTGTTTCTCATTATTCAAACCAGTAGTGAAGCTGCACGTGATTTATACTTCTCACGAAGCAGATTTTGTTAATCCATCTTTCATTCTAATTAGTTTGGGGTTGTAATAATTAAATATTAACTTTGGTACTATATACGGTACTGAGTACTATACGGTAATTAATAAAAGTAATTGTATCTCATTATTCAAACCAGTAGTGAAGCTGCACGTGATTTATACTTCTCACGAAGCAGATTTTGTTAATGCATCTTTCATTCTAATTAGTTTGGGATTGTAATAATATAACGACTTGGATTGTAGATATTAATATTACAGAGTACTAATATTTAAATTATCAATAATACATCCAAGACGACATAAAATATTTTTTTATTATTAAGCTCCTAGTGAATATTAAGTACAATGTATTACTAAATTTGTTAACTATTAAATATTATCTGGTTTGTCTAAAATAAAAATCACAGTTCTAAATAAAAACAATGGATTTATTTTAAACTGGCAAATTAATAAGTTCAACGTTTAAAAATTTGTATCACTCTATTTTCCACAAAGAATTGACAAACCTTTTAGTAAATTTAAAAATTCCTTTGGCAAGAAATAAAAATATTAATTAAATATAACAAACTAAAAATCAGAGCTCTCTTCTAAAATAAAATAATAAATTTTTAAAATAAAAATGAAATACCACTTGTAAATAACTAAAATAAAAATGTTCACTTCTAAGTTCACTCAAAATTCCAAATAAAATTTTAAACTTCTCTTTCCACTATTTAAACCTTAAATTTCAAGCCTCTGCAATTCAGATTACCACTCTCTCTAACAATTATTAAAGTTCAATTAATTTCCAATTAATAATTCACAATAAAACAGTTCCAGTTAAATATTAATAAATTACTACTTTTCCAAATCTCAATTAAAGTTATTAACAAAGTTCAATTTTAATTCACTTTTCTTGCAAGCATGAACCAAATGTAACTTGTATGATTCTATTATGCTCTATTGTTCCTCGAGAATAAGTTATTCAGATTGCTCTGTAGTTTCTATGAATTTAATTTTTTCCTATAAAAAAGACAACAGAATTAATTTAATATCACATCAAGAAGACTATTTCAATAAAACGTACAATAAATTTGGTGCTTACCTCAAAATCACTCGCGGAAAAAAATTTAAGTAACACGGCGCACTGTAATTAACTTAATATACGAAAGTAACCAAAAGATGGGCGAAAATTATGAGCGGGCGCTTAAATACTTCCCTTTCCAACCAACTTTACAGGACATCCGCGGTGTTCTCTCATTGGTCCAGCTGTATCAAACAAGGAGAACAATACTCGCAACAAGACAAGTTTTAATCAATTCAAGGCAGTCAACCTGCCTTCCTAACCATTTAAAACTACCAGTACTAACTTGCCAAAGGATTACATGTTCGTTTTTACCCTGATATTTCACAATCTAATCTAAAATTAAGTCCCAAAATTTCGATCCCAAAATTTTTATTTAATTTAAGGTTTAATTAAAAAAAGTAAATCAATGTAGCTTTAAAAACGCTACAAATAATTAAACGGAATCACTCTCAAGAATTTTGTTACAGCAAAATTACTGACGTCTCGCCACAGTCAATATTATTTGAAGGTCATCAACTTACATGGTTATCAGCATTCCGTAGAGTCCAGTTGCTTTGAAGTAATTATATTAGGAAAATTATTTATGGTACATTGAAATTTTAAGAATGAAGTGCTCTGGACATGGATTATGTTTTCTAAAGGCTATGTAAGTTTAGGCAGTCAGCGATACTTTTCCCAGACAAGATGGTAGTACCTTACATGAGAGAGTAACTTAATACTATAATTGGGTTGTCCGTTAATTAATAATTAGTAGTAATATATAGGACTAGTAATTAATAATAATAAATAGTCCTATAGACTATAGATTTATACATACCAGATTCTTATAAAGACTCAATTGATTATAGAGACTGGAGGCTTTAAGTTAAAGCATTCAGAATTAGGAAGATCGAGTACTGGAATCTCCCAGATACCTTCTAGGGTTTGGGTTACGAGATATTACAGTGCTAGAATCGAAGACTCCTACTTTGGCTGGGAACTATCAACTGCCAGGAAATATAAAGACTAAAATCTTGCAGAGAACAGGATCTTCCAGATGCCGAAAGCACATAGGCATCGAGAGCTCAAGATACTAAAGAGTTCGGAATACCGATAGACATTGTCTGATAGATTGAGATTTTCCGGAAACATAAAAGATTCAAGAGAATATAAGAGAATAGCGTATGGAAGGCACCAAGTTTAGAGATCCTAGAGCACGAATTAGCTAAAAAACCTCACAGAAGCTGAAAGCGTATAGAGGCGGAAAGCTACTTTTGGACGAAAACTTCTATATGGCATGTCCTAGAGACAGGAATCTCATATAATCTTGGATCTTCTTCCTGGACTTAAAAGTATTTATAGGTTGGAAGTTATATACTCGGAGACTTAGAGTTTTAGAGTTTGGAAAGTTCTAGGAAAAGATATACTGAAGGACTTAGCGGAGGCTGGCTTAAAGCTTTCAGTTTCCGCTTACGCATTAACTGTCGTAATCTACTGGAATCCGTCACATTGAATATATACAATTTTTAAACCTAAAGGTGGTGTTGTGATGCACCATGTCAATATACATTTTACACTGAACACGACGATGCAATTCATTTTTCAATATATTTTATATTCTCGAATAATATTTTTACCTAATTTCAATATGGAGATCCTAGCTGGCGGCACAATTTTATTCACTCAATGAAAATGAAGCCCTCTCTACCAAGGCCGCACTATACACCTTGTATAGTGTATAGTGTATGGTGTATAGTGCGGCCTTGTCTCTACCCAACAGCGATCAGAAGTAGTATGGAGACGATATGTCAATAAATATGGATTTATTACGGTGCAGGGAAACATTGAAACTAATTCTGTATATAGCGTGACCTGAAACAGCTATAAATTATTAATGTGGATTTAGACAAGAACTGCTTAGAACGCATGCTTCCTTATTTTATCGTCGTTTCTTACTTAGAAAAAAAGGAATATTTTTGATAACTAATATTCTTGAGATCAATTGGTCGTATATCACTACCCCATAGTTGTATCGGTTAACTGCAGAGGTAAGTCAAAGCCGCATTAAAGAAGAACAAACAAATTATTTAATGTCACTATGTTACAGAACATAATATTTACACATCACAAATTATAATATGGCACATCGTCATTAAATGGTAAAACAACTCAGACATTTCCAAAATTAATCATATCTTGCAATCGCAATTGCCATTCAGGGGTTGGCGTCAAGTGTACTTCCAGTTAGGAAATAAGTATATAAGTTATTCCGTATAGTAGAAGCGTTGCTGTTTAGACAGGTCCGCTCAAGTGAATAACGCAGCTGATTGAACACACTTCTCATTCACTGTACGCAATGATGACACACAAACAATGCTTTACTAAGCAGAGCTGCTCCGTGTCTCAGAACACTTATGGCAGATCCTAAAGTGAATACAAAAGAAGCATTTTACTTATAGTTGCAAGATGTTTATTTTTTCCACAATAACATTTATGATTGTTTTTCAACAATGATCCTATAAACAGTTATTTTATCGATCTTCCTAATTCTGAATGCTGTAACTTAAAGCCTCCAGTCTCTATAATCAATTGAGTCTTTATAAGAATCTGGTATGTATAAATCTATAGTATATAGGACTAATTATTATTATTAATTACTAGTCCTATATGGTTTAATTTAAACCAATCAAACATAGATATTTTTAATGATAATTTGTAAAATATTTTAAAGATATACAGCAACCTTTTATTTGGATTTAATTTATTGTTCATTGTAGAAGTGTATGTGTACAATGAAGCAAGTTGTTATTTTTTAAATTGTATAGAGTTCATTTATTTATGTTGTGTAAAGAAATTTAAATATTAATTTGTGTAACTGCCAGCAGTTTAGTTTAGTTTATTTTGTTATGTAAAGTTCATATTAAGAGTACATTAATTTTAGTTAGGATGGCTGTTTTGGGAATAATTGAAGGTTTTGTACTTTGTTTGTGCTATATCATGTCCTGTAGCTGTCATGTAAAATTGAAAAATAAATAAATAAATATTACTACTAATTATTAATTAACGGACAACAAAATTATAGTATTAAGTTACTCTCTCATGTAAGATACTACCATCTTGTCTGGGAAAACATAATCCTTATCCAGAGCACTTCATTCTTAAAATTTCAAAGTACCATAAATAGTTTTCCTAATATAATTACTTTTCATATTTCTTTAGCATGCTTAATTTTCTAGGGATGCCATTAACCATGAAGTCCTAGTTGGAGGTCAGTATTGGTAACCTGCGCCATCTAGAACAACCTTCCTCGCGACAACAGAGTACAGAGTGTAAAGCAATACGAAGTAGGTGTAAACACAAGCCAGGCTACCTAGAGTAATCTCTACGACCAATCAAATACAGAGGAGCTTTCAGGGGATCTTTCAAATTAGGTTTCGTTGCAAAACCAGGTAGTATAGTTCATAAGAACAATTTAAAATGTACATATTAACATGTTCTATGCATGAAAACATGTGCAGCCACCAACTTTTCAAATTAGAGTTAGTATACTATAATTGTGTATCCCTGTGTATAGCAATGGTCTTGGATAATGGACAGAGTAAAACGGTTAGTAGATTAGCATCTCGTAATCATTAATTACAATTTTAGTCACTCATCAGTAAAGTTTGTAATGGCTTAACAGGTCTCACGCTGACTGTACAAATTAATTGATGTATACACACACACACGTATATATATATATATATATATATATATATATATATATATATATATATATATACGTGTGTGTGTGTGTTTTTGTGTATGTATATATGTATTTTCACGCAAAAGGTTTATATGCTAAGCCCGTTGATGTAACTCGCCACCAGGCGGCGCTGCAAAAGATAAAAGTATTAAAAGCGCCTGCACATTAGAAACTGCAATTACGACACAGTTATTATATGGCCAAACAATATTTGAAGGCGCTATTATAAGATATATTTGACTGTAAAATACATTTCTGATTGAACTTACCCCTTTCCGCTCGGAGTGGTAATGTTAGAATGTCCACAGAGATCGGATGGGCAGCAGTGTTGGCCACCGCCATTTCCTCTAGCGCGCGCATTTATTTTTAGAGTTGCCGTCCTCAGAGATCGGAAGGTCAGCTGTGCTGTCCGTTGAATAATCCTACTAGCGCTCGGATGGACAGCAGCGTTGACCACAAGTTATAAACTCTTTTTTTTATTCTGACGTATTTTGTTATAATACAACGCATTAATATCAAACAGCTGTTTCATTACAAAGCTTGGAAATTGATCATCTGGTCAATATTGCATTCTAGGCTTTCGTTTTAGCGCGCTTTTAACCACATTATCACTAGTGAGTTAACCTACACGCATTATTAGAACGGATTGTTTATTATTCTTAGTATTGTGCAATTTTATTAAATATTAGTGTAAATGAAGTATTGTAGATATCAGTATAAATATAACTTTAAATAAAAGTTTAAATTTATCAGTATTAATACCTGGTTTTACTGGTATTATTATTAATTACTGGTATTAGAGCTTGTTGGCGATGTAAGGAACACAAATAAAAAAGGAAGACCATTCCAATTGCAAGACATTTCCCGACAAAATGAGAAACTTCATCTACCATATCCTCTTGAAGGTAGAAAAGTGAAGGATTGCGTCGTGTGTAGCAGCAGAGCACAAGGCGGCACCAGGAAAAGAGTGAAGTTTCATTGCAAAACTTGTGAAAATGAGCCCGGTCTTCACATCGGTGTTTGTTTTGAAAAGTACCATTCATCTCAGATATTTCAACAAGATGACAACTAGCCTGCAGTTAAATTTATATTCGGAACAATAATAAGCAGTTAAATTTTATTTTTTGTCATGTTATAATTATTTACTGTCACATTATTAATACTCATTGTAACTCATGTTAGTTTATAGAAATATAACATTTCCATTGTTAATACTTTTCGACTACATTATTATTTACCTTTGGACCTTTAAATCCATTTAACTTTTTAAAAGGCACAGTATCAATGACGCGGCGAAAATAAATCCGAGCTGGTGGGGACGCAACAATGACATGGCCGCTGTGTGCACGCGGGCGCCATAGTGGACAGCACCGCTGCCCATCCGATCTGAGTGGACAGTACGCGCTAAAATAATACGAGCCTACGAGAAGCCATATTTGGTCAGCACTGTTGCCCATCCGAGCGGAAAGGGTTCTTTGAGTGTTAGGCCACTTTATAATAAAGTACATTTACGTGTACTATGGCAATAAACATACAATTTTGAAGGATTTTTGTGATCGTTACGAAAAAGAATTGGGCATTGGAAATATAATTCACTTGAACTAGAAGTGCTCATATACAAGCAATGCTTACGGAAAGCATGTGAAGCCTCGAGAATCAATTAGTAAATTATAAAACTTTGTATTCGTGAAATTTGTACTGAAAATATGTTTTGAAATCCTTTTTTATCACATATAGTTTTGCTTCAGGAGTTAAACTAATGTGACCGTTTTTAATCTATATCAATTTATACTGTACTACAGTCCCCATAATTTATATCGCCATCTTGAATAAAACTAGGTGTATTGAACAAACACGAATATTTACACTAAATTCTTTGTTTAAATCTTTATATCCAGTATATATTCCATACATAATGTATTATCATGGTTTCCATGAAGTACACATCAAGGTAGCCTTTCATTCACATTTTAATCTGTTTTTTTTTTTTTTCAATCTTGTTTGAGTACTAGTAGTTCAATCATTTTTCCATAGTAATTTCACTATAATATTTTATAGTATATATTATCTGGTAGAACAACTAATATACTGACAATTAACACATACATTTATGTCTAGCAAAATAAAAATATAGTTACATATGGTACTATTAAATCTAGATTTTCCAATAACAGAACCTCTAAGTAAACATAAAACATAAAAATCAATATCAAAACTATACATACTCAAAAATTACAATTAAAATATAATTTTCTTTTATCATACGCCATTTGCTTCTGCTTTTTGAAAGGTAATAAAATATATCAATCCAAGCAAAGGATGACAAACTGAACTTTATTCCTGATTTCATCCTATGAACAGTAAAATTCCTATTTGCTAATTATTCACAGTTTTAAGTAAAACTCGTTAAGTCAAAGTTTACAGAGCAGACGTTCGTTCCGTCAAAGAGTAGCGTTTCCATAAAAATCTTTGATTTGACTATTGTTGGCAGTGCCACGGTCTTTGAGATGGCCTCATGAGCACTACTCCTCGACTTCGGGCTGCGTCTGAGCAACAAGCCCAATGGCTCGCCGGTCAGCTGGGATTCCTTGGTCCCTGGGGCTGTCTATCAGCTGGTGAGGGAGACAAAGATGGTGACTACCTCTGAGAAGAGCCGGGTGAGGCGGTCAACTGGGATCCCTTGGACCCAGGGGCTGTCTATCAGCTGGTGAGGGACACGCAGATGGTTACTACCTCTGAGAAGAGCCGGGTGAGGAGGTTAACTGCTCGGCGATCTCTGCCAGGATGACTTAGACCTTCACTTCTGCGTCTTCTGAGTTTCTCAGCTTTTTCCGAAGCCTCTTCTCCGGAGCGGAGTCTTCATCTTCATCTTCTGGAGGACCTCCACGAAGGTGACGTCGCTAGCTGGTTTTTTTTAACGGATGGCAGTGGACTGCCGGTGTTGAACCTCCGTCCCGCCCTCGCCGCTGTCGCCTTGGCGTTCTTGAAGGCTTTACAGCCTTTGTAGCATTTGGTCCCCACAACAGTTGCACCAGTGACTCTTTTCTGTTAGCCCTTTTGGGCAGATTTTCACCGTAGCCTCCCACGGTTTCCGGAGCCATGACCAATACTTTGGCACCTGTAGCACTGTGGTGGGCCAGCGGGCTTCTTGGAGCGCGTAATAGAGACCCTGAAGTGGCGTAGGCTTCTGGTACTGTAAATGTCTCTCCCGCTTCGTTTCCATACTCTCAGGCATTCAGTCCCTGGTCAGCATGACTATCCAGCTCTTGGGTGGTCCTCTGGCAGTCCTCCGCTAGTGTATATATATGTCGGTAACCACGTTCCTGGTGGAGACAACTACAGCTAGCCTACGATTGTTGCGGGCCAAGCGAGTTTCAATAAAGTCACACCACTAAGTCCAGTATTTCCCTTCTAACTTTTAAATTAAACGTAAAAGTATTTATTTCTCTGATCTAACGAAAAAGACATTAAATTTAGGACTTTGTAACGTATTAAAGTATTATTTACAACCATGAAGAACTTGAGTGCTAAATCCATTAAAGTATTCTTTAAGAAATACAGTGGGCTATTACAAATATTTGTGCAATACAAATTAGCAAGCTGTTTTATGACCTATCAAAAACTCAATGTTACATGCAAGTCCGATAGATCAAACCTTTATACAACATTTCAGATGTTCTGCAGCTAACAATAGTCGAGTGTTTTAGACACGTGTCCAGGGTACAACCGTGTTAATTAACAAGTTGTTCCACGACTCCCCACAGTACAAGTTAACATGCACTCGTGCCGGTATAGACACAGACTGTACAAGTAAACACAATGCTGAGTTGTAAATTAAAACTCTACGGACACGTGCTGAGTACCGGTGCGGTGTGCCTCACTAAAGTAATTATGCTTTTCAGTGTCGTATTCCTTACACTCCTGTCAGGGGTTTACCTTTTACATCAACATGCACAAGTGAATCGTATATGAATTAGACCCGTAACCTGTCTCTTACGCTAACTGATTTATGACATGTTAAATTGAGTAAATTATTTAACTTACCCATAAGTTTATATTGTTACATCACCCACTGCATTTGTTCTTCCTAACGTTGGTTCTTATTCTTTTGCTTCTCTGTGTACAAATTAAAATTTCGTGGTTTTTAGAACTTGATAAGTATGTGTTTGCGTTTTATAAAACATCCATAAATTTTTAAATTACTAATTAATGACTTTTACACAATTAGCAATATTTGCAGAAATCATTTATTTATTGGTTACAGATTTTAACGTCATTAATCATTTTAGGTGTCAAAATAAATCATCTTCACCATTCACTTCCAATCACATTAAGTTTTCAGTCTATGCATGATTTTATAAGACTTTTTTAGTGTAACGAAATATAACCACAAAATTTAAAAATAAACTAATTTGAAAATTGAGGCATCATTCAAATTTTAAATCTGTTATCTAAACAGCGTTCATTAGTATCATAGCTAGTTACTAAAGATGTAAAATGTGTTCGTTTTATAACTCAATCGTCCAGGAACATATATTAAATGAATAATAATATACTCATATAAAGCAGCTTTATAAATTTAGATTCTGTTGTAAGAATGGGATAGTTCATAATCTCAGCTTAACAAAACTCTTTGTACAAATTATAAATAGACTTAAAACTTGTATCATGCCTTTAAATAAATTTACATAATACTAATTATTTTTGTTGCTTTATACTTGTTGTAATGTTGTAGGAGAAATAAGCAAAACATCAATGACGAAATCTTAAGTAGTTTTTTATTGTGGTTAGAGTAAATAATTGTTCATATAAACTTCGAAGAAACTAATAAAGAAGTTATGTAGCAGATCAGTTTTTGATAAGTTGGTAGTTTGGCAAGTCTAGAGAGTTAGCGATAGTTTCGGATTACCAACACAAGTTACAAGTTTCTGGTCGGAGTGCTACGGACGCTACTAAATGAATTAAGTGCACAAGTAACTATAGAATTACTTACTCTTATCCATAATGGCAATTCCTTTGTTCTGCAATATTTGTGTGTAACTGGATCAATTTCATGAACTTAGAAATTGCAGCAAATAACGACGAGGTGCCTAATCACGAGAACGTGGTCAGAAAAGAATTTTGAAGGGGCAGGTCCAGACAACTGATATTTTTCCGTATTGGACAGAGTAAGGCCCCATATTGTTTCTTAAAAAGGTCATGACCCGTTTCTTTGTTGAGAACGATCTTTCAGCAGTACATGGCAGTAATACTGAATTATTTAAATAATAATAATCGTTTTTTAATTAATTAAAGAAATTGAAAATGTTGGGTGGTCCCGACCCTCTCGCTGTCTACGTCCCTGCCTACTCAATAGAAGAGAGTCAGATAAGCGATCATACACTTGACTAGGCATCTCACTATCTCTGTCAGTCTACTCTGCATAGAATTAGAAACTTTCAAACAAACTTCTACCTGCCTTGGTTTACTTTTTTGGCTGAGCATTAGTAAAGCCCATCACTGAAGGAGCTAAAAAAAGTTCACTTCTGTCTGTCTGTCTGTCTGTCCGTCCGCGGGATATCTCGAAAACGAACTGAACTGTAGACTTTATAGTTTACACGAAACTTCATTTCTTTATAAGCAGCATTGAGTTTTATGACAGCGCACGTCACTCCAGGTGATTTGGCTGAGCGTTAGCGAACATTTTTACATTAGTCTTATAGCTACCATTATGGCAACGAGAAAAAGTTCGCAGATGAAACAAATTTGTATAAAAAACTCAGTAAAATCATATTTCATGTTAACATGTGATAGTATAAATATAGCAAAACATGTGGCTTAATGAAATGAGAAATATGCTTCAACTTTTACACGCTAACTTTGCGAAGCCTTGTCAGAGAAACTCCTAACTTGCGACGTTAATATAAATCGCTCTCAGGGACTTGCTAAAGTTCAAGATCCAAAAGGTTACTACATTCGTATTGCACATTTTCAAACTTAGCTCTCAACTGAGAACCCTGACGTTAACTCTTAATACAAAACTTAACGTAATTACAAAACTAACCACCAATACATTGTGCACTTGCTAAACTAACCTGAAAATACAAATCATTATTAATTGAAAGTATAAACTAATCTAAATTCCTTTCTAAAACAACTCAGACTTCAAAAAATTTGAATGTAATAAATTTTACCTTTAATGCAGTAATTACCAGTGCTAATCAATTTACTACATTTTAAACTAATGTAAAGTTAGGACTTTCATGCGTCTGCTATGAAATGCATTAATAAAAAGAGTGATAACAATAAACTCAAGAAATAATATAACAAAATTATTGCCTTAAAGTTATATATTTTTTTCTATACGGTAAGTCATTTTCCGTATAGAATAAAACTTGGGGAGGTTGCGCAAATCCAAAATGGAGCGAATCTTTAGATACCATAAAACGCTGTCAGAATCATTGGAAATCAGAATAATTTGAAATGCAATGGAAATCAAAATCATTTTTTGAAGAAATCTAAGTTTTCAATTATCACAATCAATTTAAACGCGTCTCAAACTTCTTTTGGTGTCCAAGGCTTTCTACTCTGTTGATGAATTTATAATAAGACGATGGGATATTTGAGAGTGCTGGATCTGAGGTCAATGTGAATGATTGTATGAATTGTGAATGCGAAGAAAGTTTGTGAATGTGTAGATAAACACCTGTAAATTGACTAAAAATTATTGACGATTGCGATACGATGTAAACATGGTTAAAATAATGCAATAAGATTATTATTATTATTATTATTAGATCTCCGAGCTAAATGCCGAAATTGATTAATCTATTAGATTTAGTTTGATTACACAGTAGGTTCCGGTAGCCTGAACGCTATTGAATCAGCTTATATCCTTCGTCACATTCTTCATGATTAATTTACGTGTGGATAGTTACAATACGAAGGTCGTCCGGAAAATAATGCAATGCGCATGCGCGCCGACCCAGCATGCCTGCGTACGAAATGGCCAATAGCATTGAAGTCATTCTAGAGTGTTGCTTACTGTGTGAGTTTAAGATATTCAAAATAACTTATCAGCCCGCCGACTGTGAAAGAAGATCAGTTATCCGGTTTTTGACAGCAAAGAACTTTCCTGCAGCAATGTGATGAGATACAGCTTTAGAAGAGTCAGACTTGGTTCGTATTTTCATATAGCTTGGTTGAGTTTATTAGCTATTCTTAACCATTCGTATCTGGGCAACATTTTTATCTCAGGTATTTCGTACCATAAAAGTTGACACTGATCTTAACATTGTCAAGAAATTTCAAGCACCATTAAATTCGTACTTGTTTTCGATAACTCTTAAGGTCTCAAGATTGTAGCCGTTTAAAATTAAGTATGCAATTAAACCATTACAAGCAAATTTTTTTAATAATTTAGAGTTGATAAATAAAATGTCGACGACTTCCAGTAGGATTTACTCTACCCGTACCTCTGTACAAAGAAACTTAGCTTCTAAATTAATATTAACATGTATTACATATGAATGTTATAGAACATCTAATCCAGACGATGGAACGCTATCCAGTAGGATTTACTCTACCCGTACCTCTGTACAAAGAAACTTAGCTTCTAAATTAATATTAACATGTATTACATATGAATGTTATAGAACATCTAATCCAGACGATGGAACGCTATCCAGTAGGATTTACTCTACCCGTACCTCTGTACAAAGAAACTTAGCTTCTAAATTAATATTGACATGTATTACATATGAATGTTATAGAACATCTAATCCAGACGATGGAACGCTATCCAGTAGGATTTACTCTACCCGTACCTCTGTACAAAGAAACTTAGCTTCTAAATTAATATTGACATGTATTACATATGAATGTTATAGAACATCTAATCCAGACGATGGAACGCTATCCAGTAGGATTTACTCTACCCGTACCTCTGTACAAAGAAACTTAGCTTCTAAATTAATATTGACATGTATTACATATGAATGTTATAGAATAACTGATCCAGACGATGGAACTCTATCCAGTAGGATTTACTCTATCCATACCTCTGTACAAAGAAACTTAGCTTCTAAATTAATATTGACATGTATTACATATGAATGTTATAGAATAACTGATCCAGACGATGGAACTCTATCCAGTAGGATTTACTCTATCCATACCTCTGTACAAAGAAACTTAGCTTCTAAATTAATATTAACATGTATTACATATGAATGTTATAAAATAACTGATCCAGACGATGGAACGCTATCCAGTAGGATTTACTCTATCCATACCTCTGTACAAAGAAACTTAGCTTCTAAATTTATATTAACATGTATTAGATATGAATGTTATAAAATAACTGATCCAGACGATGGAACGCTATCCAGTAGGATTTACTCTACCCGTACATCTGTACAAAGAAACTTAGCTTCTAAATTAATATTGACATGTATTACATATGAATGTTATAGAACATCTAATCCAGACGATGGAACGCTATCCAGTAGGATTTACTCTACCCGTACCTCTGTACAAAGAAACTTAGCTTCTAAATTAATATTAACATGTATTACATATGAATGTTATACAATATCTAATCCAGACGATGGAACGCTATCCAGTAGGATTTACTCTACCCGTACCTCTGTACAAAGAAACTTAGCTTCTAAATTAATATTAACATGTATTACATATAAATGTTATAGAATAACTGTTCCAGATAATGGAATGCTATCCAGTAGGATTTATTCTACGCTTAACCCCGTACAAGGAAACTTAGCTCCTACACTAATATTGGTATATATATATTACATATAATTATATATTATAATAATGTATTATTTAGTGTACTGCAATAATTTATGTTCTAATCACATTTTTATTTATGTATTTTATTTCCAATATTTTGGAAAGGGTAAGATAAAATCCACCATTAACCATGTTTCACTTTAAGAGGAGTACATTTTTACAACACCAAAAATACTCTTACATGGGAAAACTTATAAAAGGAGCTTTACTCCTATATCGAGGAAAAGTACAAAAAAGACGACAGATGAATGAAAGCGTGATTTACTCATAAGACTCGAACAAAACCAGAAGGCGACGTGTTTTATGGTGAGCTCCACAGTCGAGGCGCGGTGTTGAATATTACCGGTGATTTATGTTTTGGTGACGAGAGGCTTCCACAATGTTCTGCGCAATTCGCTTTTATCGCTTCGTACTTACTGAAAGGCTTGGGTATAAAGTAATTCTATTTATAAAACATTAACACTAACTTTAAAAAATTTAATGAATCTTCATTTTAAATAGCACAAAACAAATGTTGTCTATAATAAATTTTAAAGAATTACTAGTTGCTTCATGGAATAAATAATAATAATACGTGCAAACCATTGCCTTAACAAAATAAAACATCAAAAACTTTCAATTTTTGTTTAGTTAAAAGTTATTACGCTATTGGTAATATAATATGACGAAAAATTAAGGTATATATCATCACCTTTTTTAGTGAAGAGGAATAATATAAGTGTATATAATAAAACAGTATTGGTTATACTCCCCCAACTCAAGGGACAGAGTTGAATAATCTATTTTGAGAAAATGCTGGATCTTTAGTACAGATCCTAACTAGATATCATTGCTACTATTTCTTTTTTTGTATTATGTACATTTTTTATAAAATATTAACTATTATATTTTCAACTAACTCCAAGTCAATAATCATTTTAAACTCTGTAATACTTAGAATGATGAAAAATAAGTTGAATGTACATCCTTGTTATAATTTTAATATGAAAAAGATTTTCAAAGAGCAGTCTTTTCTCATAATTTGACTTTATAAGGTTAAAATTCCGCCTTTCATCTTTATACGAAAGATATTTCAAAGCATTAGCAAAAGAGAATATTTTCATCTTTAACAAGAGTAAATGAGTTGATATATATATATATATATATATATATATATATATACACATTCTTATAAAAGAAGGGGGTTCTGTTAAATTAAAACATATATTTACTGTATTATAGTAATTTTCCAAGTATAATAGTTATTTTATATTTCTTCGACATAATCTCACTTGATTGACGTGATTACTTAATATCATCCAGCACACCTTTAGTAAAAAGACTTATAAATAACTTGCGTTTGAGAAAAGATTCAAAATGTATATTTTGATATATTTAGATTACATGTTATTTGTTCAGGATTGAAAAATGTTTCTAAAATTTATAATTAGTTTAAGGCAAATGTGCGCTTTTCTGTAGCCTCTTCTCCCCTCCGAAGTGCGCAATGTTGTAGTGTCAAAATACTTTCAAGAATAGAATATGATTTGATTTTGTTTCTAAACTTAAGATTCCATATAAAGATGTTTCATACATATTTGGTTCAATAATTGTAACCTGGACATGATAAATATAAAATAAATATTGGTTAATTCTACAGGAATCAAAGTTAATTCCTTTTTCCAGGGTAGCTATACAATTTCTAATAATAACTGACATGCAATGAGAGCAATGTTATACTTCAAGGTAAGTTTTATCGTAATTAACTTAAAGGTATTAATTGCGATTGCGTACAACAGTGTTGCTAATCCAAGATAGTTTATTATTAAAATAGCGTTTTATTTGTAAAAGGATAGTCAGTGATGAAGGAGTTTCGTTATTTAGGTCATCAATAAAGAATGTGAGCTAAGGTTTTCAAATATCCCAGATTGGTAAATATTTTACTCTCAATATTTTAAGTGAGATAAATTATTCTAAAATAAGTACTGAAGGAGTGGCTCAGAGGCAGCTTTAAAATAGAATTTTAAACGTATATGAATGTAAAAGTATGCAATTCGTGTATTAAAATTCCTTTTATGAACATACCAATTCTCTTTATTGTAAAATATTGTAACTGATGCTTTAGACAGGAACGTCAAAAAGGTGGGAGCATTCAGTGATCACGTGTCCTGGAGTTCCTAGAATCTTAGAGAGGGTATAAAATGCAGGGCGAAGCTTAAATAATTTTGGAACAAAAAAACAGGAGTATTCATACATTTGTTTCGCAAGGGGACTTTTTTATATACTTAAATTAATGAAACGCCCACTTCCGATATAATCGTTTTGATTTCCGTTAGACAAAGTAGCCTGTCAACCACGAAGAGACGTTTCCTGGAGGTCTTTATGTAATTATTAATACTGTACATAGTAGTAGTAGGTATTAAGCCGAAACGTTGTAAATATTAACCTTGATACTATATACGGTACTGAGTACTATACGGTAAATAATAAAAGTAATTGTTTCTCATTATTCGAACCAGTAGTGAAGCTGCACGTGATTTATACTTCTCACGAAGCAGATTTTGTTAATGCATCTTTATTTCTAATTAGTTTGGGATTGTAATAATTAAACGGAATAACTCTCAAGAATTTTGTTATATCAACATTATTGGCGTCTCTTCACAGTCAATATTATTTCAAGGTCATCAACTTACATGGTTATCAGCATTCCGTAGAGTCCAGTTGCTTTGAAGTAATTATATTAGGAAAATTATTTATAGTACTTTGAAATTTTAAGAATGGAGTGCTCTGGATAAGGATTATGTTTTCTAAAGGCTATGTAAGTTGAGGCAGTCAGCGATTCTTTTCCCAGACAAGATGGTAGTATCTTACATGAGAGAGTAACTTAATACTATAATTGGGTTGTCCGTTAATTAATAATTAGTAGTAATATATAGGACTAGTAATTAATAATAATAATTAGTCCTATAGACTATAGATTTATAAATACCAAATTCTTATAAAAACTCAATTGATTATAGAGACTGGAGGCTTTAAGTTGCAGCATTCAGAATTAGGAAGATCGAGTACTGGAATCTCCCAGATACCTTCTAGGGTTTGGGTTACGAGATCTCGAGGGTAGAATCGGAGACTCCTACTTTGGCTGGGAACTATCAACTGCCAGGAAATATAAAGACTAAAATCTTGCAGAGAACAGGATCTTCCAGATGCCGAAAGCACATAGGCATCGAGAGCTCAAGATACTAAAGAGTTCGAAATACCGATAGACATTGTCTGATAGATTGAGATTTTCCGGAGACATAAAAGCTTCAAGAGAATAGAAGAGAATAGCGTATGGAAGGCACCAAGTGTAGGGATCCTAAAGCACGAATTAGCTATAAACCTTACAGAAGCTGAAAACGCATAGAGACGGAAAGCTACTTTTGGACGAAAACTTCTAAAGGGCGTGTCCTAGAGACAGGAATCTCATATAATCTTGGATCTTCTTCCTGGACTTAGAAGTATTTATAGGTTGGAAGTTATATACTCGGAGACTTAGAGTTTTAGAGTTTGGAAAGTTCTAGGCTAAGACTTAGCGGAGGCTGGCTTAAAGCTTTCAGTTTCCGCTTACGCATTAACTGTCGTAATCTACTGGAATCCGTCACATTGAATATATACAATTTTTAAACGAAAAGATGGTGTTGTGATACACCATGTCAATATACATTTTACACTGAACACGACGATGCAATTCGTTTTTCAATATATTTTATATTCTTGAATAATATTTTTAGCTAATTTCAATGTGGAGATCCTAGCTGGCGGCACAATTTTATTCACTCAATCAAAATGAAGCCCTCTCTACCAAGGCCGCACTATACACCTTGTATAGTGTATAGTGTATGGTGTATAGTGTATAGTGTATGGTGTATGGTGTATAGTGCGGCCTTGTCTCTACCCAACAACGATAGGAAGTAGTATGGAGACGATATGTTAATAAATATGGATTTATTACGGTGCAGGGAAACATTGAAACTAATTCTGTATATAGCGTGACCTGAAACAGCTATAAATTATTAATGTGGATTTAGACAAGAACTGCTTAGAACGTAGGTTTCTTTATTTTATTGTCGTTTCTTACTTAGAAAAAAGGAAATTTTGATAACTAATATTCTTGAGATCAATTGGTCGTATATCACTACCCCATAGTTGTATCGGTTAACTGCAGAGGTAGGTCAAAGCCGCATTAAAGAAGAACAAACAAATTATTTAATGTCACTATGTTACAGAACATAATATTTACACATCACAAATTATAATATGGCACATCGTCATTAAATGGTAAAACAACTCAGACAACATTTCCAAAATTAATCAGATCTTATACAGGGTGAGTCTGACCACCTGTGCAGTATATACAGCTGTCTTAATAACTGACTTCCACACTTTTTCTATCTCTTTTCTCCATAATTTGGCCTCTCCGAATCCGTTAAAATTATTTTCAATTTTGAAAAATGCCCCTAAAGGGCCCAATTTGGGGGTAGGGGTTCTTTTTGGGGAATTTTCAAATGTAAACATGGGTCGTGTGATACATCAATTTAAAGGTCTTATTACACCGAACATTTTGGCGCAAACAAAAGTTAATTATCTTTAACCGTATGTACAGGGTGTACCAAAACGTTTTGAAATAGGACTTTAAAATAAAGTACCGTGTTACCCTACCTACAATACGGAACAGCTCCAGATTTTTTTCCTAACTTGCTATTGACCTATTTTTCAATGAAATATGTGGTACGGGCATTTTTCACAGGATTTTCTAAATTTCAAAAATATTCAAAATTTAAGAATACAAAAAATCCTAACACTCAAAATTCTTAAATAGCAACATATAATAAATTTTATATCAAATAAAAGGTCTTTTTAAAACAAACTTTTTTTGTATTTAACTTTTTTCCCTATCTCTTACTGTTTCAAAATGGCAGCCGAAAAACTGAATTACGTATATCTGTTTACAAAACGTAACCAATTATTTTTATTTGAACAAACAGGTTTTTGTGATTAAATAAACAGAATTTGTTATGAAATCAGGCCAAAATTAAACATGTTTTAATTTTCTAATGTGGCCCAATATTTTTGTAGTAGTTTCCATGTTATCTTTTAAAGATAACATTGATTCATGTATGCACAATCTCAATGCAGTCTTGGACTAGAAAGGTACTTTGTACCACCCTCAACAGGCGTATCACTTGCGGTATGCTGGCTAGACATCTTTATCTGACAAATGTGATAAGGCTACCCTTAGTCAGTTCATTAGTGTCTGCTGTTAAAGACAGCTTGTGGTTTTTCGAAATGCCGTACACAAATGCAGAGGCATTCGATATGCTAATGGTGTTAGGCGAATGTTTTCAAAACTATGTGGCTTCTGCGAGGGTATATGCCGAACGGTTTCCAAATAGAGAACCTCAGTCACGAATGGCCTTTCAAAGACTTGCTATTCGAGTTCGTGAAACAGGACAGGTATAGCCTGACAGCAATAAGGGAAAAACGCTTGCAAGGTTTGTTAGAAGTGATAGGGCACCAGAAGTATTGGCGGCGGTGCAACTAAACCCAAATGATTCTTCCAGAAGAATAGCTATTGATTCTGGTATAAGTCAAAGTTCAGTGGTGAGGATCCTGAAAGACAATAAAATGCATCCCTACAAGATGTCCCTGCACCAAGAACTTCATGGTGATGATGGCATTCGAAGAATGAATTTTTGTTTGTGGGCTAGAGAAAAGTTGCTACAAAATTAACATTTTTTTGCAATTTACTATGGTGTGACGAAGCTACATTTCGGAGCAACGGCGAAGTTAACCGTCACAACATGAGGTACTGGGCTCATGAGAACCCCCACTGGATACGAGAGGTTGACAACCAGAGGTACTGGACTGTGAATACTTGGTGTGGTATTGTTGGTAGGAGAATTGTAGGTCCTTTTTTCTTTGAAGGACACCTAGATGGAGAGACTTATAACAATTTTTTTAATTAATCACTTGCCTAACTTATTAATAGATGTACCTGACGAAGTTGTTGGCAATATGTGGTTTATGCACGACGGTGCTCCGGCTCACTACTCGCACAACGTGCGACAAACGCTTGATGAACAATATCCTGGAAGATGGGTTGGAAGAGGTGGTCCAGTTAACTACCCACCACGATCCCCTGATTTGACCTGTATGGACTTTTACTTTTGGGGTAGGCTGAAAGACTTAGTTTATGTTTTACGACCGAAAACACCCGAAGATATGATGCAGCGAATCCGGAATGATATAAATTCAATCAGCCACGAAGAAGTGTTGCGAGCTGTAGATAGCTTAAGTTCCAGATTAGAACTGTGTTTAGCAAATGACGGACTACAATTCGAGCACCTTTACTAGCAAAATCAATGAAAGGTAAGATTATGGCTAGTTCAGAGGTCATTCAGAGCTATTAAGCAAATTAAAAATTAAAGGACATATTTTTATTTCATTTAAAATTAATTTGTTACATTTTGTAAACAGACATACGTAATTCAGTTTTTTCGGCTGCCATTTTGAAACAGTAAGAGATAGGGAAAAAAGTTAAATACAAAAAAAGTTTGTTTTAAAAAGACCTTTTATTTGATATAAAATTTATTATATGTTGCTATTTAAGAATTTTGAGTGTTAGGATTTTTTGTATTCTTAAATTTTGAATATTTTTGAAATTTAGAAAATCCAGTGAAAAATGCCCGTACCACATATTTCATTGAAAAATAGGTCAATAGCAAGTTAGGAAAAAAATCTGGAGCTGTTCCGTATTGTAGGTAGGGTAACACGGTACTTTATTTTAAAGTCCTATTTCAAAACGTTTTGGTACACCCTGTACATACAGTTAAAGATAATTAACTTTTGTTTGCGCCAAAATGTTCGGTGTAATAAGACCTTTAAATTGATGTATCACACGACCCATGTTTACATTTGAAAATTCCCCAAAAAGTACCCCTACCCCCCAAATTGGGCACTTTAGGGGCATTTTTCAAAATTAAAAATAATTTTATCGGATTCGGAGAGGCCAAATTATGGAGAAAAGAGATAGAAAAATTGTGGAAGTCAGTTATTAAGACAGCTGTAAATACTGCACGGGTGGTCAGACTCACCCTGTAATCACAATTGCCATTCAGGGGTTGGCGTCAAGTGTACTTCCAGTTAGGAAATAAGTATATAAGTTATTCCGTATAGTAGAAGCGTTGCTGTTTAGACAGGTCCGCTCAAGTGAATAAGGCAGCTGATTGAACACACTTCTCATTCACTGTACGCAATGATGACACACAAACATTGCTTTACTAAGCAGAGCTGCTCCGTGTCTCAGAACACTTATGGCAGATCCTAAAGTGAATACAAAAGAAGCATTTTACTTATAGTTGCAAGATGTTTATTTTTTCCACAATAACATTTATGATTGTTTTTCAACAATGATCCTATAAACAGTTATTTTATCGATCTTCCTAATTCTGAATGCTGTAACCTAAAGCCTCCAGTTTCTATAATCAATTGAGTCTTTATAAGAATCTGGTATGTATAAATCTATAGTCTATAGGACTAATTATTATTATTAATTACTAGTCCTATATATTACTACTAATTATTAATTAACGGACAACTCAATTATAGTATTAAGTTACTCTCTCGTGTAAGATACTACCATCTTGTCTGGGAAAAGAATCGCTGACTGCCTAAACTTACATAGCCTTTAGAAAACATAATCCTTATCCAGAGCACTTCATTCTTAAAATTTCAAAGTACCATAAATAATTTTCCTAATATAATTACTTTTCATATTTTTTTAGCATGCTTAATTTTCTAGGGATGCCATTAACCATGAAGTCCTAGTTGGAGGTCAGTATTGGTAACTTGCGCCATCTAGAACAACCTTCCTCGCGACAACAGAGTACAGAGTGTAAAGCAATACGAAATAGGTGTAAACACAAGCCAGGCTACCTAGAGTAATCTCTACGACCAATCAAATACAGAGCAGCTTTCAGGGGATCTTTCAAATTAGGTTTCTTTGCAAAACCAGGTAGTATAGTTCATACGAACAATTTAAAATGTACATATTAACATGTTCTATGCATGAAAACATGTGCAGTCACCAACTTTTCAAATTAGAGTTAGTATACTATAATTGTGTATCCCTGTGTATAGCAATGGTCTTGGATAATGGACAGAGTAAAACGTTTAGTGGATTAGCATCTCGTAGTAATCATTAATTACAATTTTAGCCACTCATCAGTAAAGTTAGTAATGGCCCAACAGTTCTCACGCTAACTGTACAAATTAAATTTATGTACTATAATATATATATAGTACATATTTACGTATTTTTCACGGAAAAGTTTATACGCTATGCCCATTGATGTAACTCGCCACCAGGCGGCGCGGCGCCGCAAAAGATAACAGTATTATAAGCGCCTGCACATTATAAACTGCAATTACGAGACAATTATTGATAGTCAAACAATATTTGAAGGCGCTAAGATATGATATATTTCACTGTGAACTACATTTCTGATTGAACTTAATCCTTGAGTGTTAAACCACTTTATAATAAAGTACATTTACGTGTGAAATGGCTATAAACATACAATTGTGACAGATTTTATTGATCGTTGCAAAAAAACCACGGAATTGGAAATATAATTCACTTTACCAGAAGTGCTCATATACGGTCAAAGCTTACGGATTCCTTGGTCCCTGGGGCTGTCTATCAGCAGGTGAGGGAGACGCAGATGATGACTACTTCTAAGAAGAGCCGGGTGAGGAGGTCAACTGGGATCCCTTGGTCCCTGGGGCTGTCTATCAGCAGGTGAGGGAGACGCAGATGCTGATTACTTCTAAGAAGATTCGGGTGAGGCGGTCAACTGGGATCCCTTGGTCCCTGGGGTTCTCTATCAGCAGTGAGGGAGACGCAGATGCTGACTACTTCTAAGAAGAGCCGGGTGAGGAGGTCAACTGGGATCCCTTGGTCCCTGGGGCTGTCTATCAGCAGGTGAGGGAGACGCAGATGCTGACTACTTCTACCACTAGCCGGGTGAGGAGGTCAACTGCTCGGCGATCTCTGCCAGGATGAATTCTTCAATTCTGCTTCTTCTGAGTTTCTCTGATTTTACCGACGCCTCTTCTCCGAAGCGGACTCTTTCTCTTCATCTTCTGCAGGACCTCCACGGAGGTGACGTCGCTGGCTGGATTCTTTACCGGATGGACAGTGGACTGCCGGTGTTGAGCCTCCGACCCGCCCTGGCCGCTGTCGCCTTGGCGTTCTTGAAGGCTTTACAGCCTCTGTAGCGTTGTGGTCACCGCCACTGTTGCACAAGTAACTCATTTCTGTTAGCCATTTTGGGCAGTCCTTACGGTTAACACCGCGGCCTCCCACAGTAGCCGGAGCCGTGACCAACACTTTGGCACCTGTAGCACTGTGGTGGGCCAGCGGGCTTCTTGAAGCGCGTAATAGAGACTCTGAAGTGGAGCAGACTTCTGACACTGTAAATATCTCTCGCCCGCTTCGTTTCTGGATTCTCACGCACACAGTCCCTGGTCAGCTTGACTGTCCAGCTCCTGTGTGGTCCTCTATCAGTCCTCCGCTAGTGTATATATATGTCGATAACCACGCTCCTATTGGGTACAACTACAACTAGCCCACGATTGTAGCGCGCCAAGCGAGTTTCAATAAAGTCACACCACAAAGTCCAGTATTTCCCTTCTAACTTTTAAATTAAACGTAAAAGTATTTATTTCTCTGATCTAACGAAAAAGACATTAAATTTAGGACTTTGTAACGTATTAAAGTATTATTTACAACCTTGAAGAACTTGAGTGCTAAATCCATTAAAGTATTCTTTAAGAAATACAGTGGGCTATTACAAATATTTGTGCAATACAAATTAGCAAGCTGTTTTATAACCTATCAAAAACTCAATGTTACATGCAAGTCCGATAGATCCAACCTTTATACAACATTTCAGCTGTTCTGCAGCTAACAATAGTCGAGTGTTTTAGACACGTGTCCAGGGTACAACCGTGTTAATTAACAAGTTGTTCCACGACTCCCCACAGTACAAGTTAACATGCACTCGTGCCGGTATAGACACAGACTTTACAAGTAAACACAATGCTGAGTTGTAAATTAAAACTCTACGTACACGTGCTGAGTACCGGTGCGGTGTGCCTCAGTAAATTAATTATGCCTTTCAGTGTCGTATTCCTTACACTCCTGTCAGGGGTTTACCTTTTACATCAACATGCACAAGTGAATCGTATATGAATTAGACCCGTAACCTGTCTCTTACGCTAACTGATTTATGACATGTTAAATTGAGTAAATTATTTAACTTACCCATAAGTTTATATTGTTACATCACCCACTGCATTTGTTCTTCCTAACGTTGGTTCTTATTCTTTTGCTTCTCTGTGTACAAATTAAAATTTCGTGGTTTTTAGAACTTGATAAGTATGTGTTTGCGTTTTATAAAACATCCATAAATTTTTAAATTACTAATTAATGACTTTTACACAATTAGCAATATTTGCAGAAATAATTGATTTAGTGGTTACAGTGATTTTAACGTCATTAATCATTTTAGGTGTCAAAATAAATCATCTTCACCATTCACTTCCAATCACATTAAGTTTTCAGTCTATGCATGATTTTATAAGACTTTTTTAGTGTAACTATAATGTACGAAATATAACCACAAAATTAAAAATAAACTAATTTAAAAATTGAGGCAACAATCAAATTTTAAATCTGTTATCTAAACTGCGTTCATTAGTATCATAGCTTATTACTAAAGATGTAAAATGTGTTCGTTTTATAACTCAATCGTCCAGGAATATATATTAAATGAATAATAATATACTCATATAAAGCAGCTTTATAAATTTAGATTATGTTGTAAGAATGGGATAGTTCATAATCTCAGCTTAACAAAACTCTTTGTACAAATTATGAATAGACTTAAAACTTTTATCATGCCTTTAAATAAATGTACATAATACTAATTATTTTTGTTGCTTTATACTTGTTGTAATGTTGTAGGAGAAATAAGCAAAACATCAATGACGAAATCTTAAGTAGTTTTTTATTGTGGTTAGAGTAAATAATTGTTCATATAAATTTCGAAGAAACTAAAAAAGAAGTTATGTAGCAGTTCAGTTTTTGATAAGTTGGTAGTTTGGCAAGTCTAGAGAGTTAGCGATAGTTTCGGATTACCAACACAAGTTACAAGTTTCTGGTCGGAGTGCTACGGACGCTACTAAATGAATTAAGTGCACAAGTAACTATAGAATTACTTACTCTTATCCATAATGGCAATTCCTTTGTTCTGCGATATTTGTGTGTAATTGGATCAGTTTAATGAACACAGCAATTGCCGCAAATAACGACGAGGTGCCTAATCACGAGAACGTAGCCAGAAAGGAATTTTGGGGGGCAGGTCCAGACAACTGATATTTTTCCGTATTGGACAGAGTAAGGCCCATTTTGTTTCTTAAAAAGGTCTTGACCCGTTTCTTTGTTGAGAACGATCTTTCAGCAGTACATGGCAGTAATACTGAATTATTTAAATAATAATAATCGTTTTTTAATTCATTAAAAACATTGAAAATTTTGGGAGGTCCCGACACCCTCGCTAGCTACGTCCCTGCCTACTCAATAGAAGAGAGACAGATAAGCGATCATACACTTGACTAGGCATCTCACTATCTCTGTCAGTCTACTCTGCATAGAATTAGAAACTTTCAAACAAACTTCTACCTGCCTTGGTTGACTTTTTTGGCTGAGCATTAGTAAAGCCCATCACTGAAGGAGCTGAAAAAAGTTCACTTCTGTCTGTCTGTCTGTCCGTCCGCGGGATATCTCGAAAACGAACTGAACTGTAGAATTTATTGTTTTGCACGAAACTTCATTTCTGTATAAACAACATTGAGTTTTATGACAGCGCACGTCACTCCAGGTGATTTGGCTGAGCGTTAGCGAACATTTTTACATTATTCTTATAGGCAACCATTATGGTAATGAGAAAAAGTTCGCAGATGAAATAAATTTGTATAAAAAACTAAGTAAAATCATATTTCATGTCAACTTGTAATAGTATAAATATAGCAAAACTTGTGGCTTAATGAAATGAGAAATATGCTTTAACTTTTACACGTTACCTTTGCGAAGCCTTGTCAGAGAAACTCCTAACTTGCGACGTTAATATAAATCGCTCTCAGGGACTTGCTAAAGTTCAAGATCCAAAAGTTTACTACATTCGTATTGCACATTTTCAAACTTAGCTCTCAACTGAGAACCCTTACGTTAACTCACAATACAAAACTTTAACCACCAACACATTGTGCACTTGCTAAACTAACCTGAAAATACAAATCATTATTAATTCAAAGTATAAGCAAATCTAAATTCCTTTCTAAAACAATAAATTAATTGAGTTTTGAAAAATTTTAATATAATACATTTTAACATTAATGCTGAAATTACCAATGTTAATCAATTTACTACATTTTAACTAAAGTAAAGTTATAACTTTCATGTGGCTGCTATGAAAAGCATTAATAAGGAGAGAATATAAAACATTATTGTCTTCTGATTATACGTTTTATGCTAAGTCATTTTGCGTATGGAATAATACTTTAGAGAGGATGTGTAAAAAGCAAAAGTTTTGTGAGTTTTTAGACAAACAAAACTGTCAGAATCATTGGAAATTTGAATTACAGAGAGTCGTGTAAGGAATCTTTCAGGGAGTTGAGATTGCAGTCTTTGCCCCGCCCCTATATTTTGAGGTAATCACGTACAGCAGATCAAGGTGCGCCATGATTCGTGGCAGTAACGTTCATCAATATGAAACTAGAGGCAGGGGCATCTTTCGAACTCATCAACGCAGACTGACATTAGCGCAACATCTACCGCAAGAAGTTGGTGTCAGATTAGTCAACAGGCTCCCAGAAGAAATAAAAATTTCCAACAATCAAAATCAATTTAAAATGTGTCTCAAACTCCATTTGGTGTCCAAGTCTTTCTACTCTGTTGATTAATTCATGATAAGCCGCTGGGATATTTGAAATGCTGTATCTGAGGTCAATGCGATTGTGTCTTGAAGGATTGTATGAATTGTGAGTAAAAAGGTTTGTGAATGTGTAGATAAAACCCTGTAAATTGACTAAAATTATTGATGATTGCAATACTATGTAAAAATTGTAAAAAGAATGCAAGACAGAGACTATTACAATCATCACCATCATTATTATTATTATTACTATTATAATAATAATTAATATTATTATTTATTTTTTGTTGCTGCTGTTGTTGTTAGATAATGATGTTGTTTTTGATGATTTTGTTGTTGTTTTTGTTGTTATTATGAACAGATCTGCGAGCTAAATACCGGAATTGACTGATCTATTATATTTAATCTGATCACACAGTGGTTTTGACAGGTATCTTGAACTATATTAAATCAGCTTAAATCCTTCATCACATTCTACATGATTAATTTACGTGTGGATAGTTAGAATACGAGGGTCTTCCGGAAAATAATGCAATGCGCATGCGCGCCGACCCAGCATGCCTTGCGCCATCAGCAGTGACATCATTCTAGAGTGTTGTTTACTCTGTGATGTTCAAAATATCTTTCAACCCGTCGACTGCGAGAAAAGATCCGTTATCCGCTTTTGACGGCGAGGAACTTTCTAGCAGCGGATATTCTTAGACAGATAAATGAAGTGTACGGCCCTAATGCGTTGAGTGACAGCAAAGTGCGGAGGAAGTGGGCGAGAGCTTTCAAATATGAACGGGAAAATTGTCCTTGGTAAAGAACTGGTTATCAGTGATCACGGAAGATTTAGTCAATGCTGTGTATGAAGATTCGTAAATATCGGAGTTTTACCATTTTTTTACTATTACGGAATTTCCAACCGTAAAAAAAACAACATTACAAGTAATCCTCAAGTGAAAATTTGTTGTATTTGTCATTCTAGTGGGCAAGAAAAATGTTAATCTTCCGACAAAAAATTTAAATGTCCATTAAGGTTTAGGGAAATAGCTCTTGAAAGCCGGAATCTCTCTAACTGGACAGAGCACTGCCTCTGGAAATTTACAACGCAGAAAGGCCCGTGGCCTATATTACTCATAGGTTTTTGGTATATGTAAACTTCGAGCTTAACGTTTTTGGCGAATCAAAGTTTCAACCCACAACCTCTTGAAGACTTTACTTTGAAGAAGGCTTTAGCCAGTGAAAATTCCGATTTCAAAATCACGAGGCTAAGGTAATCTGGCAACTTTTGGAAGTGTCCAGTGTTTATAATCTGTAACCTCAATTACTTTTAATCTTTATTTATTTCTTAAAATAAAAGTGATTATATTATATTGTATATTTTGATAAAGTAGATTTGTGTTCTTTTATATACATGTTGTAATAAAATTTAAATTTACATATACTAAAAAGGTTTTAAAATATTCTGGTATCGTTTTGTTAGATATATAAGCAAAAAGGAGCAATAATTTGTGTCCTGTTTTTTTTTTTTTTTTTTTCATTTTTGTAACCAGTTAGCTGATAGCATGTTTCCTGCTTTCTTCTAGGAAGGAAGAAGTTCTTAAGGATTAGAAGACGTAATTTAGCCTTTCGGTTATAGATAACTAACATTTGAGGTTTTGAACAAACTCCACCAGACATTTTCATTAGTTGGTTTTTAATTAAATATAGTTTATTAGAGCTTTAACTGAAATAGTACTAACTATGTACTACAAAATATAGCTTTCTGTTACAATAATTAGAAACAGTTAAAAGTGATCAACAAATATTAATAACAATACGTGTTGAAAAGCCTTTGCTTGTTTTTTTATAACGCGTAAATTATTTAAACGATTGTACTGATATTTTACATCGACATTCATAATGTATCTATGATGAATATAGGCCTATTCCTATTTTGAACACCTCTCTGAGCTACGCCACACTGGCTTCTTAGGCAGTTAAAAATCCCATTTTGGTCTCTAAAGCGAAATATTAATTTAAACAGTTTGTAATATCTAATAAACTATTCTGTATGAACATTTAATACAACAGCACGACCTTATATTGTAGATAGTGGTTTAATTAACTAAACCAATTAATTTATTCTGGATTTTATTCTATAAACACAATTATGAATGCGTACACGTAAGATATTGAGTTTGGTTACCTTAGACATTGTGGGTTGCATATTTACATTTAGATTATTTATAAGTACAAGATTGAACAAACCATTCGTTCAGTGACAACAGTTTAAGGAAACAATCTTCTAAACTAATATTGATATGTATTACATACAAATGTTATAGAATAACTAATCCAAACTATGGAACGCTATCCCTACCTCCGTACAAGGAAACTTAGCTTCTAAACTAAATTGCTATCTATTAAATATACCGAAATAATTATGTACTATTTACCGTACTACTATCATTTATGTTCTAATCGAATTGTTATTTATAATAGAAATATTTTTTTTAATGTAAGATAAAATCCAACACTAACCAGGATCCATTTTGAGACGGAGTACATTTTACAATAAAAATACTCTTACGTAGGAGAACTTACAAGAGACGCTGTTCTCCTTTATCGAGAATAAAGCACACAAAAGACGACAGGTGAATGGAAGAGCGTCTCTCACACAAGACTCGAACAAAACCAGAAGGCGACGTGTTTTATGGTGAGTTCCACAGTCGAGGCGCGATGTTGAATGGAAGAGCGACTCTCACACAAGGCTCGAACAAAACCAGAAGGTGACGTGTTGTATGGTGAGTTCCACAGTCGAGGCGCGATGTTGAATGGAAGAGCGACTCTCACACAAGGCTCGAACAAAACCAGAAGGTGACGTGTTTTATGGTGAGTTCCACAGTCGAGGCGCGATGTTGAATGGAAGAGCGACTCTCGCACAAGGCTCGAACAAAACCAGAAGGTGACGTGTTTTATGGTGAGTTCCACAGTCGAGGCGCGATGTTGAATGGAAGAGCGACTCTCACACAAGGCTCGAACAAAACCAGAAGGTGGCGTGTTTTATGGTGAGTTCCACAGTCGAGGCGCGATGTTGAATGGAAGAGCGACTCTCACACAAGGCTCGAACAAAACCAGAAGGTGACGTGTTTTATGGTGAGTTCCACAGTCGAGGCGCGATGTTGAATGGAAGAGCGACTCTCACACAAGGCTCGAACAAAACCAGAAGGTGACGTGTTTTATGGTGAGTTCCACAGTCGAGGCGCGATGTTGAATATTACCGGTGATTTATGTTTTGGTGACGAGAGGCTTCCACAATATTCGCACCAATACTCTTCAGTCATTTAATTCTTATTGAAAGACTTGACTTTAGGGCGTTTCATCAAACACTTATTTTTATTTTCTGCATGCGTTTTGATACAAGTTACAATAAGGAAGATGAATTCTTGAATTATATATAATTATTATTATATAATAATTAATAATTAATTACTTTATATATATATATATATATATATATATACATTCAGCATTTCAGATCAAGAAGGGTGCAATGAAAAACTCCTAATAATAAAATTTTTTAGATCTTAAAACTCGTTAATCTAAACCTATGTGATTGCTATGTGATTGGAAAATACTTCTTGTTAATAAATTAGAGAAAACAAATTTATTTTATTTGAAAACTGTTCAACTGGAGCAAAGGCTTCGAAAAATGTAAACGATTTATAAACAATTTATTAATTGCCATCGCTATGAAAATTGTAATAAATAAAATATTATTCATTCGAAAAGGTCCTAAATGTTTGTCAACTAATATCAGCACCTAAATTTCTATTGGTTTAAGTTATCGTAAAAAAACTAGTAAATTATAAGTATTTATAGAGCTTAAAAAAACATTTTCAAAAATGTCTGAATACTAAAATAATTTGTACATAACAAATAAATACTGTTTAGATTAATGAGAATCGTGCCGTTATTTTTTTATTTTACTCTTATTTATCTCAAAAAATTATGTGCAAATTTTTTTATCTGTAGCTTCACTAGTTCTGCAGATAATACTTATGTATAAAAAATACAAATGGCAGCTAGTGGCTAAACGACACATAAGTTTGTGGAACCCATTTCCAGAATATCATATGTATATAATATGGTATTTCTTGTGCAGAGCCATACTTCCCTAATAATACAATGTTTCTCCAGGATAATTTTAAAGTATGTACTATAATTATGTTAAAATAAACTTGAAAAGATCTTGATTAAATCTGTTTTTAGATATCTAGCTGATAGTTATGCTACATTTGTTACTATACCATATCCAAAACGGAGGATTGTTCAGAAAGTAATTAATTTTAATAGTAATTTTTTAGCTAATATATAAGCAAATGAACTTTAGAGTAAAAGATCGGAGCGTTATCACTGACTGAAAATATTCAAATGGTTCTGATAATTAACAATAATTATATATTAAAAGCACTGACGGAACGCTGATGACGCGACGGCAAGTCGGTTTGTATGTTACATGTTAAAATATCTTATGAGTGTAGTGAGTTTGTTTACAAATGTATTTATCTAGCTATTTTCTTGTTACGATCATGTTTACCCGTGTAATAGTATTAGTAACGCTAAGCCAAATCTGGGTGGGGGGGGGGGGGGGTGGGGGGGGGGGGGGGTGGGGGGGGGGGGGGGTGGGGGGGGGGGGGGGTGGGGGGGGGGGGGGGTGGGGGGGGGGGGGGGTTTACACGATTGTTTTAAAACATAATCGAATATAATCATCTAAGTAGCTTTATATATTATGAGTTGTCTTTTTAGATAAATTATAAATAAGTAGTAATAAATAAACAGTATAAAACTCCTTAATTATTTTAATGTTATATTAAAAAAATCCCGTATATAGAATAATAAATGTAATAAAATATATGTATCTTTATGTAATATAGGTTACATGTATAAAATTAAATTGGACTAACACGATCAAGAAACAATAAGTAATATAGTTAATGGCATTGGTAAGTAAATATATGTTACTAGAATTACACCTTTCTACTTCATAAGTCTATCGTTGAATAGTTTGTTGTTATGCTACATATAGATCTCATGAAATATTATCTTGCTATAATTCTGGATATTATGCAATTTTTAAATTTGATTGCTCTAAGTTTTAAAACATTCAGTATTTTGGGCTATAAAATTTGTAGAAACAGAGTCCTGTATTTATTAACTCTGTATTAATGCATTTGAAATTCAAATTATGCTAATGTGATATACTCGTACTACTTTATTTCTTAATTTTGTCAGATTTCACGTTTACTCCACGAGTATTGCTAGTATATCAGTATGTCCTTTACATCTATTTTAAATGCGACAAAAAACTGTTTGCCGTTTAACACTTTAATATTAGGCCTACTGCTACATAATATAATCTACCGCAACCGATACTCTCATTTATAATTCTGAGTAACTAAAGAAGTAAAATAACCAAATCTCAAAAATTATGTTTAGAGGTAATAAGATATTTTATAGCATATTTATCCGCATGGTTTCATAGTACTAATTATAAAACTCGATACAGTCCTATAGACAATTAAAATATCTATTAAAAATTTTAAAATATTGTAATACCTTACCCTTTTATATATTACTTATCTTACTGAAATTTCCGTTAGTCACGTTTTTCCAATGGGATTTTAATAATTTTTTCAATACAAGTTTTATGGATTAGAATACATACTGTTGGTTATCGCGCTGAAAGACTGTGAGCAAATATTCCAGGGAACATGAGATAGGTTGTAATATGTAATAAAGCAATACGTTTTATTGCTTTGGTCCAAAATAGTTAAAAAGAGTTAACACATTAACTTATTTCATTGCTAATGTTTAGATGGATTGTGCTCCATATTAATTGTCAGACCTGTTTCAACATGCCCTGGGAGGTTGTTATACAAATCAGATCCAAAGTCATTTAAACTTATCTTACTGACCTCCAACGTACCTCGAGTTTAGTGATGACGTCACTACTGACCGGTGCCGCGCTGCAGGCCTTCTCTTGGTAAAAGCTGTGTGCGAAGTTACTCTAATTGTCAAAAGTAAGAAACTTGTTGATCATAAAACTTATAAAATTCATTAATTCGTTTTCTTTGGGAATATTTAACGGTATGCTGCAAGAAGACCCATCACAGAAAATATAGTACAATATAATAGAAAAGAATAACAATATAATGGAAGTAAATAGCCAATTTTAATTCTGTAAGTAAACGAAACTGGTTTACCTTGAAATCGATAAAGAAATTTCCCTTTAGACAAAAATCTATCGTTTGCCGCGCTAGTTTTGGTATAGATCAAAATTGGAGCTTATGAAAACGGTTCATAAAACGAAAATTTTGACTCAAACATATTTTGATTACTCTGGTAGTCTGCAATTAAAATTGACCATCTGACAGACACATAAATAATTGTTATATCCGCTGACAGAAAGCTATATAAAAGAGCCTGAGTACGACCACTTCCAGTTACGGTTAGCTGACACCGAGTTAAATGACAGTGACCGGTTTGTTCTAGGTGTTATAATCTAAAACAATATGATGTGAGGTGTTACAATCTAAATCAATATGATGTGAGATAAAATTTTAACATTGATATTTTCTACCTTTTTTGTTACTCTCCCATGTGGAACACTATTCACCGCACAGTTCGGTGACCAGACCTAGTATTATTAATTACTAGATAGTGCAAAAATATCGAATTCTTATTATTGGTTCTATCAATAACGTTTCTTCGGTATTGACCGGAGGCCACTAATTTTGGACGATTTTCTATATCGGGGACCAAAATTAACTTCATTATCTGTTTCTAGTACTTTCCTTGATTCCTATTGAATCTAAAACTAACCCGATGAGTCATATTTCCTGTCGCCAAATCGCCTCCCAACAGGCCTAGACGTGCGATTCTTCAAGTAGGTGTAGGCGCACGAATCAACTGTCACTTTCGAGTCCTTAATTGTTGTATTGGCAGAATACATGTGGCGATCGGGAGTAGTGGCGACTGATGGCGATTCTCGCCGACACCCCTTCCTTTTGGGAGGCAGAATACGATAACAGTTCGTCGTAATGACTAAATAGGTTAAATAAAGTATTTTATTTTTAATACTTTAATTTATTTTGGTCTTCGATATGGAAACTTTGTCCAAAAATAGTGGCCTCCAGATAATACCAAAGTACTCTAATAGCAATAAGTTTTACCAAAGAGGACTCTAAGTTTTGATTGTATTTCAGACACTTTACTATATATTCTTGAGGGGAGCAGTAGTACAATACGGATAATACTAGATCAGCCTAGCAGACCAAAAGAATACATCTGGACAGTCCACGTAATGCTCCTAAAGCAGGCCGAGTATCGTGTGAGAAGTAATCAGAGAAAAACACAATTAGATTCATTATGACGATGATACTTGATAGGATGAAATTGGCAATCGACACCATTGTGAACTTGCACAAATGTGGAGAAAAATCCTTTTGATAAGAGGATCAGATGGCTTACTGCCTAATTTCGTTAACCTAACAACGTTGGTTCAATGTAAACCCATCTTAATTAATCCATATGTGAAATATAATGTTTATTTCCCCGTACATAAGTGCATTATTTTTGGAATCAAATATTATTAATGAACTCGCTGTTTTGTATTCTTTTGTATCTGTTACATCGCTCAGTGATTTACCAGGACAGTACATGTGATAAAGTCTGTTGGAAACCGAACTGTTCTTTTGTTATAACCGGTTACTATCTCGCGTGCACCGATGATCAGCAAAAACTTTAAAAGAGTTGGTATTATTAAGAAATGTGTCAATTGTGTGGCACTTTTATGGTCGATTAATTCCAAAAGTGTTATCTTCAATACTCTTGGAGAATCTCCAAACTAAGATGACGTAATATGTTTTATGCTACCTGAATTTCAAGAACTCTTTTAGTTATTGTAATATAAATGTATGTGGTAATCGCTCCAAATGCTACTGATTTGATTTATGCATCCTGAATTGAATCTTAAGTAATAGTTATGCAGCTTAAGTAATAATTATGCAGCTTAAGTAATAGTTATGCAGCTTAAGTATTAGTTAGACAAGGAAAAGTAACTAGAGATGTTTTGGATGTTGGAAGTTAGGTTATGGAAAGTTTATTAGCATGTATTGGACTAAAATTAGACCCGAAACTTATTTTATCGTCCTTACATTGTTTATGAAAATATTTCATCCAAAGCAATTTACTTTATCTCGCAAAAGAATTTATCGCGATCTCGTTTAATAGCGGACATCGGGAACGTATGAATCTTGTTAGGACTGACACATATGTAAAAGTATATAGAATAAATAAAAGCATGTAACAAGAGTATCAGTATTACTTTACTATCAAGTAATACTGATAGTATCAGTATCAAAAAAGTAAATATTTACTACTAGTATAGTAGTAACTCAGTAATATCAAGGTTCTTCTCCTAGGTATGTTTTAATATTGCACAGGCCACAGTGAGTTGGCATTTCTCGCTTGTTTTACGAGAATAGTGAAGTTCTTCACGTAATTAAATATCGGTAAAGCATATGCTATATGTTCGATAAGTAAGAGATAAATGGTCAATGTATTAATTTATACCAGCTTCGCAAGTAAACTGTTTGAATTTAAACTCGGTTAATTAACGTTTATATAATTAAGTGTCTAACAATACCCTTCACCTCTAATTGCACAGTAGGACCCCTGAAAAGGAAGGCAAACCACCCATTTACAGGAAGTAGAATTTTCTCAATTAAATATAATTGTATGATGAAGAAAAAAGGTAAGTCTGTCCAGGTTATCTTTTGTCCGCATGTATAATATTGGGGAAGCTTTTGTTTGTAATCTTTTCAAAATAACTAATTATAGTTTAATCACTTCTATACAACAGTTAATAATTGTTTACAATCACGAAGTATGTTCAACACGTAAGGTTTAGATCAACGATATTTATTATAGGACCATCACTCACAGTTTGTGACCACTATAACAGCCCCTAAGTGTCAGGAATGTACAAGTAGTGACTGTCATTATGTAATATGGCAACATTTGCATTTAATTAAATTCTAAATACACTCACGACCTCTACAGGAACTGTCGTTGTGCATTTTCAAATGGACCTCAAAACATGAGTATGTATTCCTGGGGTCGGTATAAATATATTGGGAAACAGTTCTCATTATTGAAACACACATCATCTCACTGAATCAGGCCTGGGAGCTTACAGATTGTAAGAGGAATGTAATCATGTACAACCAAAGCATCCCTAAACATTTCTATTCCGTCTCATTACACCAATTTATCAAGCGTAGATTCCTACACAAATGTCATAGGAACCAATATTTTTATAGAACTATTAATTCTTTGTTTGAAGTTTTTTTTGACGATGGAAGGGTTGTGAAGGAAAGGGGATTATTCCGGACATTTGCCATCGTTCAGTGATAAAAAAATCAGTAAAACTACGTTTCGAGATCTGCAATCTGATCTCTTCTTTAGTTAAAAAAACTAACCTAAGACATAATAACAAACTAGGCTAATGATTTTTTTTATTTTAAGCTAGTTTGTAATTATATCTTAGGTTAGTTATTTAACTAAAGAAAAGATCAGATTGAAGGTCTCGAAACGTAGTTACTGATTTTTTGTATCAATGAACGATGTAAATGTCCGGAAAAATCCTGTTTCCTCCAGAAATATTAACCTAAGTGTTCCTGTAATAGTGTGTATACGGATTTAAGGACAGAAAGAAAACTGATTAAACAGTGGTATGGAACTTGTTTTAATTCAACTCAAAAAGATTATTTAAATATATTGATTTAACAGTAATTTCCTGCAATATCTATACATTTAACTAAACAAATACGTAGCGCACTTTAGAAATTGCTAGTGGCACACAAGAACGCTTGTCATAAATATATTGATTTAACAGTAATTTCCTGCCCTATCTATACATTTAACTAAACAAATACGTAGCGCACTTTAGAAATTGCTAGTGGCACACAAGAACGCTTGTCATAAATATATTGATTTAACAGTAATTTCCTGCCCTATCTATACATTGAACTAAACAAATACGTAGCGCACTTTAGAAATTGCTAGTGGCACACAAGAACGCTTGTCATAAATATATTGATTTAACAGTAATTTCCTGCCCTATCTATACATTAGTAATTATCCTGAGTTTACTTTTAAGCCAGTGATACAGGGTGACGTGTTGAGGGCTATACGCCGTATCCGCAGCAATGCTGTTGGGTGTGACGGTATTCCAATACGCCTCATTAAAAATATTCTCTTTGCTGTCCTCCCTATTATTACTTTAATCTTCAACACGTCATTAAGAAGCTGTGTTTTCCCTTTTCAATGGAAGTCTGCCCTTGTCCTCCCCCTCAACAAGATCTCAGCTCCAGTGTCATGCTCGGATTACAGGCCGATAAGTATTCTACCTGCACTATCTAAAGGCCTTGAGAGAATAGTGCACTGTCAAATTACTGAATATCTGACTAACTATAACATATTAAGTGACTACCAATCTGGTTTTCGCACAAACCACAGTACTGAAACTGCACTCCTAAAGGTAACTGATGACATACGACTTGCCATGGACCATAGACAGGGCACAATTCTTACTCTCTTTGATTTTTCTAAAGCTTTTCGACAGCGTAAACCACAAGTTACTGTTAGCTAAATTAAGGGTAGTAGGGTTTTCTGATCATGTTCTTAATTGGCTGAGATCATACCTGTCAGAAAGAAGGCAGTGTGTCAAGGTTGCTGACGTGACTTCGGACTGGGGGTGTGTTACTTGTGGGGTTGCCTCAGGGTTCTATCCTGGGTCCCCTACTCTTTGTACTGTATGTAAATGACATTCACAGAGTTCTCAAATACTGCAGGTATCACATGTACGCTGATGACCTACAAATCTACTTGCACTTCGACGTTAACTCCATTAACGACTGCATCAACAGGATGAATGACGACATTAAAAATATTGTTTTATGGTGTGGAAACCATGGGGCTTACACTAAACCATGCAAAAAACCAAACCAATACTTATATGCCACACACGTTTACGGAACTTTCTGGACCCGAAACACTATTGAATCCTTAATTATTGACGGAACTACTCTACCATACTACGAAAACAGTGAAAAATCTTGGTTTGACATTTAACTCGAATTTGACTTGGACGGAAGCGGTGAGGGATATATGTAAAAAAGTTTTCGCATCTGTCCACTCACTGAAACGCTTACAAAGATTTCTACCTGAACGGATCAAACTACTGTTGACAAAATCACTAGTACTTCCACACTTCAATTACTGCAACTCTGTGATGAATGACATGAACGGTAGCACTTAGTGAGAAGCTGCAAAGGACTGAAAACTACTGTTTACGTTACGTTTATGATGTGAGACGAGACCAACACATTACACCGTACTATATTCAGGGAAAATATTTTGAAATTAAAAGAACAACGATCAATCAAAATACTAAATTTAGTTCATTCAATTTTACAATCTGGATTTCCAAAATATTTTTCAAACTATTTCCAATTTATATCTCATGATAGTGTAAGAAGCACTCGCTCTGGTTCTCGTACCTTTAAGAATGCCCCAACACAGGACTGTAGTATTTGATAGATCGTTTCAAGTGATGGGTTGTCGTCTGTGGAACTCCCTCCCCCCAAGAAATCACTTCCATTGAGGGAGATCGGCGGTTTGTGGCGGCACTGAAACGTTTGTACCATGAACGGTTGGTAGGGGCGGGTCCGTCCTAGGGGTCTGTGGGTGTGGTGCTGGCATTGTGTGTGAGGAGTGTGAGTAAGGCAAACCGCATATATATTATTTATTTCAAAAATATTCTTATTATATATTTATAAATTATTGTTATTAGGTATTTAATTATAGTTTTTGGTTATTATTAAAGATGGAAGTTGTAGTATTATTTTGTGTCATGATTGTATACTTATATTTTTATTTATTTTTATTTAGAAGTATCATATTTATAATTTTTTTAGTGTTTAGATTAATGTTTGATTTAATGTATTTAGTAAAGGTATATTAGTGTCAATATTAATTTGGTTAATATTTGTCATGTTGTTTATTGTTCTGCTTATTTTATCAGACAGGTTAAGTGTAAGAAAGGGGCCATGAGGCCCTAACTTTGCCTGTTTAAAATAAACAAAATTTTTTCATTTCATTTCATTTCATTTTTACATTGAAACTAAACAAATACGTAGCGCACTTTAGAAATTGCTAGTGGCACACAAGAACGCTTGTCATAAATATATTGATTTAAACAGTAATTTCCTGCCCTATCTATACATTGAACTAAACAAATACGTAGCGCACTTTAGAAATTGCTAGTGGCACACAAGAACGCTTGTCATAAATATATTGATTTAACAGTAATTTCCTGCCCTATCTATACATTTAACTAAACAAATACGTAGCGCACTTTAGAAATTGCTAGTGGCACACAAGAACGCTTGTCATAAATATATTGATTTAACAGTAATTTCCTGCCCTATCTATACATTTAACTAAACAAATACGTAGCGCACTTTAGAAATTGCTAGTGGCACACAAGAACGCTTGTCATAAATATATTGATTTAACAGTAATTTCCTGCCCTATCTATACATTTAACTAAACAAATACGTAGCGCACTTTAGAAATTGCTAGTGGCACACAAGAACGCTTGTCATAAATATATTGATTTAACAGTAATTTCCTGCCCTATCTATACATTTAACTAAACAAATACGTAGCGCACTTTAGAAATTGCTAGTGGCACACAAGAACGCTTGTCATAAATATATTGATTTAAAAGTAATTTCCTGCCCTATCTACACATTTAACTAAACAAAAAAGGCATGTGCCATCGCATAAGAGTAGAAGCTATATAAGCATTTATGGCAGCAATCCCGTCTGCTGGCATATTAAAAGAGTTAAAGATTGAAGATGGTCTTTACAAAAAATACACAGAATGGTTCCAGGAATCTAAGTAATTGAAATTGCACACGTAGTGATATGAAGTTATAAATTCCGAGATAACTTTAGAGACACGTCTGGCCTGTAACTCTCATTGGCGGACGTATAGTTAGGTAAGTTGGGTAGTTACCTCCATCATCCACATGTGTTACTCTCGTAATGGCTCCCTATCGATGGCAAATTGGTTCTCTTATAGTAGGGTGCCATACATTTTTGAACAGTCAATACATTAATCACTAAATTACGAGTCTATAGATGGTTTAATCCTATTTATATTAAAAAGCGATAGATTTAGCAGCAGTATGTTAGCTGCAAGAAAAAAATTCATAACTTTACCTCATAATTTATCTAAACGCCATAAATTATATGCGAAACACAGTTGACATGAAATTTTGTGTTTATGGAAATAAATAATCATGACATTATGCAGCGTAAGGAGATATATTGAAAAAAAAACTATCATTATAGTTAATCAAATAAATAACATTTTAAAATAGTTAATATAGGTTATGTGTGGATCCTAATTCGTGGAAATCTAAAAATATTAGGCCAGCAGACATATACATGATCAAAACCTTACTCATATTTGAAATAGTATTTAAATATTTACATATATCAAGAAACAAATAGAAATGCTCTTTAAAAGTTATTTATGTTAAAGGAATTGAACTAATCAGGTATTATAAAACGTGTAGTAATTTAACATCTTATGGTGAAGATTACAAACTATGCCATAGCAGCCATTTCGTCAGCAGCTTCAGCGATTAAGCTATCAGCAGATTCCAGCCTGTATTCACCTAGTGCTCCACCGCATATGTATACGCTGATTAGTTTAGATGCCCAGTTTATACGGGTATATTCTGTACACTTATACTGGTAACTGCATACAGTTAATTAACAATATTCTATAAAGTTTAAATTATTCTGTTACTCATATTTGTCCGAATTGAGATAAGTATAAACTTACAATTATTTCAGATGAGATGTCACGTCTGATTCAAAACCAGTTCTCAGAATTTATATGATGTTTCAAATAAGTATTCTCGGCGTATTTTAAACTAAACTTGACAGGTGATATACGGTGAATATCGTGAACTCCCAAAACACGAAATCTAATATTGTGAAGTGAAACTTTGTGTTAGAGTCAGAGTTCATATTATTATCCCCAGTATCCTATGAAACATTTAGCCTATGGATACTATAGTTAAGTTCTGGCTCCAGTGAAATTATTCGAGATAAAATCTAGACAATGCATTTTTAAGGAAGCAGAAATGAATAATCAGTTTAAATAACATATTTGGGTTTGATTTAAGCTACCTGTATTTAGAAGAAGAGTACGGGATAACACACACTACATAAACTAAGGCATGTTACTGTGACACGTGTGGCTGAGTCAAAAGGTAGCATTTAAAATTGAAACTTACTAAGGAAGTTTCATAAACCTTACTTGCCTTAAAGATGTTTAATTTGAACACCAGGTTTAAGAAAAGAGAGAACGGCAGTCCAGGAGGGGGGACTGAAGTAAGGAGGTAATTAATAAGTGAATGACTAGAAAGGTGAAAGGTGGCAGAGGCAGGGGCCAGGACCCGGAAGCTTATCCCAGACTTACGACCGTCGGTAGAACTGCAGCATGGTGAGGTCAATTCCCACGTCAGTCAATTCCTCAGTGGCCATGAAATGTAGCTTCCTGTTTCAGATAATAAGAAGTGATGATGCAGCCTGCAAGTACTGTGGTTAGCAGAAGGATAAATAGAGCACACCATTTTCGTCTGCAGCATTTGGTTTTCAGAAAGGCTGGAAATGGAAGCCGAAGTAGGAATATATACTCCTAGAAACACAGTGACCTTAATTCTAGAAAGTGCTAGAAACTGGCATGTGATATCTGCTACGATTCTGAAGATCATCACAAGAAAATGAAAGAGGAGTAGAATATGACAAGAGAGATCCAGGTGCTAGTTTGAGAAAGTGGGGGAAGAGGTAAAGGATACACCGCGTAACTCTAATCAAATCAAATTAAATCATTTCTATTGCGAAGATAATATTTTACAATTGCATAGCAAACGTAAATTTATTCTATTCTAAAATTTTACAAATTCAAATCGCATCATTCTCAAATTTATCGAATTTCAAAAAGTTTGTAACTCTTTGGAACAAAATCAAAAAAATCAAAAGGAATACAAAGCAAGAATAATGTCATAGGAATGTACCCAAAGAGGATCTGAAGGGATTTTCCCTTCTTCCTCCAGGAAAAAGGTTGATCAATAATCAGGGCTGTCACCAATATTCAGACTCCAAACTGAATTCTTACATGTAATAAATTGAATTTATGATGTCGACTAGGATCAATTGGTTTTGAATTTTGAGATTTCGCAATCCAAAGTTTTTGAATAATTATCACCCTTCCACTGTTTGTGACTCACTTGGCTTTACAGAGGCCCTTTAAGCTGCACTAGGTAGAGGAAAATGTCTAGCAGAGCTGCAGGGACTACATACGGTCAGGTAGTTTTTTCCAACGATTCGATGAATAAATTCGTAAAATAGAGTAAGTGCAATACGTTCTAATACTATTTTAGATACCCTTTTGTCCGTTTTAATCGTCCTTATCCGCATATATTTCTCTTTAGGTTGTTGACAATGTCCGAAATGCAGCTGGTGCTACGTTAAATTACAATTGGCTGTTAGGTTATTATAGATTACTATCTACTTATTTATCCGATTTATCACTACTATTTTGTGATTGCCTTAGACAACGGAAGAGTGTATTACATAGGTTTTCCTACGCCTATGCGCATGTAGGAGTGTGGTTTTGTGGAAAAATCTATAGGTTTCCACAAAATCTACACCTCTCACCCAAATAATTTTAATAGCGGTAATTCATTTGGCATTTGTAATAATTTAACATATATGTAAAGTTTTTTAGTAATTAAGAAAAAAAAGAAAAACTTGTACATACCAATTCTTTTTTATTGATGTTTATATCGTGTTTACGTCTATAATATTCCGTCATAAAAATCATCAAATGTTGATATCATATGACCTAATAATATATAGTATGAATACGTCACACCATGGGTCGCACAACAGGCTCCGCTGAGGGTGCATACACAATAATCTCATTTCCTAACTGAGGATGTTCTGCGGACGTCCAAATGAACAGACAGGCGTGCAGAAAAAAAACTGAAACTGCAAGCTTTGTCATTCTAAGGATGTCTTGCCGACAGTTATGCTACATTGTGTTACTATGCCACATATTACAATGTCATGTGTTTGCGCTCAGTTTGCTTATACATTTATTTACAATGCGATTCCCTCTAATGTTCGCTAAGATTCAACCAAATTCCATGGAGTGACATACAACATTATAGACTTCCATGTCGCTTATAAAGAAATGAAGCTACATTCAAAATTTACTGGTCAGTTTCTCTTCGAGATATCGTGCAGACGTACAGACTATAGTTCTTCCCGCCCCTCGCAAGCTTCGCTACCGCTCATCCAACAACGATTATATACAATCATTTAAATAATGCATAAAGATACTAAACATTAAGTGGTCATTACTGGTCAAACACATTGGAACATTTAATTGGTGAATATTACATCGCCATTCATTTCCATCTCACACCAGAATAACCTCAATATCCATTTGCTATTAATTCTGTTTCAGGTAACAGTTACAAAGCTTTACTGCCCATTAGGAATTCATTAACTGCTACTTGAATCATTAATACTACAGCAGTTAATTGTCTTAATTTGATTTATTTTGACGTGACAACGTCTTAAATTAGGTTGCGGCTCGGAGTCACTCATGAAAAAGTGTAACGCCCGGTAACGTTACGATGCCCGTCCAGTGGGTCCGCCGCACGGGATCCGCACGGGATAAAGCAGATAACTGTGGGTCCGCCGCACGGGATAAAGCAGATAACTATGTTTATTCGTGAAAATGTTGAGTGCTTAGATTCGTCATTTACAACAACTACAACAATAAAGGTAAATAATTGTACACTGATATTTCATTATCGTAAACTACGATTGATTGATTAATTGTTAGATTGACACAAAAGTTGAGAAACTGCGTTTATAGGTTATGTCATACTATTGACAAATGTTGATAGTGTTAAGTAAATTATTAGTTTAAATCACTCTGCAATCAATCGTAATTCAGTCGATTGAGAAGAAACAGCGCGTATTGCTAGTCAAACATTTAAAATAACAAAATATTCTACCGAGAAAAAGACGTTGTCACGTAAAATCTTCGCCCGTAAAACCGACTTAACAGGCAACCATAATTTTTTTAACGATTTATCGATTTAATTAAAAAAAAACTACATGATATGCTTGATAATATTAAAATACAAATCTGAAACTAACTTATTTCTTCAACGGCAGTTTTCTCACTTTTCATAAGAAACACAAGGGCTTGAAATTAGAGTTCTAACGCTAATTTGGGAGATTACTGAACCCGATAAATTATCTGGACCCAAATTTGGTAAAACAACACCAAACACTTAAAGGATGATAAACATTCGTTATTTGTATCTTTAAAGCTGCATTGCTAATATGTAAATAGCTTGATCGGGGTTTTTAGAAACAATGCAGTAAAAACATGGTAGCATTATATTTCCAACCTCTGGCCTGTGGATGAAAGTCTAGATTAATTTAATTTTTCAGAAACCTTCAAAGTTGTGTTAGCAACCTCTTTACAGCAAATTTCACAGACTGAAAGTTTTTTGTAGTTAGGATTGTGTCTTGGTAATGAGATAGGATGAAAGGGCTATGCCTAACACGTAAAATTAGCGTTGAAATATTATAGTGCTTGAGAAAAAATTATGGCCAAAATACCGAAAGCCATAGCAATGTAACGTCTATGTCTATAAATGCATTGCGGTACACAAATTTGGATAGTCTAAAATTTTTCGTGGCTGGACCAGGAGGAGAAATTGTTAAACTGTAAAAAATCATTTTCCTCGGAGTGAGCAACCGACCCCATATTATTATGAAGGCTCGGGACCCGAGCAGGTAGATTTGGACTCTCAGCCCAGGAACAATCGGAGCAACTCACAAATTCAAATTGTACAAATTGAACAACATAGGTCCCAAGCAAACCCCTTGCGATACACCTCGTTACCTGACAAGTGGTCCAGAAGTCTCGCTCCCTATACAGGTCCTGCAACTTGGAAAACCTCATCAATTTAACGAAAACGTAAAGCCAAAGTAATTCATGTTTGCAAAATAACAGCATCTTAGGATTTATTTAATTAGTTTTAGAATAATTGATGAAGACGAACGGACTGTATCTTCCCAATCCCTTGCCTGTATCAAACCACTGACCGTATTCATCATGTACTATATTTTTTTCTAAATCCAGATTGCGTCTTAAGAAGAATTGCTTCTAAGGTCAAATGGTTCATTATTTGACAAGTGCTATTTACTCTGAAACTGTATGTATAAGATTTAATCTCTACATAAAAATCATACCAAGACTTATTAATGTTTAAATATTAACAAATTCGTGAAAACTGCATTGTACATTACCCTCTAATGCGGTACTTACATATAATCAGTCCAACGTTGCAGTGTATCACGTACTTTGGCGACCGCCATGGTCAACTTTTTACCCTTAGAGCTTACCTGTGTTAATAAAGTTTAAATATGATATTAACTGTTGGTTTTATTGCCTTTTAAAATGTTATTCAACTGTTGAATACACAACCAAGATTGCGTGTTTCAGCCATAATAATTATTTTTTCAAAACATATTTAAAGAAAGATATAAAATAAAACACTTTTTACTGTTACTTAATGTATTACTCGGAATTCAATAGTGAATTTGGCAATTCGCCTCAACTTAAGCAATTGGAATTGAATCGATACAAGCTGAAACATGATTATATGTAAAATATAAACTATATTTAACAAGTACAAATACATGTGTAATATTGTTACAAGGAATGAAAAAAAACTATTTAAAAAACTACTGTACGTGAGTAATTTTGTCAGTAAACATTAACAAACGCTACAACCCCTTGTTGTTATATTGTAAAAAAACAGAAATGAAAGAGTAATTCACTGTTATGTATTCGAATAATTGTAATTTGTAATTTTAAATTTGAATTTTTCACAAAGCTTTGACGGAACGCTGGCGTAGACGAGACTCCGTCACCTGATTAATGTGATTATTCCAAGTGACAACTTCTCTGCAGCAGTTAGCTTTAAAAATAAGCTTTATCGCTGTCAAGAACTGCAGTCCTTATAGAAGCAGAACTAATCTGTTTGGGTGAAAACCAACTTGTTTTTATAAACAGTGCAGGTAACTAACGGAGCTTTGAGCTGTTCGTGTTGGTTAGTTATCATCTTTCCACTTGAATTGAGTAACTTATAATCATATTATAGAGAACTAATTATTTTGCTTGCTCTGATATTATCTTTAATAGTTCAGACAACTCTTTATAAAGTTCAGACAATTGAGTTTTAAATTCTATGGGCTAAGCTGTGAAGAAATGAGTCATCATAATATCAGTTTACTGATTATTACACCCACGTTATATCTTTTATCTTTCTAGTTTAAGTAAAGTAAATTCCATTTTGTGTGTGTATAAACTGATTTTTTTAATTGCGTATAAAATTATTATAATTATTGGAATTTCAAAACTACTGTAATTAAATCATAAATTGAATATAATGTAAGGAGCTCAAAATTTAGCAAAAGTTTTATATACATGAAATGACATGTATTTGACTTATTTTACTTGCTTTTAATTTGAGTTGTACTTTTTACTGAATTTTTTAATACACTACAGCAATATTTTCCCATCATTTATCTCAAAAGTAGGCAAGAAATTCTGAAATGAAATGGCCAATTGTCGAGAATCCCATATTCCTTCCACATTCTTTGAACATTCAGTGAAATGTGCAAAAGTAATAATATATTACGAAAAAGTAATTAAAATTAATGTTAACAAAACTTATCGTTTTAGATTAAATAATATTAATTTATAATTTCAATCTAGTTAATTTTTCAAATTTATTGATATTATTATTATTATTGATATTACATATAAGATGACCATTGATGGCCAATATATGTAAATAGGCCATCAAAATTTTTTTACAATATTATTCACTGAAAGATATTTTGCAAAGTACATGATGATGGAAAAAAAAATTTACTTAGAAACTTTAGAAAATTTGGAACAGGCATTTGGATAGTTATTTATTTGTCTTAGCTGTTAATCACATCTTAAAAAACTGCTGTTTATTGATTGATTTAAATTTCTATTCATTTATGCTAATTTTGTTAGTTTGATTTACTATTTTATTATTTATTATAAATTCTTTTCGAAAGCGTTAAATACCGAAATATTAAAGGGCATTTGTACTAAGAAATCTACTTTAAGTTTATATAAATATAATGGTTTTTGTTTTTCAATTTCTAGAGCTGTACTTTGCGAGAGAAATCCCCTTAAAAATAAGTGTATTTATTTTATAGAATATTATTATTTTGTTATTATTTTTGTATTATAAAATTGTGTAAGAAGTGAATAGAGTTCATAGGCAAGTAATAGCGAATCTTGCAATGTGTTTTGCGGAGTACACCCTGGAAGATAAGTAGAAGTGGAATATTTATGACGATGAAAGAAGGAGAAGATCCTATGTAAAATGGATATGCCTCGGGCAATGTGAAAGAATGCCAAGTAACTATTATGTCGCAGATACGTTATTAATTTTCAACTAGGATTTTAGAATATGTAATATCCCCTGAAGAAAATTAATTTTTGAGGTAAATCTTATACGAACCGCTATGTATACTATGTTAAAACTGAGGATGCTTCGAAAAAATATTAATTTTCTCGTTCTTATTTTTATTTAGACTGTTTGCTTAAATTATCTCTGCTCTAGCTGAATGAATTTAATGTTACAAACTATAAACGGATTGAAGTGTTTACTAAATTACGAGATTTTATTATTACTCGTATTTAATTATGACGTAGGTAAAGAAAAGTTTGTATATTACGAGTTGGTTAAAAATAATTGGATTATGAATACGCGACTAGGAACTATTATTATCCTAAGTAACTTTTTATTTGAGGTAATATATATTTCCTCAAATGATAACCCTTCATAATACGAAAACTAAAGAACTATCGACAAAAAAGCACCATCTCATTGAACATAAATATAAAAATATCAAATATATTTTACTTTATATGGAAATAATAATAGGTACACAAAATACAGATCAATAACTGTCTATACACATTTATATGGAAATAGGGATGTACGAGTCTGAGGAGTATAAACATGATATAATGACTAATATCATATACCAATCTACGAGCACTGTAGGTATTGATTTTAGTATACAAAATATAAACAATGAAACAAACGCAAAGTGTATGTTTAACTTGAAACTGTTTGAAAATTTCTATAACATAGGCTTCTTCTAGGATCAGAAAAAACAACTCAATATAACGGTAAGGAGTCCATATTAGGAGTAATATAACAGAAACATCTAAAACCCCGTAACGCCTAATTTTTAGCGCACTATGAGTGATTCAGTAATATATTATGAGCTACCTAGTATTTAGTCCTATTCCTAGTTGTTATTCACAGTTTCGTACACATTTTCTCGCAGCAGAAAATAGTAATGCGTCTTAAATACACGTAAAAAGTTCCTGAAATATATTACTCTAAGATAAACTCTTAGAAAAAACTACTAATATAAATACTAGTACTGTTAGACTGGTAATTACGTAGGTGGTTGGTCGGCGAATGCAGACCTATTGTGACTTGTAATCTGTAGTTCAGTTTTAATAATTAGTGCTGTGTTTTGTTTATTATTTTGTTTCTTCACTAAAGTTGACACACAACATGGTGGTTTTTATTCCTGACATGCGTGTCACAACGCTCTGGTATGAATAAATAAATGAATAAATATATGAATAAAATTGCCAATGGCACAGTTTAGTAGGTACAACTGTTATAGCAATATAACCGGATTAAGCAACGTCGAGCGTGGTTGCGACCGCTGAGCGATCCTGTCCTTACAAGCAGTCCACCTGCCCGGCCATTGGTGGTGGTTCGGAAGTCACCTTAAGCCGTTGGTCCCCAGGTTAAGTATTAGAGAGGGCTCTTTCCCTGGTAACATAAGACATATTTACTTTACTTTATAAATTATGTTACTAACTTTGTAATTTCTTCACTAAATATCTTGTCATAAAACATATCACCATGGTGTTTAAATTGGCTCTTGTGAGTCGAAGTTGTCTCATTTATTCAATGTTCATTAATTCATCTGTTGTAAGTTTTACGTGTGATAAATTTTGGTAATACACATTCTTACAGAAAAGTAATATAAATATGTAATTGTTTTATTTTTAAGTGTATTTAATTATTAGTATTCAAATCAAATCATTTTTATTTTGCCAGAACATTACAAAAAATGTATAGCAATAGTCATTATCTATAATTTGGAACAATCACATTGAGACCAGTTAAACATACAGTCGCACCAAATTCACTCATGCCAATTTTCCCATTCTCCAACGCCGGCTGTCAGTGTTCCAATTGTGCGGTCACCCAGTCGAATGCCATAAACTCGTCAGCACTATAAAATGCTTGAGACGCTAAAAATCGTTTTAAACAAGCTTTTAACACCTTGGGCGTTGGGGCATTTTTGATTGAATTTGGCAACTTGTTGAGAAAACCAACTCCTGCCTGCAAAGGCAAGTGTTCGTAAACTCCCGTCCTGTGACTTCCAGTTCGGTAGGTACCTCTGCATCTTATCCCATACGAATGTATGTCTCGGCCACGTGTCATGGCACATTTAGGCATACAGAAAAAGATTGTCTCTAGGATGTAGAGACACGGCAGAGTCAACAGTTGCAGTTTTTTTAAAAGCTTCCTTGCATATTTCTCTGAACCTTAACTGTGCGATTATGCGAATCGCTTGCTTCTGCAATTTGAATGGTCTGAAAATTGATAGTTTGCGCTGGCTCCCCACAGCACCAAACCGTAGGTGAGGTGGGAGTAGATCAAGCCATAATAAGCCATCATCAGTACCTGAATGGGGCAGTATTTGGCTAAAGACCTCAACACATAGATGCCCGAGGCAAGATTTGAGTAAACATGATCAATGTGATAATTCCAAGTCAATCCCCGATCCAGGAATATTCCGAGGAATTATGAACAGTCAACTTCCTCCAGGAAGAGTCATCCAATAAAACGGCTGGCCCGTCATTTGAGTTTCCTGATCGCAACGCGAAAGTCAAGAAATTTGATTTTGAAGAATTCGCTTTGAGGTTGAGAAAGTGGCTGTTGAAAATGAGGCTGTGAAAATGAGGCTGTTGAAGTGTTGGACACAAATCGTTGGTGTCAAGAAATATTTGCTGTTCCAGAATAGTTTTTAATTTGTTGTTGAAACAAAGTGTCGTGTCATCAGCGTACTGCACAAGTTTTCCATGCAGTAGTGATGACTCCATGTCATTGACATAGATGAGGAAAAGAATCGGACTGAGTATTGATCCCTGAGGGACACCATAGCTCAGCTGAATCGGTTCAGAGAATTTGATTGAGATTTGGACGATTTGTGTTCTGTGGCCTAAAAATGAGCTAATCCAGTGGAGCGGCACGCCTCTGATGCCATGAGATTCAAGTTTGTAGAGCAATTTCGAGTGGTCAACACAGTAAAATGCCTTAGATAAGTCGAGAAACACACTTAATGTGGAGTTTCGACTTTCTAACCCCACTACAACCATTTTGACAAGACTCACAACGGCGTCTGTAGTCAATTTAACTTTCCTGAAACCAAATTGGTCTTCAGAAAGCAGGTTATGGTTGGTTAGAAACTGAAGCATTCTAGTTAAAAAGAGTTTTTCAAAAATTTTGCTCAATGCGGGCAAAATTGAGACAGGCCTATAATTATTGGTTGAGTTGGGATCATCTTTTTTAAAAATTGGAGTTACACTCGCGATTTTAAGGAGCGAGGGAAAAACTCCTTGTTGAAAAGAATGATTGACTAATTGGGATAATGGACTCACAATATGATTTGAGCACCTTTTAACGAGCCACACAGACATTAAATTAATTTCGTTTGATTTTTTTGCCAGGAGCTGTTGAATAATTCTTTCGAGCTATTGGATTATTCATTTATATGTTATTTTCTTTCGTTGTGAACACTGCAATTGGCCGTCCGCTAAGTTTTAAGTTTATTTTAGACTGTAAGAAACGTTTTGCTGTAAATTTCTTTTTTGCGCTAACCATATCTACTTGATTCGATGGCTAAAAATTCCAAGCAAATTTGTGATTATGTATAAAACTATGTAAAATAATGGAAGGAATAAATACATAGTCTATTCTATATATCTTTTTATTGTCATAAAGTATGACTGTAGTTTAAACTAATGACCATGCCGAAATATAAAATAAGCCATTACCTCCCTTTAATTTATTTCAATAGATATTTATTATATTCCAAACCGAAATTCTAAAATTATATTTTAAATGATCAAATGATCATATATGTGCGTGTGCTCGCGCATGCGTGCACATATTGGTGTGAAGAAATTTTACTTTTCAGAGTTCTTAAATTTGTATCTGATATAAAAAATATTTCTAGGTGGACTGAAGCAGAAAACTATAAAGGTTTTATTTGGGCTATAATTTTTCAGAAGATTTATAATTCTCAACAAACTGGATTGCATATTAAACAGGTAAATATTAGTGTGGCCTGCGTGTTGTGGAAGTTCTATAGATCCGCCTTCTAGCTTACAAAATTACAAAACAAGACATGTGAACAAAACCTACACAATTTCAAGTATACAGTATAGCTCTATTCATTCTCAAAATATAACCTTCCGTTATAGCAATTGGTAGCTCTCAGCCCAACGTCAAGTAGATACTCTTTACTCTTTATTATGTACAGATAATCTTATACAGATTATTATCGAAGGAATTACACAGTTTCTAATCTATTTTATCTACAGAGATCAGCGACATGGGTTTCTCTTCGGGTTGAATATAAGTTATTCAGTCTCTCTCCATCAGAAGCGATGCTGTTGAGACAGGTCCACTCATGTGAATATCACAGCTGACTGCACACGCATCTCATATGCTGTATTTATCGATGCAAACAAACATTCTAATAATGCTTCTCGAAAAAAAAATTGAATAGTGAATCATGTGGCTTATAAACAAATTCTCGAATAAACACAATTCATATATTGTATTTTTTATTTTGAATTAAAATCTAGTTTGGTGTATATGCTTTGCATTCAATTTGGAGAATACAATACGGCATGATTTGATACCATTTCAAAAACCATACTGCATATGTTTAAATAATGGTTGGCATGCACGGACATGTCAGAAATGTGGGGAATTCCAGTAAAATCTTTTTCTACAATAAGAGCCAGGTAAGAGTGTGTTAATATAAATTTTAAGGGCAATACGAATTTCTTTGATAGTATAAGCTAATAATACTCTATAAGATGTTAAAATCTCAATTAAAGTGAGATTTTTCTATCGCAAGCTCCAATAAATTAAGAATTTCACATCTGAATGGTTTATACCTTGAATCTATTCTGAGTGCAGCAAAAACCAATGTGTCAGTTATATCTGGGCAATTATATGGATTTCCTGGAGCAGCAAATTACTAAATGAAAATTTCGAGATATTGAAGTGGAAGTTTCACTGACAGCCCTAATCTACTGTTGGAGTCGGTGGATCTGCCTCAGTGTTAAAATCTGTTGCTAGCCTGGACACGACGGCTTTCCCCCACACGCTTGGTCTGTAGAGGCTAATACAGAGTTATCCTCCGTAATTCTAAGATGAAAGTTTTAAACCGTTAAGAGTTAGCCTCATGGGATCTCGACACGAGGCGGAATCTACCCTCATTGTTACCAATCCTGAATATCTCATCACTCCGGAAGCTAGGGGGAAAAGATCCTTTAGGAATAAGTGTAATGAGAGGTATCCACAGCTTTTTGGCATGATAAAAAAAATTAAATATGGAAAATTATTGACTACGATGATTTTTAGTAATTACACAAAAAGGGATGATATTTTACGATTTTTCCAGATTACGATGACATCGTAAACCTTGTGATTAGTTTGCATTCCGACTTCAAGTCAATGTTCAGGATAGCTCTGACTCGGAACTCAAGTGCTTAGTTAGCAATGAGTTTCAGACTCGGGTGTTCAGTTGCCAAAGCCCTTGAACAGTTATCCACAAATCTGTTGATTACGGGAATCATCCATAGAACTTTCTGATACAGCAGTATCTCCTCCACTAGGGAAGAAGATATAGGCACCAGAGTTGCGGATTGCTACCTCAGGTCACACAATTTTGTTCATAAAATTCACGAATTTAAGTAGTATGAATGAAGAATTAGTTTGCACAAATATTTTGGGGAACAGTGCTGTATCATTATAATTTATGACATTATAAGTTTTTACCTCATAATAACAAGGAGGAGTTTACAAAAAAAGGAAAAAAAACGGGTATCAACATGACATCACATTCATGTAAAATTAAATTTGTCGCGTTTAAAGATATGCAAATATATTAAATAGTACTTAAGGTAATTGTTTGTGACAGACATTTTGCTAGCAAATACCACAAGATTTAAGGCCACTTTTAATACTAGTGCAACAAAATTCAGCCAGATAAGGCATTAATACTAAGTAACAATATTTAAATAGTTCTGTTATTTAATTTGAATACTTCAAAGTGCTGACGGAACGCTGACGACATGGCGTGGCGGCAAGACTCCGTTACCTTGTTAATGTGATTATTTCAATTGACAACTTCTCTGCAGCAGTTAGCTTTAAAAATAAGCTTTATAACTCTCGGGCGCTGACGGAACGCTGACGTCGCGGCGCGGCGGCGAGACTCCGTCACCTGGTTAATGTGATTATTCCAAGTGACAACTTCTCTGCAGGAGGTTAGCTTTTAAAAATAAGCTTTATAACTCTCGGGCGCTGCAACCTTTGTGCATGAAACACTGATTTTCGACAATCTAAACGGAGGGGACATGAGCTCTCATTTGTACGTTTCTTTAATATAATTCTCATATAAAAATGTTGAGTTATTCTTAATTTATCAGTGTAAGTTTTAAATCCTCCTCCTAACTCACTATAGAATATTGCAAACGTGCATGGATTAATGCAAAGTACATTTCATGGTTAATGTTTCAATTTCCATTTCATTTTTAATTTCGAAAAACAATAACATTTTCTTATGTACTGTCTCACTTGTTTTTGTAGATTCAAGATGTGCTTTTACCAAAGTGAGTTTTTAGAAAAAGCTTTTTATGTAAATTGAAGAACTGGTTCAGAATGATTTCTTCAGTTGTCCTAGCATTAAATGAATGTTTAACTTTAAAATATCAAGATTCATTCTTTTGGTTGAAAGTTCGGGGACAATAACAATCAGTTATGTGTCTCAACTGTCCGTGTTTGGGTACCAAGCCAGAGACTTGAAAAAAACGAGTTAATAGAACTTCAGCAAGACACAGAGCTCAAAATTATTTTTGAAAAAAAGACGAAATCTCAAGCTGAGTTCTGGAAAATAGTACAAAATTGTAAGTTTTCTAATCTGACGGTTATCTGCGAAAAATTATTCTTGACACATTCACTCTCAATTATGTCTTTGAATCCACCATCAGTAAATTAAAGTCTATAAAAACATAAGCATAGATCCAGATCCAGTCTTACGAATGACAATATTGAAATTCTGTTATGATTAGCTGTCACTTCACATCGTACTAATATCGACTGAAAAACTACAGGAATGCGACAGACTCAGATCTACAACGAAAACAATATTGGAATATGATAAATATACAGTGAAACTGTTTTACTAACATTACAATATTTGTGTGTCGAAATGAAACCAGAAATAAGAGTGAAACATCAGTTACAATGTGAAATATTCCTTGTAGTTTAAACTTAAATATAATTTACTTAAATAATCTTTGTATAAAAATGAGTATAATTCAGTACAACGAAATCTTATATTCTAAGAAGTCATCTGGAAAGATAAATTGATATAAAACATCTCTATAATGATAAAAAGAGTAGTAAATAATAGTGTTATAAGAAATATATGTTTAAGAATTTCTAGTAAATGTTCCACTATTCATATTTTTTGGGGTTTCAGAATTTAAATTATCCGATACAGGAAAAAATTGACAGTTGTGTTTACCACTGCGTACCAGTTGTGTACCCACGTTCTTACCACTCTGAAACTTTGTATAAATTCTTACCAGTGGATGTTGAAATCTATCTATCTGAACTATGTTCTGAGCACATGATCTCTTTATTTTAGATTTAATATAACCTTTTTTATTAAATAACACAAAGCTCTTTCGTTACAAAGCGAAAAAGAAGTACGAAGTATGTGAGGAATGAAGTGACTGTTTGAGCGGGTTATCCTTTGGTTCATCTAATACAGATTCCTTGAAAGATACGTAGATAGCTTAAACATTTATAACATATAGGTTTTTTAAATATATCTTTTGTTTGTGTTTACATTACATATCAGCTTAGATAAACTGTTGCTGTAGTAGACATTTTCGTGTATTTTACATGTTTATTATGTTATTTTAAAATGATTGGATTTCGTATTGAAAAACATTAGGCATATTATTTGCAATGTCTAGTAAGTTTTTAAAACACAAATACAAAATAGAAGTAACAAACATAGTTAAAAATCGTTGATTAGACATAAAAAGTTTAGTCGATTTAAAATAATTAGTTACATATAACTAATTAGTGCAATATTTGTCCTGCTCCTATTACAGTTTCACCACGTAAATAAACATGGAAGTATTATAACGCGGTGTGATTTCGTAATGAGTATGTACTTACAATACATCTAAGTTGTGTTGACTGTCTCATATTTAGCAGTAAAAGGAATAAAAACGCATACAGAAATTACTTCAACTTGAATAATCTATATTTTTTGAACAAAATATAGTATTTCTTCAGTTTGTGAGCGTCTTCTTAAAAAATAGGTTTTCAAATTCTTTAAGCTATAAAGTTGAACTTGGCATAAATATTATGACTTCGGTCACTGAAAAACTCATGTTTCTGAATAGTGTCCACTTTCACATCATTGCTAAGAAATCCATCAACAAAAAAATTTTAACTTATAAAATATATCTTCCAAAACTAACTTTTTACCTTTTTTGTTACATCGGTTATTAAAAACTGAACAAAAGCATTTTTACTTTTAGAAATCGCATATAAATTCTAGTCTAGGAGCCAAGAATCAATTTATAGTAAAGAAACACACAACCTGATTTTTCTTGAACTCTACAGAGAACTATTCCCTAAGGAAGAATTAACAGCCAGCTGAGCGAACTAGGTGGAGGTCACAATGGTAGGGTATCAAAAGGGTTAAAAATATGAAATGGTCATTTATTTTTTTGCTTGACACACTTCAAAATAATCGTTAGATTCGTAAATAAGTCTGAAACTGCATCAGCTAAACATTCACGTACCCTTAAACATGTAACTGTTATTGTCTGGCTGTGATATAACTATAATTATGTGGCATCGGGTTTAGGTGTATAGAAATGGAAAATAAATAATATTAGAGAAAATTATTTTATAAAATTAAAACAAAACATTTATGTTGCCCAATATTGACCACCACCAAAATTATCGCGTGTAGCAATCAATTTTATTCTGAAAGAAAATTCATCATTCGTATTAAAAGATTTGTGTTGTGTTTTTATCGATAATTAGCTCTCGGTGGCTATTTAATTAAATACTTATACACGAAAACACCGGAGATTGTATAATGTAACCATTTCCTATGATGTATACATTATAAGTTCATTCTGTAATAGTTACTTCCGAAGCTCTCAATTCTTCAGCACTGTACTCGCTAAATAAAGGATGGAGGGAAAGGTAAAAGGAGATAAACCCTGCCATGTTTGTTTGGGCTTCCCAATTCCGGTTAATGCCATTTCCGTGTCCGTTTATCTGCCAAGTTACATCTGGTCGGCCTTCACATTGTATTGTTCTTCGGGAAATCTCTTATTTTCCAATTAAACAGGTACGTAATGACGGTGCTCGTTAAAAGATACGAGAAAATATTCAAAGTTAGGGCAAAACTTTGGAGAAAATGGCTTTGCAGAATTTGAAGTCTTCCGTATAGTTCTGTGTGTGTCACACGTGTGTTGGAAATGTGTAAGCTAACTGACAAAGTGGCTACTATAACTAAACTAACTGTTAACTGTTGTGTTGTGTGACACAAGCCTCCGTTCACTGTTAGATTTATTTTACTGTAACGGTGATTACTATTTTCTTGAAACTGCACGATTCTTAGCCGTGAAAAATAAAAAGTCAATGTATCTGCCATCTGGTTAGGTTAGGTTAGGTTACATGAATTATTTATGATTTATATTTAACATTACAACGGTAAACGTATGAGTTACATTTACGTTGCGAATAGTAACGTACTTTGCTAGTATAAATTTATGTCAATATCTACGTTTGTATACAAATACACAAGAAAAGTTTATCTTTTCCCTGGCAAAAATTTAAGTGCTAGTTTGAAAGTTCCGGAAATTTGCAGCAATAACGGTCAGGTGGTTCAGTCAGCTGTTGACACGCTATACTCTACTACGTCCCATTGGTCTAGCGCCAAACGCTGTGCATCCGCTAATATATTGTATTGTATTATATGTATATATCTTATTGAAAAAAAGTTTCCAGTGGGAAGATCCTTCAAGTCATATACGTGTTTAGTGCATACCTCTGGCGTTACGTGAAATTCTCTTGAATTATGATAATTCTGTAAAAATACTTCTAATTAGGCGTTAATATGTAGTTAAGTCTGATTTTAAACGAAAGAAGGGTAGGAGTCAAAAACTGGATATCACTACTGTGCCTAAGTGATCAATAAGAGGTTTACTTATTACTTTATTGTAACTGCACATTTTAATGACACTTGGTGAACAGCGTATGACATTTTATTGACAATAAGCAGCTAAAAAGTTTAGGTGATTTCGAATAAAACTATTACCCTACAAATTAACACAACAGAAACATAATCCTGTGGTATTTGTGGTATCAAATCATTATTACATCAGTTCCCAATGTGGAGTATTATATTTAACACCATTAAATACTCGTTTGAAACTCATAATTGAGAACCTTTTGAGGTTGGATTTGCGGCATTTTACTTTACCAATAAAAGCCCCTAATTTGATGTACTGCACGATCTACCTGTATCTTCTCATTTAAGATTTTATTCCGACTCCTTGCAGGCTATTCCCTGACGTGGTAAAAATTGTGGTTATTTCAAAAAGTAGTTTTATATGTGAGGTAATGATGTACCAAATCTTATGGCTTTACATAGTTCGGGAATTATCAAGCCCCTGCGGAACTTGTTTTATCCCCTGTATAATAAAAGTCAATAACAGAATTGCACGAATTAGGTAAAATTACTACTTCGTAACATGAGGTAAGTAAGGGTAAATAGGGTATTTGTAGCCGTAAAAGGTATGCTCATAAGTCAAATTTATTTGCCCAACTTTGCAAAAAATTCCCTTATTACTTCCTCTCGAAAAAGATTGTAAAATATACCTTTATAAATTACTGTCAATATTGTTCCATATGAAACCGATCAATCCGTTTAAAAATGGGTTTTTAGAGGCTAAGGATTAATAAAAATGTCACCCGTACCTTAACTTGTATATTGTTTACATAATGATCACTGCAACTAATTACCTATTTGATAACTTCCTATAAGAACTATATAAATATATATAATATCACTCGTAACGTATTATTGGTATACTAAACTTAATTTTTGCCGAAAGGACATATTCAAAAGCCCAAGAAGCAATCTAAAGATGACGTGTTTATATCAACATAACACTATATGAGATTTGTGATCAGTCAGCTGTGATATTCACATGAGTGCACCTGTCTCACCGGCAAAGCTCCCGATGTAGAGTGACTCTTGTACTTATTGCTTTATAACGAGAAAAATCTGATAGCTGTCATCAGATTCTGATTTAACTGTTACATTATATAACCAGCATATTATATTGTCAAATCTTATATACTCATAACATTATTAATTTGTTAAAGGTATATGAGATGATTCTAAACAAATTAATTTTACCTGTAAGCTATTTCGTAAAACAAATGAGCGCAACGGAAGACTATTGTTCACAGTAGTGGCCAGTTGTATCAACTTTCTCTCCATCTGCAGATATTATGAAAATAATTCCAGTGAAGTACTTGATATTTTGCGTGAATCTTCAGTTATACATAGTCACGGTTTAAGTCGATTAGGGTCATGTTCCTCTACCCCATGCCTTTCCTTATATCCTTAGCGAAGCCTGTAAACCTGCGGCTCGTGGTTTAGCATACTCCAACCTTATGTAAGTACTGTGTTTATATTTATCGACCATTGCCATTAATTTGTGTGTCCAAACTTTATACGACCTAGTTGGTAAAAATTTAATTCGTGTTTATCATTAAAATTTCTCAAATTGAAAATTGCGCCCAGCATGGTTCTTATAAACTTGGCTGTGACTCAAACAGCGTTATTTTTATTTCAGACCAAGTACCCAATTGGACAACTTAGGATTCATTTCTGAGAGGCTTGAGTTTAGAAGAATCCTTGAGATGTCAGTGTGGGATTTATACTGTAGATCTCCTAGAATGTACAGGGAAAGGTAAGCCTGTGGTAACTAATGGAGCCTGTGGTAACTAATGGAGCCTGTGGTGCACAATAAGTTGACGTTGACATGTTGGAAACTATGAGTCCTTTATACCCTATTTTAATCCAATCTAATCACTAAAATTCAAGATCTAAAAGGTTCCTAGGGCCCATAGTCTCTATAGCTGGAACATTAGAGTTCCTATCTATTATCTGAGATCTTTTACGTAAAAACGGTACAAGCCACCAACACATGGTTAAATTAAAATTTAAAATAAAATATTCATCATTGAAATGAAAAAAAAATTAAAAACACTTCAAAAATAGTTTTATTAATCATCAGATACAGTTACATTTTCATAGATTTAATCAAGCACACTGAGAGTCTCGACATAACTTAACTCATCACATTTTGACTGAAGTAAAGTTATAAGAAGAACAGTGCTAACAATAAACCCTAAATATATTACATACATGTTTTTGGCTTATCGTTATAAATTTTATGAATGAAAATGCGAGCTAAATAGCGTAATTGATTGGTTTATTGGTTTAGTATGATTAAACAGCTGCTTTGACAGGTACCATGGACGTTATTGAATCAGCTTATATCCCTCTTCATGTTCTGCATGAATTGTTTACATTTGGACAGTTAATTTAATATCGCATTAGCATAATAAATATGATATTTTTTACTTTGCATTAATATTTGTTTCGAATTTAGTAAAATTGAGAGTATTTTAAAAACACTTATAAACCATTACGTTATAATTATTCGCTCATATATTTAATGCAAGCAAGATATTGATAACCAAACAGAGTATTAATTTACCACTACTTTGAAGGTAAAAAGAACATTTGGATCATCCAACAAAATGATGTAAAATATCTTTTATTTTCTACTTTTTAATAAATTTTATTTGCATGAATAACCCAAACTGTATTCTTATATTTTGTTTAACGTTGAATGAAGTTTTGTTTAGAATTTATCATAAGGAGTTACATGAAACTTGTCAAAATTTTTCGCAGCTGTAAAATTTGGAATAAACTAATAAAAGCATTGTATATATATATATATATATATATTTATATTATATATTACGCATATTTTATATATATATATATATATATATATATATATATATATAAAACTACATAATAAGCGCAGAAAATAACTTTATTTAAATTCGAAATGTCCTGGATGAGATTTAACGTAGTTCATACTAAATCTACACTTATTACTAAATAATTAAACACATGGTGGACATTTGCGGTGTGTTCATCAGTCTAACTAACTAACACCTTTTTCTTATTTACACCTAATTCGACTTCAAAAAATCCAATTAAATTGTATTTAACTTTGTAATTTTCCTGGAATGGGCCATTTTGGGGGGGAAAAAAGAAATGAATTAAAATTAATGGACTAATTAGTATATTAAGAATTATAATAATGGTTTTTTACAGTCGTATTAAGTTGTAAGTTATTCTGGTATCAATAGATGGATTAAATGCGAGGTCTAAGCATTTACTAACAGTGCTGCACTCTCTTAAACATTATATATAGGTTATTAGAGATTACGAGTGTAAATTAGCATGATTTATAAGTTCTTTTACTTTTTAACTTATTTGGAGGATTACATTAAGGGAATTGCGATATTCTTAATCGACTTCTTATGAAACCGACAATGTAACTTACAAAGAAGATTTATATAGTCCTCAAAATACAATTTTTTATACTTTGAAATGCTTAACTAACTAAACAACCCGAATCTCAATCGCAATTTATGAGAGAGAGAGTGGCGAAGTATTTTAGGGGTTCATATTAAGATTATATTAAAACAATTGACTTATTGAAAGTAAAGAAAACACTAAGAACGAAGACAGAATAAGAGACACTCTTGTGCCACCATACCCGTGACTAACAACAAGGCACGTGACGTGGAGTGAGTTTTACGAGAGAAGTTGGATTGCCCAAATCTTTTTTCTCCGATAAGGAAACGAGGCGCAGTTCTTCACGCGATATACGTACGTAGTGGGTTCCTCTCTCTAAAGCGGGAACGGAAGTTACAAGTGGTACACGATTTATTGACGTGTCCCTATAACGATGTAAGTGTACTTGTTATATTTCTTAGTCAATTATAGACACCATTTCAAGGTTTATAATTGAGATTTTTTTTATAATTAAAATCTTGGAGATTTCACAGTTTTTATGAGTGCGCAGATTGAAAACTTTAAACATCGCCAGATGAGTTCTCTCTGTTTGTTCCAGTCTAGGCAGTAGGGAAATAAGAACTGGATCTCTCAGGTTTTGACGTCAAATATTACAATTTCTTATGTTTTTATTAATCATTTTGTATATTATTTTGTTGTAGCCTTTATTTAGTAACTAGCAGTAAACCATTTTTATACACGCAATTTCCAAAATTGCATAATAAGAACTAGAGTAAATAAGTATTAGTCACTGGAAGATATTCCAATTTCTTAATTAATTTCAAAATAATTGGGTTCTAAGCTAAAGCAATTTTTTAGGGCTTTGAAGTCCGAGGGACATAGTCCTTGTTTTATTAATCTAAAACCATACAAACTTGGATATAAAAAAAAACTAACGTAAGGCAGAAAATCATGAAAAATCTTTTTATTTGTCTGTTGAGATCATAAGGTACGTTTATTTAAAATTTCACCCATCTAGGCCAGTGGGAAGTAAAGCAAACTTTTGGTTAATTTAGAGGCTTGCTTTACTATGGTTGACATTCATGAAAAATGTTCTCTTTCTGTTGAGAAAGTAAGGTAAATTTTTGTTAAAATTCCATCGTGTTTGGATATCTGGATGTTGAAAAACAAAAATATAGCCCCTATGAGTGGCATATCTTCGTGAAAATTAATTTGCCTTCCCATTGAAGCCATAAGGCTCGTGTCTCGCCATTGAAAAATTTAAAAATCTAAAATATATTTGTCCTAGGTTCGCAAACTCATTTTAAATCTTATAAGTAATTAATTGGTCTGTTGTGAAAATGAGACACGTGTTAGTCACATTTTATCTTTGTAGGATATCGAGAATTGTAAAAACCTGTATGTAATTTCTCTAGGAGTTGTGACCCAATTTCCGTATAGATGTTTGATCATTATGAAAATGCTTTTTATGTGTAGTTTATGAGGAAATTCTGCCAAGCATATACTTTCTAAAATACCGGGAATTTGAAGTTAGCGATGATTGAGTGAGTGCTTTACCTTTAATATATAGAGATGCTTTACCTTAAACGCATTCATTTTATGATTTTGATGATTATCTCCTCACGAGGTCAGCAGGATTTAACAACTCTGGAGGTGTTTTATTGGATGGTCTGCATCCACATAGTTTGTGGCCATTGTGGATGTTGATGACATAAAATGTCTAATAGCTGGAGGCCTTTTCGAGTCTAAAAGCACCTTAGATCACCAGGAGGAGCATTATTTGAGGAGCCTTGACACTGCGATATGTTACAATGGGACAAGAGTCTTGTAGGAATACTGTAAGGTCCATGCAGAATATTAGTTGTCACAAGGAGATCAGAAGTGGTATCCTTTCTAATTTACAACCGTTCCAATCGACCAGTGCTATTGTTTATCTAGGCGCTTTATTTAGAAACTAAGACAAGTCTCCATAATAAATGTGATACAACTTAAATCTCTTTCCATGAGTTTTATCCGAGAGTTATCAGTAAATCCTTTGATTGGCAATGAAATGAATTATTGTAAAGATAAGTATTAAAGTCATTTGCAGTTCAATCTGTAGTTAAAATAAAACAATTTCGTTTAGTATCATAATTGTGTTTATAACTAACCTGTATGAACAATAGTGGTTAATTTTGGGTAATTTAAACTTTAAGATGAACAAGAATGGCTAAATACGAATAAGCAAATTTACTTTCTGTAGTTCCTATTTGTCTTTTTTAGTTACATAACACAATCTGTCACTTCATAACTCCAACTCATAATTGGGTAATATGACAGTAATAAATGTTTAAAGTCTGAATAAAAAAATACTGCTTAAGTACTCGTATACCAACAGGTGGAGTACTAATAAGCTACGAGTTAAATCCACTTTTATGCATTTAATATTGTGCCGAAAGCAAGTAACGAGTATTCAATGTTGCGTACAATTAGTGTAAAACCAATCATCTGCTTTATACCACTTTCTTCACTCAGATATTACTTTATTCCTCTATAATATTTATCGTGAATATATTCTGATGGAATAATGCTTCAGACTTTCTTTGAATTTTAGCAATATTTAAGTTTGAGGAGTTCGCTGCCTTACTCTCGCCGTAACTTATACCTCTCTTGATTGTTTTCGAGAGTCTGTATTTTGCTTCTTAAATTAATATCAATATCGATAAATCCTTCTTTCACAAAAGTAAGATTAAATTGGAACGAACTATAGTTAAAACATATACGACTGATTAATGGAAAAAAGTATGCTACTCTGTTAGGGATACTTGGTAGAAAAGTATAAAGTTTTGATGACTGTAATGAAACCTAGAATAAAAGTAAATTTTGGCTGCAGTATATTACTTTAAAATGATCATACAAATTTTATTATATAATTTATATAGCAATTAAATTAAATACCAAATTAAGAGACGGTTTTCGAAGCCCATTTCTTTAATAAAACAAAAATGACTTTATTATAAACTAAACTAAAAGAGTTGATAAAATTATGAATTCATAAATTATTGATGAACTCTTTACAAACATTGTATTCCAATCAAGACCGTGAAGGATTTTCCAAATGCAAGTATTAGCAAGAAGCTTATTGTAATCTTGTCACAGGGCTTGAATTAAACGTGTCTTATTGTTGCAGGAGGCACGCAGTGTAGACAATACAAGACCGTATTGTCTACAACGATGGTACAGAGTTAATTGAGATCTGTATCTCTCAAAGTCATGTATAATTATAAATAACGGGTTCAATTCAAAACAACAACATCATTGTAGAAAATATAATATTAGTTACTCTTTAATAATTTAATTTTTAGTTTATGTACTTACATAATGTTTCTGATAAAACGTTTTAGTTAATGTTATAAAACAGTTTTGACGTGACAACGTCTTAAATTAGGTTGCGGCTCGGAGTCACTCATGAAAAAGTGTAACGCCCGGTAACGTTACGATGCCCGTCCAGTGGGTCCGCCGCACGGGATCCGCACGGGATAAAGCAGATAACTGTGGGTCCGCCGCACGGGATAAAGCAGATAACTATGTTTATTCGTGAAAATGTGGAGTGCTTAGATTCGTCATTTACAACAACTACAACAATAAAGGTAAATAATTGTACACTGATATTTCATTATCGTAAACTATGATTGATTGATTAATTGTTAGATTGACACAAAAGTTGAGAAACTGAGTTTATAGGTTATGTCATACTATTGACAAATGTTGATAGTGTTAAGTAAATTATTAGTTTAAATCACTCTGCAATCAATCGTAATTCAGTCGATTGAGAAGAAACAGCGCGTATTGCTAGTCAAACATTTAAAATAACAAATTATAACCTCTAACCTGTCATAACAGTGCGACCAAACAAACGAACTAAACCGACCAATCACCACGCGCGGAGTTAGAATTTAGAATCCAACTTTACTTAAACTCTCTACACTATATAAAAAAATGAAAATCAACACATGTACATTCACTGAACACTAAAACAAATATTAAACAATAATTTATTATCTATAGAGAATGTATTCTTTATCTTTTTGTCCCTTTGAGTAATTAATTACTAATATTCAGCAAACTCAATGTTAGATATGAAATTAATGAATAAAGAAAGACTCATAATTGTATTGTTTAAATTTTAGTAAGTAATTATGAAATAATAAATATATATCGATATTACCAATATTCAGTTTGGTATCAGTAAAGGGGGCGAATCATCTGTAATGTCCCATGCCTAAGAGAAACAATATACACTTAAGATCTGGCGAGGTATTTAGGCTCCATTAAATACATTCCGAAGGGTTTGCTGGTCTGTGGTATGTTACGTTTATAACATCCCGTTACAACAATAACATTGAATATTTTGCTGGTGTTGTTTTCAAGCTATAGTGTTCTGGTGAGATATTTAAGCTCCATTCTGATTAGTTGCTCGTCTGTGGTATGTAACATTTATAACATCCCGTTACAACCCGAACATTGAATATTTTACTGGCCTTTTTAAAATAAATTCACTGAAATTATAAAAAAGGACATGTAGTTTCAGTTTACTCTAAGATGTTTTGCTCTTCAGATTAAATGTGTAATAAGACTGTGTCATAAGACTATGACAAAGATAGGACTTCAGTGAAGATTAGAAAGAGAAGAGGAAAATATGTTAACTGATCTGAAACAGCTGATTAAAATATTAAGTAATGAAATTACCTTGATTAAGTACACTATTATTATTAATATTAATTAAGAATTTAGGCATATGTAATTAACTATATGTTTGTAAAAAAAGTTGCGCTTAGAATATTTATTTCTTTTCAGTTTCACATTCTGGATGGTTTGACGTAGGGTTTATTCAATGTTATAAACATTTAAATCTAAAATAACAAATATAAAAGTGTATCAACATGTACGTAACTAAATTATTTACTGTAATAATTAAAACATGGAATGATATTTTAGAATTAGCTTACCTAGAATAGATATTAAAATTAAGAAAATAGGAGATTATTATTCAGAACCATTATTTAATTAAATGGCAGGATAACCTGTTTAAACTATATCTCTGAGTCAGTTTTCAATGTCGTAATTTTCTGCACGCTTTTAGTTGTAGAAGCTTACAACTTCCAGGAATCTTTCATTAAAATATATTGTGTAGGGAGGTATAACAATAGATTCACGATTTAAAACTACTTCTAGAAGCTATTTTATTATTAGAATGTTTAATTATTTTGAAAACAAACACTCCAATAATACACTTTTTATTATTAAGAGGCATTTCTTGTTCAAGGAACACAACATAAGACCCACATAAATGAATCTGATTATGTGGTTCTGATGATATATTCTTAGAACGCGAAATGCCTTACAAAAATATTGTATTATTGTAGTGTTTGTTTTAAAAATAATTAGAAGTATTTTACTTCATATTTTAACTTATCTGTATATTTTACTGAATCAAAAAGTATGCGAATAGAAAGTGTTAGTAAAAAAAATAAACACAATTAAAAGGTAATATTTTTGCAATGTGGCGCTTTGAATAGAGGCAGATATGGACGCGAAATAGAGGTCCACTCAGCACCAATAGCTTGGGAATAGGCAAGCTAAGCAATCATAACGTGGAGTGCAAGTTTCTTGAATTTTACTTGTCGTTTTTTATGTACATGTTGCAGTGTGTTATTTAAATAAATCTCTAGACATGTATTTAATGTCACTCGAGTGTCCTCCTGATTAAGGTGGCGATTATTTATTGGATCTGTACAAAAATTGCGACGGTATTTCTATTATAGGTAAGTTGAAAATATCATATTCGTTATTAAGGACAATCGGAAAGAAGCGGGTGTAGCCCCCGAAAGGATACTCCTTTCTGGAATTTTAAATAAACTGGCATCATGGTGCATTAGAAGTAACTTTTAACTGTAATAATAATTGAGTGCCCTAAGTGAGATAATAATAATACCTCTTCACATAGATTACACTATATGTTGTGGTCTATTTGTCTCTGATCTCGAAACGATGTAATAGGTAATTACGAGCTTTTTCGTCGCCGAACTTTTGGATCCCTTCAGACGAACATGATTCCAGGAGTCAAGTCTGTGACAGCGTCAGAATTCAGACGCTGCTCTAAGAGGAAAGTAAACTGGAGCTAAACTCGACATTCACATTGAATGAACCCTTCAAACCATAGCTACGTTATGTGTAGACAGCTCTTAACATTTAAGAATATACTTTACATTCACTTTTAGGTATTTATAGAATCTAACTGAAACCTGAAATATTAATATTTTTACTTTCACGGAATCTGTGAAATAAGTAATAACATCCAATCTCATAATTGTAAGATACGGTTGGACTAATGTCTAATAATAAGCAGAGAAGTAATTGTATACTTGGTTAACCATAATACGTATACTTGTGATGTGGGGATTCCCTTACTTTGATTGGGTAGTTAAGCCTTAAAATCTATAATTCTGTACTCCTTAGACAACCGGTTACCATATTCTATTCAAAAATTTGTTTCACTAATCAAACAACGTAGTTTCATAATTTAAAACATAATAACAAAACATTCTGCAGCTACTTAACAGAACACGTGAAATCACGAACCCGACAAGTTCATCAGTGACTTGGCTGATCGTTAGCGACTCTTATGTCAGGAAGTATAAAATTTAATTTATGTCTGAATGATATCTCAAGAGCGAACTAGCCTTAGGACTCGGTAATTTGGCTGAACGTCAGCGAACACGTTTACATGGGTCTAATGGGTAACCGTAATGGCAAAGAGAAAATCGCAAATAAAATAATTTTGTAGAAATATTGAATAAAATCAAATTATATTTAATATTAAAAATGTTTTCTATTGGTCTGTATGTAAATGATAAACTGAGCTATAAACTTGTAACTTTGCATCAATCTTATTGATCAACGTTAGTGGACCTTTTTACATTAGTATCATGGGTGAACATGATAGCAAGAACTAAATCAAAGCACAAATACATAAAAAAAACTAAGTACAAAATTGTATGAAATTGGAAAGTGAGACATAATAACACGCCTAGTCAAACAATCAGAATAAAATAAACTACAAACTTATAACTTTGCATACAACATCAGCTGTTACTAAATTGGGTACGTGTGTATTAACAGTTCCAAAACACGTGCTCATCCTTGTTATGTATAATTGTGTGTTCCAGAAATATTATTATGTTATATGTTAGTTATGTTATAAAAGTTGCCTGTGTTTAATGGTGATAATAATGTGTTGATTTCTCTTACACTGATTGTTTATGCATCTACTACGGAATAGATACAATTCCAAATAAAAGTTGGAAAAACTTTAAAAGTAGCTATAAGAAATGAAGGGAAAATAAAACACAGACGAGAGCTATAATGTAACAAATGTAGCAACTCTCTAATTAACCAGCAGCTACCTCAAATAATTAACTTTGTCTGGCCATTAATAACAACCAGACAACAATAGGAAGGTCTGCTTGGCTTACTGTCGCCATATTTCTGCTGGTAATTATCATTTCAGGAAGCGAACACAGAGTTTTGTCACCATAACGTAACGCTCATTGTATATATTCTTGAATCGACACAACATGGCGTAAGAGTCAACATAACACTGAATGAAGATTCCCAACTTGATCACATATTAAAAGTTTAGTTCAGAAATCTATTCTGAAAGCCGGTTTTGCGAAGTGTATACGATATCCCTCTGATTTATTGTTTCAAGAAACAGAAATTCTGCCAATTAAATAAATTTTTATTAAAGTCTTATTTATTCATATTTACAAACATTTCGGCTCAATTTTTTGTACAATCTCTCATTTTTATAACACAAGATATGCAAATATAGTCGGAATTAACACTATTCACCAACACAAATCATTTGCGACAACAAACAGTTTTTATCTAGCACACATTTTGTATCGAAATTATTCTAATAGTTTTAGAAATTTCAAGCTGTTCGACTCTCCCTCTCTTGAGGTTTTTAAGAAAAATGTCAAGGAGTTTTTGATTCTCATAAGCAGTGAGAGGGCCCAGTTACTTATCTCTGTTGACTAAAGACGGACCTAGACTGTCTGACAATTGACTGACGGCACTGACCCCTCTCCTCTCCTCTCCTCTTCAAACTATAGATAGTAAAATCCATTCACTTAAGTAAATAGCCTATTTTTTGTAATTTTTGTTCAGTCAATATTTTTATTTGTTTTTGTCTACTTTCTACACTATATTGCTGATTATCGGAATTCCAGGTCATATCCGTCGTTTATTCTGCTTTAGATGTCTTCTTTCAATTAGCAAATTTTATAAAATTAATCTACACTCTGCTCAAGATAAAATTCTAATCGTAACATTTTCAACTCGAGTCTACGCACAGGCCATTAAGGCCCATGTAGGCCCTTTTCCCATTTTTAATTTATCCAGAAATTATGTAGCAAGTTTAATGCCGTTTTTACTAGGTATGCGTGTATGGATGTGGATAATGTATATATATATATTAATGTAATGAAAATAACTAAAACCCTTTAAATTAAAACTTTTTTATTACATACACGTGTTTCGGTTTTTAACCATCTTCAGTGTACATTAACCTCTAAATAAATAAATAAATAATAAACAATGAGATATACACATGTGGACCTTTTAAACATATGTTAAATTTAAATGACACAGTTGTAATTTTCTTATTAGTAATCTGTATTTAATATTTAAATTTTTTCAAAAATTGGATTTGTCTTATTTTTCAGATTACTATTTAAAATGTTATGAGGATCTTTATTATAATTTAGATAAATGTGTAATTATTCTTTTGTGTTTAACTTCTCTCCTTTCCTTTCGATATCTAAAATTTCCATGTTCTTTTCAATATTTGTGTAGTTATGGTCAGTCTCCAATAGGTGTTCAGCAAAATTTGATTTTATTGTAGACATGTTATTTGTTTTTAAAGCTTGTATGTGTTCTTTAAACCTTTTATTAAAATTTCTTCCAGTTTGCCCAATATAATAGCTTTTACAGTCACTACAGTTAATTTTGTATACTCCAGATTGTTTGTATAATTCCTGTTTGTCATCATTTTGGTTGACTTTGTTTTCAATAAGTTTAAATGTATTATTTCTTGTTTGGTGACTGATGGAGAATTTTGAATTTTGAAAGGTTTTTCGAACAGCTTTGTTTAATTTAGTATTGAATGGTACACATATATATTTTTGAATTTCTGTAGTATTATGATTAGGTAGTATTTTGTTGGTTTTATTAATTTTTCTTGTTTTCTTCTTAATCATTTTGTCTACAATTTGGGGTTGATATCCATTTTTGACAGCTAGGTATTTTATTATTTTTATTTCTTTATTTTTATTTTCATCACTCATTGGTATATTTAACATTCTGTTTACCATTGAGTGAAATGCTGCTAATTTGTATTTCCAAGGATGGTTAGAGGATGATGGTATTAGAAGATCTGTTTGGGTTGTTTTTCTATAAATTTCAAATGAGTGCTTTCCATTAAGATTAGAAATACTTATATCAAGAAAGTTAATTTTGACTTTTTGGATTTCTTTAGAAAACTTAATTGTTGGTGATATAGAATTGAGAAATGTTAAAAAGTGTTCTGCCTGGTTCTCATCTCCATTGAAAAGACATAATATATCATCCACATATCTAAACCAATAAATTATTTTGTCTTTAAATGGATTAGTGTCACTCATTATTTTGTTCTTTTCTAAATGTTGCATATATATATTTGCAAGAAGGCCTGACCAGGCGTATGCTGACCAGGAGGCTGAAGGAGGAGTTAAATATCCGACTACAGCAGCACTGTAACGACCTCGACAATACCAGTAACGCCCGAAACTCTACATCTTAGGTGTGGAGGAGAAGACGGGGGAGGTACCGACCATATTGTGGGAAATGTCTTTACGGGAAAAACTTAGTGTGGATCCGTCTAAGCCCGGGCTGATGGCAAGAAGTAACACCGACCTATTATCGTCCACCTCGTCAGTTACCATGACCGGCAATTGGTATTCAACAATAAGAAGAAGCTGAAGGGCATGGAAATCACGGTGAGGGGGACCTGACCTCGCAGTGGCTGGAGATGCTGGGCGACACGCTTGATAAAACATTGTATGGACACTCCGATCCCAATTCTTTGCTCAAATATAATGTATCACAGGAAAAAGCGATGTTATTTAACACGTTGACATTATTATAGTATTGGGTGCCACAGAAGACCTGATAAAAGCGAATCTTATTATATTTTGCTATTTAAGGATAAAGGATAAACACATACAGGAATAATAGAATGTAATTTGCAATAAAGAATCAGTACTATATTAGTAACCATGTTATTATAAACAATTTTGTGACAAACGTACTGGAGTTTTCAAATTAATGACCATTTAATGAAGGTTTGGTGCGTTCATATAAAGTCCGTTGTTTCATCTGTCATGTAACAGGTTGTCAGTCTATATATTAGTTTTGTAGATGATTAGGACTTGGCGGCGCGGCGGCTGCAACTACAGTACCTGCATGAGCGCTCCATATGGAGGCAAATGTAACTAGATCGCGATTGTGGCGCACCAAGGGGGTTTTAATAGAGCTAATCACTGACTCTTATATACCGTTTGTAATTTACATACTAGATATAAAAATAATACTACATTTTACCGCTAGAACCAAAAACAGATTCAGTCAAAATATATAAGACTAACAAATATCGTTGTTCATCTTTTTAAACCTTACAATGTTTTAAAAAGATCAATACATTTACATGCCCTGAAGCAGCTACTAATTAGGAAGCTGTATAATAACTAGCCAAAGTTCAGTGTTTCATACAAGTATCATGGACCTAAACCATTGGAAATCATCAAGCTTTTTTCAGCTAACAATATTTCGGTGTAGTGCAAAGTACAGCCGATTTAATTAGCAAGTTGTTCCACAATTCCCAGCAGTACAAGTTAACAGGAACTCGTGCCGGTATCGACACAAACTTCACAAGGAACACAATACTGTGTTGTAAATTAAAACTTTTACAGGCACGTGTGCTGAGTACCGCTGCGGTGTGCCTGACTGAACCAATTATGCTCTACAAAAGTATCGTGTTACTTACGGTAGATGCTGTAGTAAACTGTATACTAACGGGTCTTGTAATCTACATCTTTTCCTATAGATTTTATGACATGTTAAATCGAGGAAATTATTTTACTTATATAGTAAGCTTGTATTATCACTGTATTTGTTTGTAGTAACGTCAGTTCTTAGGAAGTTACTTCTCCAGGTGCTAAAAATTAAAATTTCGTGGTTTAAAACTTGACATGTACGTGTTTATGTTTTATGAAACATCCACCAATTTAGTAATAGTTGCACAGATGTAATTTATGTTAAATATTTCAATTTGTTAACGAATTAACGATCTAAACGTCGCTAATCGTTTAAGTTGTCATATAAATAATGTTCACAGTTTACTTCCTCCTACGTTGTTTAATTTTAAAACTCGCTCTATATGCTACACGACGGTTCTCAGTAATGAATATTATTTAGATACCGGCATTTTTCAGTTTATTCCGTATAACTACAATACCAATTATATACTTGACACATAACATGCTAACACAAAAGTGCACATATGTGTGTTTGTGAGTCTGTTATTTTATATTCTACAAAAGTACCTAAAAAACTAGATCACCTTCCTTACATTAGAGAAATGACCGATAGAACAGGTAGGATATTAATGGGACACAACATAAAAACTTTAATTATGCCCGGAGACACGTTGGAAAACTGTTTGAGACGATTCGAGGTAGGACTTGGAAACCTACAGTAACATCTGCAGCTTGTCCTCTGCCCGCGAGTATCAACCATGGTGGTAAATCGTTGGAGCAGATTGGGGAAATCGGTCGACAGGAAGTGTTGTGGTTTCAATATCACAGGGAACAAGTTTAAAGTAACATCTGCAGCTTGTCGTTTAACCGTTAGCCACACCAGTGTTTTGTAACAAGTTCCTCGCAACAGGTTAAATTTGTTACTTTTTTGTGTGGTAATTGTTTGTTAATCTCTTTCTAGTCTATATAAATAAAATGGCGTTTGTTAGCCTTACTAAAACTCAAGTGATCGGCTGGACCAATTTGATAAATTTAGGTTTTGAAATATTTTTAGATGGATGGTTTAAAAGGTTATAAACAATTGAAAAGTGTTTTTTGGTAGTTATGGAAAATAATAATAGTATTTTATGCATTTATCCAAAATTACCTGACCCTAAACAGTCTCAGCCTGGTTACTTCCGTCCCCAGTCGACTGAGTAGGGTGTGAACATTTGAACACAGGAACTTCTAAGGCAATAACTAACTCGCTTTAGCCTATTTTCAAAAATTAGATTTACACCGTTCCTATTCAGCGTGAAAATTTGCCTGTGCCACCATCTAGCGAGCATTAACTACAACAACCACCTTCCATGCTCCTGCTCCTCCTTACATTGAAGTTCATGCAGAAATCACGCCTGAGACCTTCATAAGGATGCTCTTGTGACAAGATATGAAACTCCTAACTTATTGATTTAAGACGCAATATATTATATGTTATCGTTAAAGTTTTGAATTTGTGCGTGCTTTTTAGAGTTTAACTATTCCCTTTTTTAAGGAAACTAATTTGAATAATTCATTTCGTTAACTCAAAATTCAACTCAAAAAGTTTTAAAACAACTTTTCGTATTTATGAATTAAATATTTAAAAGCTCGCGGCCTATAAATTAAATAACAAGGCCCACGTGTAGGGTTCTGAAATGATCCTGTGGTTTGAAACACTGAGATCAACGGCAGTAATATAATTCTGGCCAAAGGACTTAACGACCTCAATTGTGACCGAACTTTGTCCAAAGCACTTTATCCTCTTAAGCTCATTGCACTTTGACAATCGTGTTGCAGAATTAGAGAGCTTGTGGTCTCAGTAGTGTTTTGGAGCGGTTTAAAACTATGAACAGGACACGTCGTTGCGGATTGAAACAAGTATAAAATACCTAATACTCCATACCTTGAACCTGCAATAAAATAAAATTTTATTGACTGTCACTTTCATGTTGAAAATTAAACCATGGTTGGAGATAAAATGGAGAATTCATTGTGCTTAAGCTGTCCGGTCTCGTACCGATGTACTGTCAACATCGACTTTTGAAGCCTGGCTGTTATTTTGATATAAGCCACCTATTCCCTCCAAAAGTTTGTGTTCTGCTGTTTAACCAAACTTTATATCATTTTACGTAACTAAAAATACAAACGGAGAGAATATTTCATTGGCCGAGAATGTTTCGTTTGCTGATACTCGATTGTCAAAATTTGTTGCCTAGGCAACGGCAATAAACGGTTCATTTAACAGGTTCTTTTTATAAAATATTGGTTGAAATCCGAGGAAGGTTTATATGACGAAAAAGATCTGAGTCAGTTACGTGGAATATATTTTAATTCCAAAAAATGGCAAAATGTTTTAACAATAAACAGCGGTTGACAGTTCAACTTCAGTTGAAGTTCTTAAAAGATGCTTTGATATTTTTTTACATCAAATTTATATCATTGCTTGATTAGTAGTTGCATTGATGCAGAGGGAAAACACAGAGTAGATTTACCTTTAATCCAGAATGCGCCAGTGACAAAATTAAAAACTAATACTTTGTACATATCATTGAAACATTGGTATAAAACCTACTTTAAGAAGCAAAGATGTGAATGAATATTGTTCCTTAATTTACTCAAAAGTAATGGGTTGGCTTGGTATTTTAATGTGGAATTTTAACAGTTGCTTAAAGAAAAACAGATTAATGAACACTAAGATGGCTATAAGCCAGTGGTTCTCAACCTTTTCAACGCTGCGACCCCCTTTTTAGGTTGAGAATTTTGGCGACCCCCTTCTTGTAACATCGTAAAGTAGGCCTTTGTATGCAAAAAGACAGGAATTATTTAGTTTTAAAAAACATAAAAAAACACTATTCAAAACTATATAAAAACGTTAGTCAGCACTAATTTCTTAATAATTCATAAACGATCCGGTAATAAATGTAACAAAAGTAATTTTAATCATTTTCAATTCTTCCATATCAAAGCAGGCAAATACTCGTACAGAACTGACGCGTGGTGTATTTAAAGCCGCGGAGACAGCCTGAAATGGAGCTGCGCGCGCAGCCATCGCACGGCGCAATTCGTCCTCCGACAAGCCACTGTGCCAGTGTGCCAGTCGACTGCCTGACTTCTTGAGAAATAGTGCGTACTTTGATCTTCAAATTGAACACTCAAGTTTTAATATTAATAATGGATAAGTTTTTAAAAAGAGAAGCTTCATGTAGCAAAAGTAGTTCCGAAGTCTCAAAACCAAAATGCCGAAAGTATGATAATGCATATCTACAGTTTGGTTTTACTGAACTTGAAAACAAACCTCAGTGTGTTATTTGTAGTGAAGTTTTATCAGTTGAAAGCATGAAACCTTCAAAAATGAAGCGTCATCTTGAAACTAAGCATTCTGCGCTGAAAAACAAACCAGTCGAGTTTTTCCAGAGAAAACTGCTGTCCCTTCGCAGTCAACAGGTAAATATTAAAAGTCATACTGATGTTAGCAAAAATGCCCTCAAAGCTTCGTACGAGGTAGCGCTAAAGATTGCTAAAGTGGGGAAGCCACATACCATTGCTGAGGAATTAATTCTTCCTGCCGCAATCGATATGTTTTCAAATATGATTAATCCTCAAGAAGCTGACAAGCTAAAAAAAAATCCCACTGTTAAATGACACTGTGTCACGACGAATATTAGACATGGTGAAAGATGTTCAGAACCAGCTAAAGATGCAAATAAAAGAAAGCACGTTTTTTTCGATTCAATGCGGACGAATCAACTGACATTGCTAACTGTGCTCAGCTTTTGTGTTTTATTAGGTATGATTGCGGTCACTCTATTAAGGAAAATTTATTATTTTGCAAATCTTTGCCAGACCATGCCACAGGTGAAAGTCTTTTTAAAGTGTTCATTGAGGCAACTGAACCATTTGAAATTGATTGGAACAAATGTGTTTCAATTTGCAGTGATGGTGCAAGAGCCCTTTTTCGGGTAAAAACAGCCAGGTTGGTTGATTGCCAGGTTGAAAACGTTAATGCCAAATGCAAACTGGGTGCATTGTGTTTTACATAGACAAGCTTTGGCAGCTAAAGGAATGCCGGATGACTTGCGTCAAGTTTTGGCTGAGGCTATCAAAGTTGTTAACTACGTCAAGAGTCGACCATTGCAGAGTAAATTACTTGAAATCTTGTGTGAAGAGGTAGGAGCCCTGCACAAACATTTGCTATTCCACACCGAAGTGAGATGGCTGTCCCGGGGTAACGTGTTGAGTAGGCTGTTTTCATTGAGATCAGAAATGTTGCTTTTTTTAATGGACAGTAAGCATGAACTTTCCCATTTTTTCAGCGATGAAAAAGGGTTAATAAAGCTTGCTTACTTAGCTGATATTTTTTCTCATCTCAACATTTTGAACTCATCCCTACAAGGACCAGAAACAACTATTTTGTATGCTCAAGACCGAGTAAATGCATTTGTATGAAAACTTACTCTTTGGAATACAAGAATAAAAGATGAAGACTTTGAAAATTTCCAACTTACACAAGAATTCAAGGAGTATGTCTCAAGTATTGGTGACACATCCATTGACACATCATCTCTCTCATTACTCATATCATCACACCTTGAAGCCTTGATAAAGCAGTTGAATGATTATATTACTGTTAAAGATACAAGTGGATCTGTGTGGATAACAAAACCATTTTCCGAAAAAGCTGTTCAAAAAGCTGAATTGAATGCTGGCCTCCACGATGAACTGATATATATATATATATATATATATATATATATCAAGTGATCAGTCATTGAAACCAACTTTTGACGATGTTTGTCCCGACAAGTTTTGGCTAAGTATAAAGAAGGAACACCCAGAATTGACCAAAGTAGCATTGAAGATTTTGATACCTTTTTCTACTTCTTACAATTGTGAAAAAGGATTTTCCACAATGGTGAATTTAAAAACCAAATCAAGAAATCGTTTGGCACTGGAAAATGATATTATTTTGTGTTTGACAAAAATCAACCCAGACATTCTACAGTTAGTTAATTCAAAGCAAGCTCAAGTTTCTCATTAAGTAATTCTGCTGGACTTTTAAAAAAATGTATTTTTTGCAATGTATTTTGTGTAGTGTGCCTTTTTTACACAAATTTTAAACAAATTTTGTCTTACAACAATAAGGCCTACGTTACGATACAAGCGGCGTGGCAGGCACCATCATTTTTAGCAGCGATGTTGAGTCATTTAGAGCTCCATTTATTCCTTTTTGTTAATTATAGTTGTATTTTAAAATAGTATTGATTAATTGTACATTGATTAAATATACTTATTGTATTTAACAAGCGGACTCAACTCAGTTTCTAAATAAGTACATGGTCGCTTCATTTGATATTTGCCGATCATATGGTATATATGGCCTGAGTTTTTTAGTTTTTTTTTCATTTATCACCTCTCATTTATCTCGCGACCCCCCAGACCCGTCCCGCAACCCCGGGGGGGGGGGGGGTCGCGACCCACCGGTTGAGAACCCCTGCTATAAGCAATAGCATATTTTTCTTAATACTTCTGAAAAACAAGTCTTCTATAACACAAAACCTTGCAAACGACTATTTTGAAATGTTACATGAACTTACATGAACTTTTTTGTAATTCCACACCTTATAACAAAAAAGTAGGTCAGATTTTCCCTAGACCGTAATAAGTTTCTCAGTCCTCTATATGTACGTTTATTATTTCTTCATAGGGACAAGGCAAACTCAATTATGGCACTCGAAATATTATCTTAGACCAATAGTAAATTACAAAAGCGGGAAGTAGATGCTGTTTAACCGATGTAGATTTCTGAAAGCTACATACGTACTAGTAGACAAGGTGTTTGAAAAGTCTGGGTACGGCTTAATATTTTACAAACCATAGCAGATAACATCTATAAACTTTGCACAGTGTCATATGGCTATGTAAACTAATTTCCTTGCTAGTTTTTGGTTAACACAATAAATGAAACCAAAAAACATCTGTATTTATTGTGTTATAAATTTATGACATATTTGCTAATTAAAAAAGTCCTACCGCATCAGAATACGACGATCCAGTCAGAAATGGCAGCGCATAATGTACTTCACAATGTGTACCTAAAACAACTCGCCATTTCTGATTGGATAAACCTTTTGAGATGCGGTTTGCGGCATTAAACTCTACTAAGTGAGCTCTTTAAAATGAGGTATCATTCAACCCATGCTTTCATTTAAGATTTCCATGTTTTCCTCTGTGGGCCGTCCCCCCATGGTTGGCACGTCATGATAATAGCAAGGAAAAATAGTTTACATAGCCATATGACACTGTGCAAAGTTTATAGATGTTATCTGCTATGGTTTGTAAAATATTAAGCCCTACCCAGACTTTTCAAACACCTTCTATAGTTTTTGATCGGGGCAATAGGGGAATGTTAAATGTGGCACCGTAATTGAGTTAAATAGCAGGAAGTAGACATATTTTCACATTAGAGTATATAGGTTTCTCTGTCTATTATATTTGTATATTTTTCCATCATCGAGACAAATAGGCAAACCCTACTATGGCATTATAAATATATCTTAGACCGGAAATTGTCATTTTATACTCCAGCGTTACGCAATTTTGACAGAATTTTTATCTTAATAAATAATTTTATTAGTTAAAAATATGACTTTATTTTTACGGATAAAAACAAGGGCGATGAAGAGCGTAAATGCAGGCACAAACTTAATAAGTCTATATAAATTAACTTGGTTCTGAATTATTTTATTATAGTATTACATCTAAAATACTGTGCACATTGTAATTTCTTATCTGAACTAATTAGCCTGACTATCTTTATTGGTGATGATACTTTTATCATAGTTATAGTAAGAATCTTGCAGTCATCACCGATATACGATCATATTGCACAAACAGAGAGCTCATGTCTATTTTTTTATTTTAGTGATAACTGCGTATTCTGTACACATTTTTCCGCTAACTGAACAAGACGTCTAGGTTTAAATCTTGATATATCCTTTCATCCTAAATAATTTGGACTTCTATCTAATTTTTACAGTTGTGTCCTCTTCTATTCCTGATGATACTCAAACTTACATTGGTATGTTCTATGGATTCTATGGATTATACCCATAGAAAGTATAATCGGAATTATAACATTTCCTGTGAAAGCTCGATCTTCTTTGAAAATGCAATTTTACTTACGAACTCATTTTTTCAAGACGGTAAAACAAGTGGAGCCCATTAGCGTTAAAATACATTGACGTTAAGTAAGGTGCCGCTGTTCAGAGTAATACTCGTGTTTGATGTGAACAACACATTCCAACCATACGCAGGCTGTTCGTAGTATCAAAACAATGCATTAGAAGCTGCAATATTTAGAATACCACTTCATTTCAGTTTCCATGACAATAAATAAAACTTTCAAAGTGTTGTTTGTTTAACGTTTATTTGTTATTCAGAAACAAATATATGTCCATATTAAATTTACCACTACTCATGTATAAATAGAATTAAATCAACAGGAACATTTATTATTTCTGGACTTCTTTGAGGGTAAAAATATTTCCCGCTCTTTTTCAAAGGTGGGTAACTTTGAATTTTTTAATTGCAACCCCTATCTTATATAACATGTTATTTGAAAGATAAATTCAAAAGAAACACAATAACATGAGCAAAACATCTCTACGAGTACCCTAGCAAAAGGTATGGGCTAACAACCCCTTTCATATAATGGTAAAAATTAAGTACTGATACGCCTGGATATATTCCAAACAGATTGAAATATCAATTTAAAATCGTCACCATACCTTTTAAATTACTATTTTGGAGTTTTTGGAGAATAAATAACGCAAATGATAATGTGATGGGACAATGCCAATGTCTTGAACATTTCACCACAATGCATCTTTCAGTAAGACTTTGAGGTCCCCAGCTTATCCCTTCACTTAGTATATCTAAATCATCTAATTTGCATAGTCTTGGTCTTTTGTTCTTGCATGGTTAGGTTTAGATGTCTTTTTGTAGGTAGTATTACCATGTAAGGGGTTATCTGCCCACAAATTTTGATAGGATCGTCGTAGAGATGTTTCTTTCATGTCATTGTTTTTCTATTAAATAGACATTTAAAATTATATGTCACAAGAAGGGATTGCTTTTTGACAGTTTAAAGTTACTCCCCTTTGAAAAATGGCGGGAAATATTTTTACCCTCCAAAAACTTTAAAAATTATTGTAATAGGTATGGTGAAGACTGCACATCGATATCTCAATCCGTTTGGAATATATCCAGGCATACAGGACTTAATTTACACCCTGTATATTTAAGCGACATCACTATCGTAAGATTCTATGGTCATCTGGATTTCATAGTTTCTTAACTCTATTAACTGCATATGCTGAAATCTGGCGCTCATAACAATTGTTCCAATCAGTAACTCAATTACTAGTATTTGACGTTTTACGTAAAAAAAATCACTTTCCGGCCCAGCATTTAGCTTACGAGAAAAATGCTGGAGATAGGTAGTAAAAATTTGGGGAGTAAATCGGGAAATCTATTCGCCCATGAATGTTATTTTATCATACAGTTATAACACATTTTAAATATGTAGTTGTGTTATAGATATTCCTTACTTTAATTACTACTAAGGCAGTTTGCTAACATTAAACGTGTGTCTGTGGAGGTTGTTTCCCCGACATAAGAGTTGTAAGCGTTATGAACGACGGAGTGTTTTGTTGCGGCTAACCACCGGGCTATTAACAAGTTGTCAAACCCAGAAACTCACTCTACGGGCAGAACCACGGCTAAAAATTTGTCTTTGAGGAAAACTGTTTGTAACTAACCTAACAGGAAAGGTTAGCTGTGATTCAAAATACTACGAGTACTTTACCTTTCTGCGTTCGAACCAACTGTTAACAAATTATTAAATAATGGCCAAATATGATTTTTAATAGTACTAGTTCTATTATTTTACAGAAATAACATACATATCCTATTTGGTTTTGTTATGCAAACATAAATTTATGCGATATTAAATTCCCGCTTTATATTTTAGTTACGATATGGACGTTAAATTTTATAGTAGAGTTTTACTTAGGCAATTTGTATCAATAATAACAGTAAGCCAGATTATACTTGTGTAAATATTAAATATTAACTATAATGGATTGGTAGCTGCTTTCTTCACAAATCAAATAGAAGAGACATTTATATTTTTGAGGTTCAATTTATTCTACGATGATATTTAAAGATTTGGTTCTATTTACACATTTTTTTAATTCGGCTGGAGAAATTTCATTTATGTCTGTCCGTATATCTGTCCGCACGATATCTCGTAAACGAATTGACATATAGACTTGAAGCTTCATTTGTATATTAGGGATACTGAGTTCGACATTGGTGGGATATGGCTGAGCGTTAGCGAATACTTTTACATTGGTCCTATGGATAACCATGATGGCAACAAGACAATAGCGGAATATTTGTAAAGAAACTCAATATTATCAAAGATTCAAACAAGTTACATTACACATCTAGACCTAACCATTTCAACACATACAACATTTTTTAGTGACTTGATGATTAAACTGTTATGATTTAAACACTGCCATAGAACCAAATATAATTAAATAATCTGAACGTATAATGTGGAAATATCTCAAGACAAATTTCAATTTAGTCTTTAAACTTTTCATGGAACTTCATTTCTAAGAGTACAAGAAAATATCTTACAATAAGTCATTTTTGTGTCAATTTCTTTTTGTATATCTATGTGTGTTTGTACATGTATACCTGTCGGCAGGAAATCTCGAGAACGAAATGATCTATAAATGTTGAAATTTTGCGTGCAATATCAACGAAGATTAGTATGCCTCACGTTTTACAACACGTGTGGCATACTTCTTCTTCATATTATTAAGGGCCTGACAGATCCTACTTGCAATTGTGTCGTCCATCTGTCTGACCACTTCTTCAATAAAATCTTTACCGAAATGTTCTAGATACTTCAAACTTGGTACGTAGGTTCGTTTTAAGTCGAATAAGAACAATATTGACTGTTGGAAAAACACTCAAAAGCCATTTTAAAATTATATATATTATAGGCTTTCACCCTCTTGATTTCTGAGTTCGTAATAATTTTAATGAGTCCATTATAAACTTTCAACAAACCACTTTGTAAATTGTAAAACAAATCTTCCTAAATGTATGAACGTGACATGATTAATTAGTACTGATGTAGCAAAGATTTTTTTAAAATATCATAGTTTTATGTATAATGTAATGTGTTATAGGATGCCTAAGGGTAAGAATGTGCACTGATATTCTGGCGCGGTATTGAAAGCTCCATTATCTACATTCCGAGGGTCTGCTCGTCTGTGGTATGTAACGTTTATAACATCCCGTTACAGCCCGTACAGTCAATATTTTATTGGCATTGTTCACAAGTTATAAGTTTTCTAGCTCACTATTGAAGCTCCATTATCTACATTCCGAAGATCTGCTCGTCTGTGGTATGTAACGTTTATAACATCCCGTTACAGCCCGTACAGTCAATATTTTATTGGCATTGTTCACAAGTTATAAGTTTTCTAGCTCAGTATTGAACTTCCATTATCTACATTCCGAGGGTCTGCTCGTCTGTGGTATGTAACATTTATACCATCCCGTTACAGCCCGTACAGTGAATATTTTATTGGCATTGTTCACAAGTTATAAGTTTTCTAGCTCACTATTGAAGCTCCATTATCTACATTCCGAGGGTCTGCTCGTCTGTGGTATGTAACGTTTATAACATCCCGTTACGGCCCGTACAGTCAATATTTTATTGGCATTGTTCACAAGTTATAAGTTTTCTAGCTCACTATTGAAGCTCCATTATCTACATTCCGAAGATCTGCTCGTCTGTGGTATGTAACGTTTATAACATCCCGTTACAGCCCGTACAGTCAATATTTTATTGGCATTGTTCACAAGTTATAAGTTTTCTAGCTCAGTATTGAACTTCCATTATCTACATTCCGAGGGTCTGCTCGTCTGTGGTATGTAACATTTATACCATCCCGTTACAGCCCGTACAGTGAATATTTTATTGGCATTGTTCACAAGTTATAAGTTTTCTAGCTCACTATTGAAGCTCCATTATCTACATTCCGAGGGTCTGCTCGTCTGTGGTATGTAACGTTTATAACATCCCGTTACAGCCCGTACAGTGAATATTTTATTGGCATTGTTCACAAGTTATAAGTTTTCTAGCTCACTATTGAAGCTCCATTATCTACATTCCGAGGGTCTGCTCGTCTGTGGTATGTAACGTTTATAACATCCCGTTACGGCCCGTACAGTCAATATTTTATTGGCATTGTTCACAAGTTATAAGTTTTCTAGCTCACTATTGAAGCTCCATTATCTACATTCCGAAGATCTGCTCGTCTGTGGTATGTAACGTTTATAACATCCCGTTACAGCCCGTACAGTGAATATTTTGTTGGCATTGTTCACAACTTATAAGTTTTCTAGCTCACTATTGAAGCTCCATTATCTACATTCCGAGGGTCTGCTCGTCTGTGGTATGTAACGTTTATAACATCCCGTTACAGCCCGTACAGTCAATATTTTATTGGCATTGTTCACAAGTTATAAGTTTTCTAGCTCATTATTGAAAATCCATTATCTACATTCCGAAGATCTGCTCGTCTGTGGTATGTAATGTTTATAACATCCCGTTACATTCCGTATAGTGAATATTTTGTTGGCATTGTTCACAAGTTATAAGTTTTCTAGCTCAGTATTGAACTTCCATTATCTACATTCCGAGGGTCTGCTCGTCTGTGGGTATGTAACATTTATACCATCCCGTTACAGCCCGTACAGTGAATATTTTATTGGCATTGTTCACAAGTTATAAGTTTTCTAGCTCAGTATTGAAGCTCCATTATCTACATTCCGAGGATCTGCTCGTCTGTGGTATGTAACGTTTATAACATCCCGTTACAGTCCCGTACAGTGAATATTTTGTTGGCATTGTTCACAAGTTATAAGTTTTCTAGCTCAGTATTGAACTTCCATTATCTACATTCCGAGGGTCTGCTCGTCTGTGGTATGTAACATTTATACCATCCCGTTACAGCCCGTACAGTCAATATTTTATTGGCATTGTTCACAAGTTATAAGTTTTCTAGCTCACTATTGAAGCTCCATTATCTACATTCCGAAGATCTGCTCGTCTGTGGTATGTAACGTTTATAACATCCCGTTACAGCCCGTACAGTCAATATTTTATTGGCATTGTTCACAAGTTATAAGTTTTCTAGCTCACTATTGAAAATCCATTATCTACATTCCGAAGATCTGCTCGTCTGTGGTATGTAACGTTTATAACATCCCGTTAAAGACCGTATAGTGAATATTTTGTTGGCATTGTTCACAAGTTATAAGTTTTCTAGCTCAGTATTGAACTTCCATTATCTACATTCCGAGGGTCTGCTCGTCTGTGGTATGTAACATTTATACCATCCCGTTACAGCCCGTACAGTGAATATTTTATTGGCATTGTTCACAAGTTATAAGTTTTCTAGCTCAGTATTGAAGCTCCATTATCTACATTCCGAGGGTCTGCTCGTCTGTGGTATGTAACGTTTATAACATCCCGTTACAGTCCCGTACAGTGAATATTTTGTTGGCATTGTTCACAAGTTATAAGTTTTCTAGCTCAGTATTGAACTTCCATTATCTACATTCCGAGGGTCTGCTCGTCTGTGGTATGTAACATTTATACCATCCCGTTACAGCCCGTACAGTCAATATTTTATTGGCATTGTTCACAACTTATAAGTTTTCTAGCTCACTATTGAAGCTCCATTATCTACATTCCGAAGATCTGCTCGTCTGTGGTATGTAACGTTTATAACATCCCGTTACAGCCCGTACAGTGAATATTTTATTGGCATTGTTCACAAGTTATAAGTTTTCTAGCTCACTATTGAAGCTCCATTATCTACATTCCGAGGGTCTGCTCGTCTGTGGTATGTAACATTTATACCATCCCGTTACAGCCCGTACAGTGAATATTTTATTGGCATTGTTCACAAGTTATAAGTTTTCTAGCTCACTATTGAAGCTCCATTATCTACATTCCGAGGGTCTGCTCGTCTGTGGTATGTAACATTTATACCATCCCGTTACAGCCCGTACAGTGAATATTTTATTGGCATTGTTCACAAGTTATAAGTTTTCTAGCTCACTATTGAAGCTCCATTATCTACATTCCGAGGGTCTGCTCGTCTGTGGTATGTAACGTTTATAACATCCCGTTACAGCCCGTACAGTCAATATTTTATTGGCATTGTTCACAAGTTATAAGTTTTCTAGCTCACTATTGAAGCTCCATTATCTACATTCCGAGGGTCTGCTCGTCTGTGGTATGTAACGTTTATAACATCCCGTTACAGCCCGTACAGTGAATATTTTATTGGCATTGTTCACAAGTTATAAGTTTTCTAGCTCAGTATTGAACTTCCATTATCTACATTCCGAGGGTCTGCTCGTCTGTGGTATGTAACATTTATACCATCCCGTTACAGCCCGTACAGTGAATATTTTATTGGCATTGTTCACAAGTTATAAGTTTTCTAGCTCACTATTGAAGCTCCATCCATTATCTACATTCCGAGGGTCTGCTCGTCTGTGGTATGTAACGTTTATAACATCCCGTTACAGCCCGTACAGTCAATATTTTATTGGCATTGTTCACAAGTTATAAGTTTTCTAGCTCACTATTGAAGCTCCATTATCTACATTCCGAGGGTCTGCTCGTCTGTGGTATGTAACGTTTATAACATCCCGTTACAGCCCGTACAGTCAATATTTTATTGGCATTGTTCACAAGTTATAAGTTTTCTAGCTCAGTATTGAACTTCCATTATCTACATTCCGAGGGTCTGCTCGTCTGTGGTATGTAACATTTATACCATCCCGTTACAGCCCGTACAGTGAATATTTTATTGGCATTGTTCACAAGTTATAAGTTTTCTAGCTCACTATTGAAGCTCCATTATCTACATTCCGAGGGTCTGCTCGTCTGTGGTATGTAACATTTATACCATCCCGTTACAGCCCGTACAGTGAATATTTTATTGGCATTGTTCACAAGTTATAAGTTTTCTAGCTCACTATTGAAGCTCCATTATCTACATTCCGAGGATCTGCTCGTCTGTGGTATGTAACGTTTATAACATCCCGTTACAGCCCGTACAGTCAATATTTTATTGGCATTGTTCACAAGTTATAAGTTTTCTAGCTCACTATTGAACTTCCATTATCTACATTCCGAGGGTCTGCTCGTCTGTGGTATGTAACATTTATACCATCCCGTTACAGCCCGTACAGTGAATATTTTATTGGCATTGTTCACAAGTTATAAGTTTTCTAGCTCACTATTGAAGCTCCATTATCTACATTCCGAGGGTCTGCTCGTCTGTGGTATGTAACGTTTATAACATCCCGTTACAGCCCGTACAGTCAATATTTTATTGGCATTGTTCACAAGTTATAAGTTTTCTAGCTCACTATTGAAGCTCCATTATCTACATTCCGAAGATCTGCTCGTCTGTGGTATGTAACGTTTATAACATCCCGTTACAGCCCGTACAGTCAATATTTTATTGGCATTGTTCACAAGTTATAAGTTTTCTAGCTCAGTATTGAACTTCCATTATCTACATTCCGAGGGTCTGCTCGTCTGTGGTATGTAACATTTATACCATCCCGTTACAGCCCGTACAGTGAATATTTTATTGGCATTGTTCACAAGTTATAAGTTTTCTAGCTCAGTATTGAAGCTCCATTATCTACATTCCGAGGGTCTGCTCGTCTGTGGTATGTAACGTTTATAACATCCCGTTACAGCCCGTACAGTGAATATTTTATTGGCATTGTTCACAAGTTATAAGTTTTCTAGCTCACTATTGAAGCTCCATTATCTACATTCCGAGGGTCTGCTCGTCTGTGGTATGTAACATTTATAACATCCCGTTACAGCCCGTACAGTGAATATTTTATTGGCATTGTTCACAAGTTATAAGTTTTCTAGCTCACTATTGAAGCTCCATTATCTACATTCCGAGGATCTGCTCGTCTGTGGTATGTAACGTTTATAACATCCCGTTACAGCCCGTACAGTGAATATTTTATTGGCATTGTTCACAAGTTATAAGTTTTCTAGCTCACTATTGAAGCTCCATTATCTACATTCCGAGGATCTGCTCGTCTGTGGTATGTAACGTTTATAACATCCCGTTACAGCCCGTACAGTGAATATTTTATTGGCATTGTTCACAAGTTATAAGTTTTCTAGCTCAGTATTGAACTTCCATTATCTACATTCCGAGGGTCTGCTCGTCTGTGGTATGTAACATTTATACCATCCCGTTACAGCCCGTACAGTGAATATTTTATTGGCATTGTTCACAAGTTATAAGTTTTCTAGCTCAGTATTGAACTTCCATTATCTACATTCCGAGGGTCTGCTCGTCTGTGGTATGTAACATTTATACCATCCCGTTACAGCCCGTACAGTGAATATTTTATTGGCATTGTTCACAAGTTATAAGTTTTCTAGCTCACTATTGAAGCTCCATTATCTACATTCCGAGGGTCTGCTCGTCTGTGGTATGTAACATTTATAACATCCCGTTACAGCCCGTACAGTCAATATTTTATTGGCATTGTTCACAAGTTATAAGTTTTCTAGCTCACTATTGAAGCTCCATTATCTACATTCCGAGGGTCTGCTCGTCTGTGGTATGTAACGTTTATAACATCCCGTTACAGCCCGTACAGTGAATATTTTATTGGCATTGTTCACAAGTTATAAGTTTTCTAGCTCACTATTGAAGCTCCATTATCTACATTCCGAGGGTCTGCTCGTCTGTGGTATGTAACGTTTATAACATCCCGTTACAGCCCGTACAGTCAATATTTTATTGGCATTGTTCACAAGTTATAAGTTTTCTAGCTCACTATTGAAGCTCCATTATCTACATTCCGAAGATCTGCTCGTCTGTGGTATGTAACGTTTATAACATCCCGTTACAGACCGTATAGTGAATATTTTGTTGGCATTGTTCACAAGTTATAAGTTTTCTAGCTCAGTATTGAACTTCCATTATCTACATTCCGAGGGTCTGCTCGTCTGTGGTATGTAACATTTATACCATCCCGTTACAGCCCGTACAGTGAATATTTTATTGGCATTGTTCACAAGTTATAAGTTTTCTAGCTCACTATTGAAGCTCCATTATCTACATTCCGAGGGTCTGCTCGTCTGTGGTATGTAACGTTTATAACATCCCGTTACAGCCCGTACAGTGAATATTTTATTGGCATTGTTCACAAGTTATAAGTTTTCTAGCTCACTATTGAAGCTCCATTATCTACATTCCGAGGGTCTGCTCGTCTGTGGTATGTAACGTTTATAACATCCCGTTACAGCCCGTACAGTGAATATTTTATTGGCATTGTTCACAAGTTATAAGTTTTCTAGCTCAGTATTGAAGCTTCCATTATCTACATTCCGAGGGTCTGCTCGTCTGTGGTATGTAACGTTTATAACATCCCGTTACGGCCCGTACAGTGAATATTTTATTGGCATTGTTCACAAGTTATAAGTTTTCTAGCTCACTATTGAAGCTCCATTATCTACATTCCGAGGGTCTGCTCGTCTGTGGTATGTAACGTTTATAACATCCCGTTACAGCCCGTACAGTCAATATTTTATTGGCATTGTTCACAAGTTATAAGTTTTCTAGCTCAGTATTGAAGCTCCATTATCTACATTCCGAGGGTCTGCTCGTCTGTGGTATGTAACATTTATAACATCCCGTTACAGCCCGTACAGTGAATATTTTATTGGCATTGTTCACAAGTTATAAGTTTTCTAGCTCACTATTGAAGCTCCATTATCTACATTCCGAAGATCTGCTCGTCTGTGGTATGTAACGTTTATAACATCCCGTTACAGCCCGTACAGTCAATATTTTATTGGCATTGTTCACAAGTTATAAGTTTTCTAGCTCACTATTGAAGCTCCATTATCTACATTCCGAGGGTCTGCTCGTCTGTGGTATGTAACGTTTATAACATCCCGTTGAAGACCGTATAGTGAATATTTTGTTGGCATTGTTCACAAGTTATAAGTTTTCTAGCTCAGTATTGAACTTCCATTATCTACATTCCGAGGGTCTGCTCGTCTGTGGTATGTAACATTTATACCATCCCGTTATAGCCCGTACAGTGAATATTTTATTGGCATTGTTCACAAGTTATAAGTTTTCTAGCTCACTATTGAAGCTCCATTATCTACATTCCGAGGGTCTGCTCGTCTGTGGTATGTAACATTTATACCATCCCGTTACAGCCCGTACAGTGAATATTTTATTGGCATTGTTCACAAGTTATAAGTTTTCTAGCTCACTATTGAAGCTCCATTATCTACATTCCGAGGGTCTGCTCGTCTGTGGGTATGTAACATTTATACCATCCCGTTACAGCCCGTACAGTGAATATTTTATTGGCATTGTTCACAAGTTATAAGTTTTCTAGCTCACTATTGAAGCTCCATTATCTACATTCCGAGGGTCTGCTCGTCTGTGGTATGTAACGTTTATAACATCCCGTTGAAGACCGTATAGTGAATATTTTGTTGGCATTGTTCACAAGTTATAAGTTTTCTAGCTCAGTATTGAACTTCCATTATCTACATTCCGAGGGTCTGCTCGTCTGTGGTATGTAACATTTATACCATCCCGTTATAGCCCGTACAGTGAATATTTTATTGGCATTGTTCACAAGTTATAAGTTTTCTAGCTCACTATTGAAGCTCCATTATCTACATTCCGAGGGTCTGCTCGTCTGTGGTATGTAACATTTATACCATCCCGTTACAGCCCGTACAGTGAATATTTTATTGGCATTGTTCACAAGTTATAAGTTTTCTAGCTCACTATTGAAGCTCCATTATCTACATTCCGAGGGTCTGCTCGTCTGTGGTATGTAACATTTATACCATCCCGTTACAGCCCGTACAGTGAATATTTTATTGGCATTGTTCACAAGTTATAAGTTTTCTAGCTCACTATTGAACTTCCATTATCTACATTCCGAGGGTCTGCTCGTCTGTGGTATGTAACATTTATACCATCCCGTTACAGCCCGTACAGTGAATATTTTATTGGCATTGTTCACAAGTTATAAGTTTTCTAGCTCACTATTGAAGCTCCATTATCTACATTCCGAGGGTCTGCTCGTCTGTGGTATGTAACATTTATACCATCCCGTTACAGCCCGTACAGTGAATATTTTATTGGCATTGTTCACAAGTTATAAGTTTTCTAGCTCACTATTGAAGCTCCATTATCTACATTCCGAGGGTCTGCTCGTCTGTGGTATGTAACGTTTATAACATCCCGTTACGGCCCGTACAGTCAATATTTTATTGGCATTGTTCACAAGTTATAAGTTTTCTAGCTCATTATTGAAAATCCATTATCTACATTCCGAAGATCTGCTCGTCTGTGGTATGTAACGTTTATAACATCCCGTTACATTCCGTTTAGTGAATATTTTGTTGGCATTGTTCACAAGTTATAAGTTTTCTAGCTCAGTATTGAACTTCCATTATCTACATTCCGAGGGTCTGCTCGTCTGTGGTATGTAACATTTATACCATCCCGTTACAGCCCGTACAGTCAATATTTTATTGGCATTGTTCACAACTTATAAGTTTTCTAGCTCAGTATTGAACTTCCATTATCTACATTCCGAGGGTCTGCTCGTCTGTGGTATGTAAAATTTATACCATCCCGTTACAGCCCGTACAGTGAATATTTTATTGGCATTGTTCACAAGTTATAAGTTTTCTAGCTCAGTATTGAAAATCCATTATCTACATTCCGAAGATCTGCTCGTCTGTGGTATGTAACGTTTATAACATCCCGTTAAAGTCCGTATAGTGAATATTTTGTTGGCACTGTTCACAAGTTATAAGTTTTCTAGCTCAGTATTGAACTTCCATTATCTACATTCCGAGGGTCTGCTCGTCTGTGGTATGTAACATTTATACCATCCCGTTACAGCCCGTACAGTGAATATTTTATTGGCATTGTTCACAAGTTATAAGTTTTCTAGCTCACTATTGAAGCTCCATTATCTACATTCCGAGGGTCTGCTCGTCTGTGGTATGTAACGTTTATAACATCCCGTTACAGCCCGTACAGTCAATATTTTATTGGCATTGTTCACAAGTTATAAGTTTTCTAGCTCATTATTGAAAATCCATTATCTACATTCCGAAGATCTGCTCGTCTGTGGTATGTAACGTTTATAACATCCCGTTACATTCCGTATAGTGAATATTTTGTTGGCATTGTTCACAAGTTATAAGTTTTCTAGCTCAGTATTGAACTTCCATTATCTACATTCCGAGGGTCTGCTCGTCTGTGGTATGTAACATTTATACCATCCCGTTGCAGCCCGTACAGTGAATATTTTATTGGCATTGTTCACAAGTTATAAGTTTTCTAGCTCACTATTGAAGCTCCATTATCTACATTCCGAGGGTCTGCTCGTCTGTGGTATGTAACGTTTATAACATCCCGTTAAAGACCGTATAGTGAATATTTTGTTGGCATTGTTCACAAGTTATAAGTTTTCTAGCTCAGTATTGAACTTCCATTATCTACATTCCGAGGGTCTGCTCGTCTGTGGTATGTAACATTTATACCATCCCGTTATAGCCCGTACAGTGAATATTTTATTGGCATTGTTCACAAGTTATAAGTTTTCTAGCTCACTATTGAAGCTCCATTATCTACATTCCGAGGGTCTGCTCGTCTGTGGTATGTAACGTTTATAACATCCCGTTACAGCTCACATGATTTTCTCGCATGAAAGGGTTAATTTATAATACGAAAATGTGAATTTTCCTTACAGAAAATGCGCGCGACTTTGTAACCAGTGAGCTGTCGTGCAGCTAAAAAGTTATAGAAAAATTTACTACGCGTGTCAAGTAGGTTCATTATTCCACCAATGTTGTTCCAAGAACATGGGAGATAAATAATACTACCCAGTAAAGTGTAACAGGGGTGTGGAAATATATTATATTATATTTAATAATATTTTCCCTGCTCGATACATTAAGCGTGACCTTTAGACGTATATTTAATAGGTATATTGTCGAGAAAACTAGATAATAAATCTATTTATGTATCTGCCAATTGTTCACACTTCCAATTTGATTTATACAAAAAGTAGGTTGGCTAGAAGATCACTGAGTATTACTTATTTCTTCAGGAAATTCACTTTTTAGAAAAACCAGGCTATGTGATTATGCAGTGTAAATTTTGGCTTTTGGCTCCTAGAATATATTGCACAATAACTACAATTTCTTGGAAAAAAACAGGAGAAAATTTACTCTTTGGAGTTCCACTTGCGTCTATCTCATTGACTCCAACAACGAAAGTGATTTTGCTATTTACATCTAATCCGTCCCAATATTCCCTATGATCCATTAAAAATCGGGACCGCATTAAAGTAACCTCTAGAGAAATTTTACTTCAGTCATGCGTGCGATGTGAATGCTGTTGGTTTACAAGCAGATCACCATTTCATAGAGAGATCTATCAATGATTTGCTAATCTAAAATCACAGTATTGCTAGAATATTTGACATACGAATTTGTTTTCTTTTGTTTAAGGAAATCCCAATCAAGTGACATACTTCTTATCCAATAAGGTAATTAATCATATTTTCTGTGAAAAAAACAGTTTAATTGCAACCTTATATGAATATTGCTACTTCTTTGTATTTTGGTGCTAATTTCTTGGAAGTACTTGAATGTTAGCAGAACCAGATACGTTAAATCGGGCACTAAATAAACACTTTAGATTTTTTTAAACCTATAATCTAATTTCACATTCAATATTCAGCTTAAGATGGGTAAAATTGTGATTTTTGCAGTTGTTACAAATTTTCAACAAACAGACAAAAAAGTTTTGTGTTGTAAACCGACCCGATTAACAATAGACTCGCACTAAATTGCAATGAAATTCCATATTTAATTTAAATACTTTGTCCGAATATTTCGTTGTAATTATTCCATTCAGTTAATTTTAAAATAGAATTTGTATACCCAATAATAAGGTAAACTGTTAGATTATTAGATTGATACAATATTGTAGAAGGGAAACGTGTCGAGCAAAGTAGATAAGAGATTATGAACAATAATTTACTGATAACTCCACTTGGTATGATATTTTGGCCGTAGGCTGTAGGCCGTAGGCTGCGGAAAATCCAATTAACTCAGTACATTGGTTAATGAAAGAAATGTGTTGATTTGACGAATCCCATCCTTACTGTTTCTCAAAATAAGTTCGTTAATGTTATTATATTTCAAGTTATAGTCTTTTTCACCTTTTTAGGAAATCTGGAAAAAAATTGTGAGAGATTAGACTGAATTTTTTTAAAGAGCGTGCTAAAACTAAATTCCAAGGTTTTCAATATTTGTCACGAGGTTTAGTGTATACAACACATTATATTATTAAAGAATAAGGATTTATCCTATTGTATCAATCTTGATTATTTTTTGTATTTAACTAAAGCTGGATAGTAACAATCTAGACATTAACGTTTTTATTTCCACAGTATCTGTTAAATAATTTTTAACGGCAACCTTACTATGACTGAAGCCACAGTTAGAAACCAAAATCTTGTACTTCCTATGTCGGTATTACCGTATCTCAAATGGACGGCTAAGCAAAAAATTAGCTAATCTTTTACTCCACAAACAAACGGTTGACTTATTACGTAATTTACTTTTTACACATAATAATTTCTCTAGCGTAGTTTTATCAATTTAAAAATATAACAAACAAGAGTTCTCAATCATAAAACAAATTTCCTTGTAATTCTGACTGAAAAAGTATTAAGGAAAACCCGTTGTTGGGGTTGTAAAGCACATCCCACCTACGTGTTGTGTGGACAGTTGAGTATACACTCTAGTTGTTGGGGTTACAAAGGTCATCCCACCTACGCGTTGTGTGAACAGTGGAGTGTATACTCTAGTTTTTGAGATTACAAAGCTCATCCCACCCACGTGTTTTGTGGACTGTTGAGTATAAACTCTACTTGTTGGGGTTACAAAGCACATCCCACCTACGTGTTGTGTGGACAGTTGAGTATAAACTCTAGTTGTTGGGGTTACAAAGGTCATCCCACCTACGCGTTGTGTGAACAGTGAGTGTATACTCTAGTTTTTGAGGTTACAAAGCCCATCCTACCTACTTGTTGTATGGACAGTTGAGTATAAACTCTAGTTGTTGAGGTTACAAAGCCCATCTCACCTACGTGTTGTGTGGACAGTTGAGTATAAACTCTAGTTGTTGAGGTTACAAAGCCCATCCCACCTACTTGTTGTATGGACAGTTGAGTATAAACTCTAGTTGTTGAGGTTACAAAGCCCATCCCACCTACGTGTTGTGTGGACAGTTGAGTATATACTCTAGTTGTTGAGGTTACATAGCTCATCCCACCTACGTGTTTTGTGGACAGTTGAGTATAAACTCTGGGAACTCTGGGAGTATGAATAAAGGGAAATATTTTATGAAGGCTCGTTTGCTGCGCTAGGTCAATTTATGTTATAATTACTGTTACCACTGTGTGTAGCTGTCTGCAGTTTACTTCACGGAACCCGTTACATCAAGGACCTGACCAGTTCTTTAGTTAGTTTTCTTTAATTTCAGACGTGTTTAAAAAGAGATAAAAGTTTGGTTCAAAAATCTTGCTCTAACTTATTACGCATGATTTTTTACATTACATAAATATTGATTTGTTATACTTTAGCTGTACTTCAGGCCAATAACTACCTTCTGATAAATCATACGGTGATAACTCCTAAGAATTAGATACCATTTCAAATAAAGATATGTTAGAATATGTGCTTTATTTTTAAATCTAGTCTCAATTATAACTTTGAAAATTACTAATTAATATAAAAATCCAATGAAAGATAGAACACGACTGTAAGTTAAGATGTAACAAATGTAGCGACACTGTAATTAACCAGCAGCCACCTCTAATAGTTAACTCTCTCTGTCCATTAATAACCAGCAGACAATAGGAAGGTCTGCTTGGCTTATTGCCGCCATATTTCTGCAGGTAATTATCGTGTCGGCAAGTAAGATCAGAGTTAGCGCTAGTCACCTTAGTAACGCTTGGTTAGATTCGTTCTTGAAGCTATGACGCGTGAAGTCCTGGACAAACTAAATTAGTGTCTTTTAGAACTGTTAACTAGTACTGATCTACTCATATCTGAATTCATAGATATTGCTAACTAACCTGAAATTTATTTTAAATTTTTACCCACAACTATTTCATTTCTAAGTGCGTAGGTTATAATAATGGGAAATGTATAGAATAAGCCATTACAGCTCCTAAATATTTTAAATAAACTCTGCACAATTTAATATGGTTCACCATTTTGAATTGTTGAGAATTTTTGGTATTCCGTACGGAGAGTTATTTTATTTTTTCTACAGAGTTTTTAAATAATTATAACATTTATTAAATATAAAATTATACTCATTAAATGTACATATGTAAATAGCCTATTAAATAAAAATACATCGAAAAATGTGTTGTTAAGCACTAATTTCAAAAGCGTTTGGACCAATTTGGATCATTATTATTTTTGTATTCGTTGAAATCCAAAAAAGGTTAATATGAAGAGAAATATTGAAAGAATTACCTGGAATATGTTTGCATGTAGAAAACACTTTTAATATTCATGTTTCATATTCCAAATTTAACTAAACATAAATATCAGTAAATTTAACTGTGGCTAACACTTGAAACATCTGTTACGTTTAAATTTTATAAATTATTAAGTATACAATACTAGATCAGATTTTAATTCAAATAGCAAAGAAAAAGTTAATAAATTTTATTCCGATTACACCACTGATGAATTAAAAACATGTAATACATTGTAAATACTATTTACACTCTGTTAAAATGGACAAATCTCTGAGTGTTTTTAGATATGGTACTTCAACCTGGTGGGCTTCCTTCACATTGTGATATGATTTTTAATATGCGGATTAACGAAAAAAGGTGAAAAGGACAATATCATGCATCAACGATCTATTCTAACGACATGACGTCCATGATGCAAAACCTTGTATACGATTACTTTGAAATGTTTCTTGAGAGTAATAAGGAATCCCTCCTTATATCGGAAATATATAGGAGTTACGTAGGATTCCGTTCTAGACCGACATATTCTCTTCTTTTTTATCGAAGTAGATTTCCCAGACCTATGTATTTTTATTTTATTGATCAAGGGAACAAGGCAAACTCAGCTATGGCGACGTAAAATACTTAATTCAAATCAGAAATGCTCCGTCCTAAACGTGAGGGTAGAGGTTAAACTCCGATCCTCTTAACCATGATTACTAAAATAATATGTACCTGATTTATGCCTACTTACGTTTGAAGATCGTCATCATATTATTTGTTAATTTGGTAATCATTATTCCATTTATTAAATTATTATGTAGACACGAACTAGTGTTTCATGAAATTTATTTAAGAGCTACATAAAAGAGTAATACATCGTCGCCCCCACTAATTTCGTTGAGAGGGGGGGGTAGAGGGTCGAGATAAAACATTTCAGCAATGTTTAAAAAATTTAAATATATTTCCCGAAATTACGCTTCTAACTTGTTTTTAAAAATTGTATCACTAGACAGGCAATTATTACTACGAGTTTTTTACTTTATTCCTTTCCAAACTTTAATTAACGTTGATGTAATGTATCACCAGTCATAGAACTAAAGCATTTAACTCATTGTAAAACTCTCAACATGAACGAAGAAATAAATAACATTTCTTTACACATTTACAGTTTAACAGCACACGTAGACGAAACGCGCGTATTAAATCAGACCCAGACGCATGTTCGGTTAATCGCGAATTAAAAGGACTACAGTTTATTGCGCAACACTAAAATACGAATGTTCGCTATAACCCACACGAACACTTCTAACTTCAAAATGCCTTAAAGCAGGATTAGGCTAGCACTTATCCAAAAATCACTTAAGTGGCACACTAATGCCACTTACCTTTAAAGCACATACCTTTAACTGATTTATTCCATCCCTTAGCCACAATACTGGGTCCTCGTTTAACATACTGTGACTTGCAATCCAACGACAAAGGCCCGGCAGCAAATTATTTTCGCTCCATTCTTCCCGTGAAGGAGGAAGAGGGAAAACGAGGCAACCATGAAATGGTGCCGTCATAGTTACAACTAATCTAAACTTATTAGTTTCTTAGACATGTATGGTGTAAAACTACTTCTTGGCAACTTGAAGGGCCTAGTCGGCAAGGGCGAGAACTGATTGGCAACCTTGCCGCACGAAATATTTCAAGATATTCAAGAAAAAAATTCATACATTTTGTTACAACTTCATTTGGTGTCAACACTTACCGACCTATGTACTATGTACTAGCTATTTATCAAATTAAATCTGATACTGTTACCCTGGATGATTTAGAAAACATTACAGACAGAGTACATTCTAGCAATGAGTTTTTCACAGTTTTCACCCAAGTTTTCAAGTTCACCAAGTTTTAGCTCCTGTAGTTAATGCAGTTTCGTCCACTATCCCACTCGATCACCTTTAACGAGAAATATCCGATCTTAAGTAAAGTATTCGAAACTTCATGAACAGAGCAGATCATGAACGCTCACAATCTGTAAGATCCCAAAATCTCATCCCATCACGTTTATCATCTGAAATTTACATGTGCTGGTATCATTAGCGCTACACTGAAAACGCTCACAAATGTACTTCCCCTGATCTTACTCTTTAACAAACTTCCCCATATGTCAGAAACAGCGCCAACTGCCTGCTCTCAAGGTGGACTATGCCTCATCATCACAGATCAGCAAAGTAAAAATCTAATTCTTAGAATATACACTGCACATTTAGTTCACACCTCCTTAGAACTAAACGCTGGGAACGGCTCTACTATTAATACTTCCGGCTGATTCAAACTCCATCAAGGCTTCACCTGGAATTTTGTTGTAGTCTGCCTAGGCCCTGGCTTCCTAGCATTCTTTAGTCTCCTACCTGACTACCACACCAAAGAATTCATTGACAGCATAACACATCCTTCTGATTCATGTACGTCTACAGCCTGTGCTTGGACCAGCGTCAAAGCACTAACCTAAACGAACCCCGCATACTCTCTGAATTTCCTTCTAACTCGCCCTGATGGAGCCCCCCATGAAATGCATCACTGACACTTCACTTCAAAGACAACACCAGGACCTCCAATAAGTTCTCGCCCTTGTCAAATAGGTCCAAAAACCTTGGACCTATTGTCAGACCTAAGTTGTCATGAAGGAATTTGAAACTAAGCCCAAAGAAGTAACAACACGCCGCTCAGATAGCCCATGGTCGTCTCCATTGCACTTAGTCCCTACCAAACGTGATGGTTGGAGGCCATGTGGAGATTATGGTAGCCTTGGACGCTTAGAGACTTCCTGGCAGATACAATCCCAAAACCACGACATTTCTCACAGATTTCGTGGCTGCACCAGTTCTCCGTCATTGACCTCGTCAAAGCATGAACTTAGATTCCAGTCAACCCCGAAGATGATCTACAAATAGCAATCACAATCCCCTTTCTACTTAATAGTATAAATTAGCTGGCTTAGATATATAAACCTCTATATATGACAATATAAAAACAGGAGTGGTATGAAAAAATATTTTTTCCTTTTGAGGTTTTCATAGGCAAACTCCCTTAAGATAATCCCTTTCATATTATCTGATGATAATATGAAAATGATGATTTTCATATGAAGATGCATATAAACATGCCCAAGGAAAATAACATGATAGATACCAGAACATCAGGAAGGAATTAGATAGTAACTATCCAATTTATATTGACAGAAATTAAATTCACGTACAAAACAACGTTCCTTACCCAAACATAATTAATTTTCCTCTCCAGTATTTCATCTATTGCTCAGCGAATTGGTAAATTAATAAAGATAAAATTCACTAATCAGCTACTTGGATTATTTTTAAATATTTAGTTGATTGGTGGTAGTTCATTTAGACATTGAAGATCAGTTCCAACTGACTAGTTATGATTTCTCTACGTATACTGTTGTTAACAATACATAATATATATCTGGAAATCGAGAGCTATAACCCATATAATGTGAGAGAATTGCCAGAGATCTTTTACAAAATGAAGAAAATTGGTCTTTGTAGCTTAAAAACTTTGAATACCATCGATTTTAGAGTTGTCGAAGAAGTTCTGCCAAACTATTTGGTTTTATGAGTGCTTTATCGGATATTGCTTCGGGGAGTTGTCAAAGTTTGGACTAGTAATTATTCAACAGAATTCGTAAATAATTCAAAAACGCGTTCAACGCTATGTTTTATGAAGTTCAACTTCAGTAGGTCCATCTGATAAACTGTTAAACTTAAATACGTACAAATTAAGGTATGTACGCGTGCACTAATACTCAGTCGTCCATTTAATTAATTATATTTATTAATATACCAAATAATCTGAGGGAATTTCAATGAGACTCTAATTTTACAGGATTACTTCATGCTGTACATTAACTTAAACGTCTTAACATATTTTAATAATTAATTAGTATTGGTTTATTAAGTGCATGTCTCAGAGATAGTATTTTTGGAATTGACACATTACCATTATCATTTCTGACTTATCCGTATCACAACGCTTTGATATGATATCGTTGTTGATATGTTGTATTTATTATTTAGGTTAATTCATTCACCTAAAATCCCAGATCATATTGCGCATCTCAAAACTTAATGCTCACGATTTCTTTTACGCTAAACAATGGCGAAAATGTTTTTAACATTAGATAAATACTCAAAGAAGCATAGGATAATTTCGTTATTACACCACAGTATATAATGTAAAACGTTGTCAGCTTTAGTTATTTATTCAAATCTGTGTTCTTAAAAAAACTACTGTTTTGGTTTTGTTTTTTTTCCATTAATTTGATACATAAGTAATAATAAAAAAAATGCTTTATCATACTCTATTTACTTGTATAGAGGATAAATTAATATTTCTAATTACATAACTAGAACTCCAATTTGTTTTTAATTGTATAGTGGCGTTCTAGATCTTGATGTTTAGTATATTTAAATTTTCAGTTTCATCATCAGATATTATGAAGTCTATATTTAAATAAGATGTTTATACTTCAGGAATCATGTTGAGACCTTGAGTGTCAACTGTGTGATCTGTGCAACTTGAGTGTCAGATTACAACGCCCCAAGACAACGTTCCCACATTTACTCAGGTAGCGGCAGCCTACACTGCGATTTATTCCACGATTCTCAGTTAATATCTCTACCTCAACAAGTTTATTCCAAACGGTTGTTAATAGAGACATTAAATTTGAATTTAGCTCAGGGAGGAAATGCGGCTTCACTCCAAAGAGTAATTGATCACTCTCATCAACGTCTAACCCAAAAAGGGTGGTTATAACTAGAAATATCGATGAACAATACTTCTGAACAGTAGGTCTCGAAGTCGTGGGTGTCACCCAACGTATCATCGATCATTCTGATCATCGCTATACGTAAAGAGTAATAATTCTAACGAGTAATAAAGATAAAAGTTGAGCATATTAAGCCTTGATATGGACTAGCTTCCTTCTTAATAGTACTAAGTATACCTAAATCAAAGAATACTTCACCTTAGTTGGTGTTAAAGTTAAATTATGTATACATTACATCGTTTGTCTAAATTATTGCCAGGCTTCCTCATCAGCTATTTGCACAAAGAGATGATTAAAATAATAAATCAAATTATTGTTCTCACCTTCATAGGTACCAAGCCCCTCTCCATCTGTTTACTAAAACGAAACTGTATAAGGAAGCCAGATTCAATATCTTATATGTATGTACACATTCCCAATTTAGATTTTTGTTATACTTTCCACTATAAAAGTAAAAAATTGAACATCGTAGTTCAATTCATTAAACCCATAATTGCACTGTAATAACACAAAGTTTACACGGAATAATTTATTACATTTGACAGGCTTTTTAAACTTTTATTACGTAGCCTAAGTTTAGAAACTAAGATGGGATAATTTGCTGGTTTAGAGATTGTGGTGGGGGGAGGGGTTGTAACCCGGACGGACTTTTTAAATAAGAATAGGCGTATATTCATCCCAAAAGAATGTTCATGTAAAATCTCAGTACAATCGGTTGAATAGTTTGTGCGTGAAAGAAAAAACAAACAAAGAAAATAACTTTCACATTTATAATTATATTTTATTAGGTTTTAATAATAAAGATTAAATAAGTACAAAATTACATCACATACAAAATATGGCCCATACTTTGTAAATGATCTTTTTTAATTTTAGGTGTGCAAAGATAATAAAATAGTTTCGAAACAAAATTGAGATTAAAAAATGAGTATGATAAATTATGTCATAAATCACGACGAGCACAATTCATAAAAAGTGGGAGGGAGGTTTAAATTAAAAAGACTGTAAAAAGAGTTAATAAATCGTGATACAGCACTATCTACCAGAAATACAATCATTAAAATACACATAAGCTATTGGAGACGCAACCCGAGGCCATTGGCTGGATGTTGCCTTGTTACGGTTCAACAAACAGACGCTAGCCGCAGGAGTGCAGTGGTTTACCATCAGACTCCAGTGAAGCACAAACACACCGCATCCTCATCCACGTGGATAACCAGTTCAGTGATCTTGCAACCGATTACAATTGATTAAAGACTTCTTCTTGGTTAAATTACACATTACCAATCCACAGAAGGTATTCGAGACTACAACAGACCCGAGGCAATTGGCTGGATGTTGTCTTGTTACGGTTCAACAAACAGACGCTAGCCGCAGGAGTACAGTGGTTTACCATCAGACTCCAGCGGAGCACAAACACACCGCATCATCATCCACTTGGACAACCAGTTCAGTGATCTTGCAACCGATTACAATTGATTAAATACTTCTTCTTGGTTAAATTACACATTACCAATCCACAGAAGGTATTCGAGACTACAACAGACCCGAGGCAATTGGCTGGATGTTGTCTTGTTACGGTTCAACAAACAGACGCTAGCCGCAGGAGTACAGTGGTTTACCATCAGACTCCAGTGAAGCACAAACACACCGCATCCTCATCCACGTGGATAACCAGTTCAGTGATCTTGCAACCGATTACAATTGATTAAATACTTCTTCTTGGTTAAATTACACATTACCAATCCACAGAAGGTATTCGAGACTACAACAGACCCGAGACAATTGGCTGGATGTTGTCTTGTTACGGTTCAACAAACAGACGCTAGCCGCAGGAGTACAGTGGTTTACCATCAGACTCCAGCGGAGCACAAACACACCGCATTCTCATCCACTTGGACAACCAGTTGAGTGATCTTGTAACCGATTAGCATTGGTTAAAGACTTCTTCTTGGTTAAATTACACATGACCAATCCAGAGAAGCTATTCGTGACTACAGACCCGAGGCCATTGGCTGGATGTTGTCTTGTTACGGTTCAACAAACAGAAGCTAGCCGCAGGAGTACAGTGGTTTACCATCAGACTCCAGTGGAGCACAAACACACCGCATCCTTATCCACGTGGATAACCAGTAGTTGAGTGATCTTGTAACCGATTAGCATTGGTTGAAGACTTATTCTTGGTTAAACTACACATGGAACCATAGTTTCAATTTCAATTTCAATTTCAATCTTTTTATTGTCGTAGACATGTATTACATGTATGACAAAAGTCAGTAGTACATTATTAATAAATAACATATAAAAATACAATATTTGTATGAAAGTCAAGCTGAGTAGGAACTAATTTTACATTAAATAATAAAAGAATACAAATGATTATTAAAATAGAATTTAGGCTAGGAACTCCCCAACCGAATAAAAACAACCCTCTAATAGGTATTCTTTTAGTTGTTTTTTAAAAATTGTTTTTTCAGTTATATTTTTTAAATGACTAGGGAGCTTCCAAAAAAACCTAGCCCCTGAATTTTGAGGCAGTCCACCCGCCAGAGCCGAGCGATGTTGGGTTTGTCGCAGGTCTACTCGGGCTCGCGTGTTGTGGTCATGTATAGCAGCTCCATCTACTACATTTGCACAATGAAACCTGGCATAGATAATGGTCTCGTAAATATACAAAGATGGAAAGGTCAAAATGCTGTGCTCTTTAAATGCATTTCTGCATGAACTTCTGCGAGATATGCCAGCCACAACACGCACAATTCGTTTCTGTAATACGAAAACCCTTTTTAGTAAGTACTGAGGTGCCGAGCCCCAAACAAGAAGTCCATACCGCAACCGTGACTCTACCAAACCAAAGTATATTATTTTTAATAACTGAACATGGCGATATTTTGCAAACTGGGAGATCAGGAAGGACGATGAAGACAAAGAGGCACACACAAAGTTTATGTGGGATCGCCAAGTCAAGTCATCGTCAACCTGAAGTCCCAAATATTTTACTGATAATTGGTGTTCTATTTTTTCTTCGTTTATTTCAACACATGGAGGCGGAAGATGATTATTTTTTTTAAATTCTGTAAATTGTGTTTTTTTGAAATTAAGATATAAATTCAGATTATTTAAAAATTGATAGGCCTGTGATAAGACTACGTTACTGTTAATTTCGAGTTCTTCTGTACTGTAATTAGAAAATATGAAGGCAATATCATCAGCGTACATAGTTCCATAGTTCTCATGAGAATTCCTTATATGGGATGTTTGGATTTCCGATATTCATGTTTATAACTAATTTATGGAATTAAGCTTTGTCGTATGAGTTATTGAACCTTAAATCGAGAACATTTGAAGAAATTAACAAGAGAATAATAGTTTCAATCCCAAGTTGTTCAAAACTTTTAACCATTCTCAAATCACTGGTATAGTTTATATGAGTTTATAAACGTTATTAATAACCCCAAAGATAAGACGTAAAAGATAATATCGTATTCGAGGCTTTTACGATAGTAAGTTTCTCGATCTGATACAGTGAGAATCAATGCAGAATTGATCTTTCAGTAAACATCATTGACTTATTCTGAAGGATTATAAGTTTTGGAAACAACTCTTGGCCCAATATCAAGGATTTTGAGTCAGTGAAATGTTCGGTATCGGTAGAAGCTACAATGTACGCACTGGGGCATGTCATACCCCTAATTTTATCCTCAGGTATTTCATTTTTTACACGTTCATATCGCACCATACTAGCGTATAAATATTTTCCTTTGTTGTTTTAAATGTACTAAAAATCAAGTAACGTATTGAGTGTTTTAAAGAAGATACTCATGGTACTGTGGTAAAACGTTGTAGGCGAGTATACTACGTTTTGTATCCTGGAACATATGTACCTCTATAATTACAGTCCGCATTTTCTGACACTCAACTCTAAGGGTAGGCAAAATTAAATTTAAATTGGAAATTTTAAATATATTTTTTCAAATCTTCCTTCTAAAGGTACTATATAATAACTCAATATAATTTAAATTTCAGCATGAATGTACGTATTCGAAAACGTAGTATCATAGAACAAAGACACAAATTTAACCCTGTGGGTTCTAGAAATATAAATCTACCAAACCCAGAAATAAATGTGGGGAGGGAAGTGTGTGTTACTTTTCTTGATTTAGCACCACAGATTGTGGATACAGTCACTGACGCGTCTACTGTTTTCTGTCTCCTGATTATTTATTGAAAAACCTCATCATGTATGCAACACTTCAAACCAGTAGAATACAATCCTCTGTTATAACCAAAAATGGTTTTACAGAACTGCTTGAATAATAAATCTTTTCAACGGTTGAGATTCTTGCTTGTATTTATTTGTTCATTTAAGCAAATAATATAAAACTTACTATAAAATGAGAGTGAAAGGTGTTTGGTAATGGATACTCCTTAATTGGATACCTGATAATTTCAGCAAAGAGCCCTTGAAAGTCAAGTGCTGTCTTCAAAATTGATCTGAAAAGCTTGAGCAGCTTTGTTGATGTCAGCTCACCCTTATTTGTGTTACTCGTAATAAATAGTTCCTGCGCTCATTTATTTGAAGAAGAGACTGAATTCGAATTTTCAGCCTTATATCTGATTAAAGCATGGTATTGTATCCCAAAAATAAATTATTGATTAACTATTTATGAATTCTTAAAATGAAATTTTGCAGGGTGGTTGAAAATGTAAAACTAAGGAACATTTCAACTACGTGAACGTATAATATATTGCTAAACGTTATTTAACATTTTCACAATTATTATGGTGCAAAAAATGTAAAATGTTTATTATAAGAAAATTTTAGATTGATAATTGTAACAAATAAGTAAGTAGTATATCGTTTCAGGTGACAATAAACTTAACGAAAGATAAGTATTAAAATATACAAATATACAATATATTAAAATATATAGTTGCTTGACCGAGTGAAACATTTAAAACTGATCATATATCTGGTGTGTGGGGGGTCAATGGGGATGTATTCAATTCCCAAATTTGTATTTAGATTTTCTTAATGGATTATTACTGTCTTTCTTAGACAGGGATACTGATGGGAAATGGGAGTTATTAACTCATATTCATTACAAAGTTCTTGTATGCCAACACAAAATATGTTATCTCATTCAACTCACTTTGTGAAGACCAAGTATCTTGAAATATGAAACATAGCTCAAAACAGGAAAATATAGCTGTAATATACAATTAGATATTTCTATAATGGAAGTCATATTACTCATAGTAGTGTTGTATATTCCTGGGATAGGGCCCTTAAATTAAAGGGAGTAGCACGAAACTAATAATGCGTATTCCTGAAACTTATAAAACCTAATTATTGGATAGTACTGGTTATATTTTATTGTAATAGATCTTAAGAGGAAATTGAACTCAGTATGTGTAAATTTTTGTATTACCAGTTTATGATAAATTAAATTTATTGATTGCATAATTAATGCATTCTGTGGTGGCCTTAAAACGTATCTATATATTTTAAAATGTATCCTGGGAAGTTTGAATAAGTGAGCTTTTAGTGAGGTCACTTAATAGCCTTCATGACGAAAACAGGTTTCTGAATTTATATTCCAAATTAGGTGTGAAATTTTAGCATGCTACCTGTAAAACCTTCATATGATGGACCTTTCATATAATTTTACTGTCATAACGGGGGAGATTTATTAAAATTGAGTATTTACTACTGCAATTTTTTAAATAATAACATATTGAAATTTAGTGGACTTTTAGCTAAACGGACGTTGAATATTTTTACATAAACATACAAAGAAGTGTAGTAAATTTGTGTTGAAAACACCAGTCATGCATTTTTGGCGGGTGGTGTAGGTTAGAGCAACAAAAATACATTTCATGAGGAAATTGAAACCTTTGTAACATATGAACTGAGGGTACCAAAATATATCATGAACTCCTAAACCGTATTAAAATTTTCCAAGATGCACAGATCGTATAACAAGGTTTCTCCAGGAACAACACAACATGTACCAATCATAACTGTAGAAGTGTGGCAACAAGTCTAGTGAGTAATCACCGACACCAGTGTGCAAGAAATAGTTTCCATATTCAGACCAAATACAACTTTAGTATTCAGAAGATATTCAAGTTCAGCAAAGAGCAGGTGTCACTTATGGCTGTAGAATACACCGAGACTGGCAATACTACCTGGAAATAAGCCACTACCTTCTAGCGATACTCAACTTACCGTCAATAATGTTGAGTATTGCTGCTGTTACTCAACAAGTCTAGTGAGTAATCACCGACACCAGTGTGCAAGAAATAGTTTCCATATTCAGACCAAATACAACTTTAGTATTCAGAAGATATTCAAGTTCAGCAAAGAGCAGGTGTCACTTATGGCTGTAGAATACACCGAGACTGGCAATACTACCTGGAAATAAGCCACTACCTTCTAGCGATACTCAACTTACCGTCAATAATGTTGAGTATCGCTGCTGTTACTCAACAAGTCTAGTGAGTAATCACCGACACCAGTGTGCAAGAAATAGTTTCCATATTCAGACCAAATACAACTTTAGTATTCAGAAGATATTCAAGTTCAGCAAAGAGCAGGTGTCACTTATGGCTGTAGAATACACCGAGACTGGCAATACTACCTGGAAATAAGCCACTACCTTCTAGCGATACTCAACTTACCGTCAATAATGTTGAGTATTGCTGCTGTTACTCAACAAGTCTAGTGAGTAATCACCGACACCAGTGTGCAAGAAATAGTTTCCATATTCAGACCAAATACAACTTTAGTATTCAGAAGATATTCAAGTTCAGCAAAGAGCAGGTGTCACTTATGGCTGTAGAATACACCGAGACTGGCAATACTACCTGGAAATAAGCCACTACCTTCTAGCGATACTCAACTTACCGTCAATAAAGTTGAGTATCGCTGCTGTTACTCAACAAGTTTGACCTATACTGATACTGTTCCAGATACAATATAGTTGCTACTTTTTATTACTTTACTCCCTTTGGTTTCTGTTATTTTTTTCAAACTTGCTGCACCCATTTTACAGCCACTCCAGTAATACGGTATGTTTTGGTTTGTGTGAGTGGTTTAAACCAGTTTTATAGAGAAAAGGCCGATCTCCTTTAAGGCTTATCCGTCCTTAAGAGTCACTGTGCAAGTATCTGACTAAGCAGAATGAGGGGAGAGTCGATACAGTACGAGGTCGATGATACTGGTAAAAAGTGCTACGGTCACATACAGAATTTGAGCCTACACTGTCTTATACCCTGATGTTAAGTCTGACGTCTTAAAACCACGAGAAATCGGCTCTCTGAGGTTTAAGTAAGGTGATTAATTTACAAATATCATTGCATCTATCGTAGCATGGCATGGATTAAAACTTTCATAATGTAGGCATTAAACACGTTGGTGTTATTATGCAGATTTTATTTCTTTCGTTTTTTTCAATAACAATATCTATATACCGTTAAGAAAACGGTACTCTATTGAGTATAACCTATAAAATTATATATAGATCTGCAAATATTGTTTCTTTGGGAAAATGCAGAATTGGCATTGTAAACATAGCTAATTTAATCCAGAAACGGTCTTAAAATTGCAAAACCTGAAATAAGAATTACTCGCGATTATCTTTATTTCTCTTAAAAGGGGGTTCGGTATGCCCTATCCTTCCCATGTTAATTTGGCCAATTTTATGTACCTTTTTCTCAGAAACCTTTAAAGCTATCATCATCAAACTTTAGGACACTACTATTTAGACCTTTGTTCACATTTAGAGCGGAACAAGGTTTAAAAAAAGAAGTTTTTATTTAATTTGTTGTAAATAAAAAATTTATTAATTTTTTGTAAAATAATTTATAATTATAATTTTTTTTAATAAAAATTTAAAATAGATTTTTACAATGTCTTCCGCTCTAAATGTTAACAAAGGTCTAAATAGTAGTGTCCTAAAGTTTGATGATGATAGCTTTAAAGGTTTCTGAGAAAAAGGTACATAAAATTGGCCAAATTAACATGGGAAGGATAGGGCATACCGAACCCCCTTAACCAAGAAGAATTGAAAGATGGGTTCTTGATGCATGGTATATGACTAACTAATTCCGTTTCATTAATATCAAAGGGCTCTATCGTAATACATCACAAGCGCTTTCACCAAGAAAGCTACTCGGTTAAACTATGCATTAACCAAGAAGAATGAAAGATGGGTTCTTGATGCATGGTATATGACTAACTAATTCCGTTTCATTAATATCAAAGGGCTCTATCGTAATACATCACAAGCGCTTTCACCAAGAAAGCTACTCGGTTAAACTATGCATTAACCAAGAAGAATGAAAGATGGGTTCTTGATGCATGGTATATGACTAACTAATTCCGTTTCATTAATATCAAAGGGCTCTATCGTAATACATCACAAGCGCTTTCACCAAGAAAGCTACTCGGTTAAACTATGCATTAACCAAGAAGAATGAAAGATGGGTTCTTGATGCATGGTATATGACTAACTAATTCCGTTTCATTAATATCAAAGGGCTCTATCGTAATACATCACAAGCGCTTTCACCAAGAAAGCTACTCGGTTAAACTATGCATTAACCAAGAAGAATGAAAGATGGGTTCTTGATGCATGGTATATGACTAACTAATTCCGTTTCATTAATATCAAAGGGCTCTATCGTAATACATCACAAGCGCTTTCACCAAGAAAGCTACTCGGTTAAACTATGCATTTACTTCACGTTGGTTTAAATATTCCAAGTGTTACTGAAATCATGGGATCTATCCTATCAAATGCACGAAATGGTGCATAGAAATTGCGGGCGAAATCACGTGTATATGCTCATATGTTATAATACTTGACAAGTCCATTAAAATGAGAAAAAAATCCGGAAACGGGCTAGTTTTTCTCAATAACGGCCTTGAGAAACGGCCTTCCTTTTCAGAAAGGAAGTAAATTCGGTTGTGTGAGAGAGAACCAACATGTGTGATGGACAGGAAGAAAGGCATTTGTAGTGTTCCATCAACACCTAATATTGCATTCATTAGCGGCATATGTCCAATCTTCAGTATTTCTTTAACAGTAAAACACTCTTAAGAGTCTTTAGGATCACATGTGAATTTTGTATTATGTAAACAATTAATATAAATCCTGTCAGTTTAGTGAGATTAATCCACTTTTTGTAATATTGTAAACAGTATCTGTGGAAATGTAGCTCAACAATCAACAACTAAGTGCTTACTGCATGACGTTTAATGTTTTAAGTCTATTTTAATTAATATTTTTAAGAATAATATATAATTATTATTAATAATAATAATATGAATATTTTTAATACTTTCCTAATTTAATAGCCTTCAGAGTTTAATAATAAAAATTTACTATTGGAAGACTAAGGCTGAAAGCTACCTACAAAACGATGCTTCTTAATTAAACGTCTAATGATCTCTGTAAGAGTCATTGAAAGTCAAGTGCCGTCTTCTCAAGTGATCTGAAAAGCCTGAGCGACTTTGCTAATGTAAATTCATTCCCAGTCTGTTCACTCTAATGAATAAATCTTTTACTTACTTTTTTAAATGAAATCCGTCACAAACTCCTCATTTGTATTTTACCTCAATTTCAACTTTTATGCTAAGTATCAATCATGTTAAATAATATTTTTTCTATTTCTTTCGTAATTTGATCATAAGTTTTAACTGTAACACTAAATGTGCTGTAGAATATGATGTGTGGCAATAATTTTAAATTAATAATGAATCTGGCGCGCACAAATATATGGAGTCAGCTCGTGATGTAGAATCAGTTGAATAAACCAATGATTGATTACTAGGGCGGGGATACTTGTGTACTGAGTCAAGTAACCACACCACGTGTGTGGGTCCACACCACGTGTGTGGGTATTCTGGTAAATACAGTTTGTGAACTCACGCTGCTTGACCTAAATTACTTTTTTTGCTGTGGTAATTTTCTGAATGAATCACAAAAAATGTAACTTTATTAGTTTGACCAGATTGAGACTTGTGTTTGTTTAGTTCATAGCAAGTTCTGCATATTTTATATTCTAAATTTTTTATCTGTCGGGCGCAGTCAAACATTGATACTAGGAAAGTTATTGTTGTCGGTTGTTGTTAATAGGAGGCTACGAAACAACATAAAAGTGAATGTAATAACATACTTTTATAAACAATATTTATAAAATTATAGAATTTTTAAAATATACGAAAAAAAATTAATTAATTAGTACAAGCGTGTTACATTTATTGTCTAGTGGTACAAACAGTATACAACAATCCTCTTCCAAGCGTGTTACATTTATTGTCTAGTGGTACAAACAGTATACAACAATCCTCTTCCAAGCGTGTTACATTTATTGTCTAGTGGTACAAACAGTATACAACAATCCTCTTCCAAGCGTGTTACATTTATTGTCTAGTGGTACAAACAGTATACAACAATCCTCTTCCAAGCGTGTTACATTTATTGTCTAGTGGTACAAACAGTATACAACAATCCTCTTCCAAGCGTGTTACATTTATTGTCTAGTGGTACAAACAGTATACAACAATCCTCTTCCAAGCGTGTTACATTTATTGTCTAGTGGTACAAACAGTATACAACAATCCTCTTCCAAGCGTGTTACATTTATTGTCTAGTGGTACAAACAGTATACAACAATCCTCTTCCAAGCTCTTGACGTTTACTGCATTCTTAACAGAAATTAAACGCCAGATACCCTACACATTATGATATATGAGTCGAGAGCAAAGTGTCTTGTGCAAACACACACCCTGTTTATTTATAAAAATAATTGAAGATTTTTCTTAAGGGGAGATGTACGCCCTATACCAGCTCATGTTAATTTTCAAATATTTATGTTCCTTTTTCTCAAGAACTATGATACCTAACGAATTGGAATTTTTTAGCACTTCTAAAACATACTATTATACACAAGCCCTGCCACTTTTAAAGATTTACAATCAATATTTTTGGCTTTAGAAATTTTTTTAAGGATACTCAATATTTTTTTTAATATTATTTGTTTTTAAAATAAATTTTATTTTTTTTTTATTTTGACCTAGACTTATGAAAGTGGCAGGGATTGTATGAATAGGTACGTTATATATATGATATAAATTTCATGAAGATTGGACAACTAGTTCCTGAGAAAAAGGAACATTTATGTCAAAAAAGTAAATTTTCGGTAATTCACAAAAAAACTGTTATGTATACAAAAATATGATTGAAAAGTACCTTTTAAAACATTCCTGCTTCATAGTCTTGTTCCTTGGCCTTATCATCATCAATTAGTTTCTTCCTCACCATTCTTGCCCGTTTCCTAGCTTGCTTTGTCTCTTCTTCACCAGCTTTTTCGGCTTTCCTCACTCGGTCCTCATCAATCTGACGTAGGGTATAAACACAGTTTTGGCCTAGCTTTATACCTAGATCATTAAGTACTTTTATTCTGCCTTGACTTCCTTCATTAAAAGTAATAATACTGTCAAAAACACCAAATCTTAGTGTTTGCAGGCCTACAAAATTTAATTTAGGTATACGCGTCCACAACACAGAATTAAAACATTCTGTGTTTGACCATGGAGACATTTTTTAAGCAGGTCTGGTGAAAATAATATTAAAATATTATTAAAATAATATTAAAATATTATTAAAATAATATTAAGTAATATTAAAAAGTGCAAGTTATGTATATTAAAATGCTCAAAACAATATCCTATCGTTCAGAACGTCTTCGATACGTCTGACCACGGATCCGTGCGCCCGACTAGCATGTTTATAATTTTTTTTAGCATATAAATATAACCCAAATATATATGTATTATATATCACTGAACTCAGAAAAATCTATACTTTAAGATAAAAATATAAAAAAAAAATATTGATTTTTTTTACAATATAGGCGTACATCTCCCCTTAAGAATGAAATTTGATTGTTAGCTAGATCATCATTGGTGAGGTCAAAATGAGAGGGTATCTAAAGGATTAAAATATGGACCAATATTTTCTCAGTTTATATATATATATATATATATATATATATATATATATATATATATATACATATATCTTGATAAAAATCATTAGGCGCATAAATAATGGTTATATCTCCGTAACAAAACAAGATAAAAACTGAAAGTCGCCACTAGAATTCTCTGTAAGTTAAGTGTTTAGCTAAAATTTCCTAGCGTATCTCAGTGATGTGCTAAGAAAAGTTTGTGAGAGAAAACTATCATTTCATATTTTTCTTATCATACCTTTCCATTCTGTTCTCGAACAAAACTATTGTGGTTGACAATTGATTATTTTTTTGGAACTTTTTATCTTGATTTTAAGAAAATCCAAGTTGTGTCCTATACTATGAAAATTTGCTCATAGCTCCCAGACTATTAAGATATGTTTTATTAAATGAGTAGGGAAACGTTGTTTGAACTCACTTGGTTTCTAAAATATTAATGTTTTCGTGTGTCATGTTAAAGTCATCTGCCTACATCTCTTGTGTATCTTGACTGGTAACAGCTAACGAACTTATCCAAGAGGAGTGTAAGGACTATTTCGGTACTAAGTTTAGAAAAAAATGTTGGATAATAAGTTTTTATTTGTCATATTCCTTATTATTATTACATTTTTTTAAAATTATTACGGCTATTAACTTAAAACCTTAAGTGATATCGCCAAAATACATTGTTGTAATAATTATTGGATTATAATTGATAAATGATGAGTTCTGAACACAATATCCGTCAAAACGTATTACTAGAATGGATATTTCTACAAATTTATGTATTTATAATTGTAGTATATTACAACTTTTAAACAACAAGTATTAAAATTAATGTCGTAAAATTATCTTATTAAGTTTCAAATTCAAATCGTTATATGAAAAACCTATAAAAATCTTTGCTCATATTCGAAATTATTCTGTTATCTGCAAACAAAAGTCCATTCTGAAAATTGTATTATATTTTCAATATATTGTAATACAAATGATAAACAAATATTATAATCGAATTTGAAGAGTGACATGTTATACGCATTTCAAATCATAACACAATTCACGCAATGATAAATATTAATACCAAGATAAAAAAACACTGAAATGGTGAAAGTATTTACCAAAACAAACCCAGTTTTTTATTACTCTCAGGTAAATACGGATTTGTTTGAACCAGAAGAAATACACCTACGACGTACTATATCTTAGCTTGGTAATGACAAAGAAATCAAGGGAGAAAAAAAAAACAGTGTCTACATAGGTAATATTAAAAATGTAATATAGAAATATTAGACTTGGTGGATAAATGATATAGATAATATCCTATAAGCCAATTGAAAGTATAATGAGGAAATATGCACAAAAATAAAAATAAACTGATCAATAAAGAGAGTACTGCTTGTTGTTGGCACCATTTCAGTTCCAGTCTACGTGGCAGCAGTTAGTGACATCTGATGTTTGCTGAACTTTTATTTCCTCTCAGTTCTAAAGTTATATTTGGTCTGAGTACGGAAGCCGTACAAGTAACGTTAATGTAAGGTAACTACACATTGCTGGCACCTTCTCAGTTGCAGTGTATGTGGCAGCAGTTAGTGACATCTGATGTTTGCTGAACTTGTATTTCCTCTCAGTTCTGAAGTTATATTTGGTCTGAGTGCGGAAGCTGTACAAGTAACGTTAATGTAACATAACTACACTTTGCTGGCACCATATCAGTTCCAGTGTACGTGGCAGCAGTTAGTGACATCTGATGTTTGCCGAACTTGTATTTCCTCTCAGTTCTGAAGTTATATTTGGTCTGAGTGCGGAAGCTGTACAAGTAACGTTAATGTAACATAACTACACATTGCTGGCACCATATCAGTTCCAGTGTACGTGGCAGCAGTTAGTGACATCTGATATTTGCTGAACTAGTATTTCCTCTCAGTTCTGAAGTTATATTTGGTCTGAGTACGGAAGCCGTACAAGTAACGTTAATGTAACATAACTACACATTGCTGGCACCATATCAGTTCCAGTGTACGTGGCAGCAGTTAGTGACATCTGATGTTTGCTGAACTTGTATTTCCTCTCAGTTCTGAAGTTATATTTGGTCTGAGTGCGGAAGCTGTACAAGTAACGTTAATGTAACATAACTACACTTTGCTGGCACCATATCAGTTCCAGTGTACGTGGCAGCAGTTAGTGACATCTGATGTTTGCTGAACTTGTATTTCCTCTCAGTTCTGAAGTTATATTTGGTCTGAGTGCGGAAGCTGTACAAGTAACGTTAATGTAACATAACTACACATTGCTGGCACCATATCAGTTCCAGTGTACGTGGCAGCAGTCAGTGACATCTGATGTTTGCTGAACTAGTATTTCCTCTCAGTTCTGAAGTTATATTTGGTCTGAGTGCGGAAGCTGTACAAGTAACGTTAATGTAACATAACTACACATTGCTGGCACCATATCAGTTCCAGTGTACGTGGCAGCAGTTAGTGACATCTGATGTTTGCTGAACTAGTATTTCCTCTCAGTTCTGAAGTTATATTTGGTCTGAGTGCGGAAGCTGTACAAGTAACGTTAATGTAACATAACTACACTTTGCTGGCACCATATCAGTTCCAGTGTACGTGGCAGCAGTTAGTGACATCTGATGTTTGCTGAACTTGTATTTCCTCTCAGTTCTGAAGTTATATTTGGTCTGAGTGCGGAAGCTGTACAAGTAACGTTAATGTAACATAACTACACTTTGCTGGCACCATATCAGTTCCAGTGTACGTGGCAGCAGTCAGTGACATCTGATGTTTGCTGAACTAGTATTTCCTCTCAGTTCTGAAGTTATATTTGGTCTGAGTGCGGAAGCTGTACAAGTAACGTTAATGTAACATAACTACACTTTGCTGGCACCATATCAGTTCCAGTGTACGTGGCAGCAGTCAGTGACATCTGATGTTTGCTGAACTTGTATTTCCTCTCAGTTCTGAAGTTATATTTGGTCTGAGTGCGGAAGCTGTACAAGTAACGTTAATGTAACATAACTACACATTGCTGGCACCATATCAGTTCCAGTGTACGTGGCAGCAGTCAGTGACATCTGATGTTTGCTGAACTTGTATTTCCTCTCAGTTCTGAAGTTATATTTGGTCTGAGTGCGGAAGCTGTACAAGTAACGTTAATGTAACGTAACTACACATTGCTGGCACCTTCTCAGTTCCAGTGTACGTGGCAGCAGTTAGTGACATCTGATGTTGGCTGAACTAGTATTTCCTCTCAGTTCTGAAGTTATATTTGGTCTGAGTGCGGAAGCTGTACAAGTAACGTTAATGTAACATAACTACACATTGCTGGCACCATATCAGTTCCAGTGTACGTGGCAGCAGTTAGTGACATCTGATGTTTGCTGAACTTGTATTTCCTCTCAGTTCTGAAGTTATATTTGGTCTGAGTGCGGAAGCTGTACAAGTAACGTTAATGTAACATAACTACACATTGCTGGCACCATATCAGTTCCAGTGTACGTGGCAGCAGTTAGTGACATCTGATGTTGGCTGAACTAGTATTTCCTCTCAGTTCTGAAGTTATATTTGGTCTGAGTGCGGAAGCTGTACAAGTAACGTTAATGTAACGTAACTACACATTGCTGGCACCTTCTCAGTTCCAGTGTACGTGGCAGCAGTTAGTGACATCTGATGTTTGCTGAACTTGTATTTCCTCTCAGTTCTGAAGTTATATTTGGTCTGAGTGCGGAAGCTGTACAAGTAACGTTAATGTAACATAACTACACATTGCTGGCACCATATCAGTTCCAGTGTACGTGGCAGCAGTTAGTGACATCTGATGTTTGCTGAACTTGTATTTCCTCTCAGTTCTGAAGTTATATTTGGTCTGAGTGCGGAAGCTGTACAAGTAACGTTAATGTAACATAACTACACATTGCTGGCACCATATCAGTTCCAGTGTACGTGGCAGCAGTTAGTGACATCTGATGTTTGCTGAACTTGTATTTCCTCTCAGTTCTGAAGTTATATTTGGTCTGAGTGCGGAAGCTGTACAAGTAACGTTAATGTAACATAACTACACATTGCTGGCACCATATCAGTTCCAGTGTACGTGGCAGCAGTCAGTGACATCTGATGTTGGCTGAACTAGTATTTCCTCTCAGTTCTGAAGTTATATTTGGTCTGAGTGCGGAAGCTGTACAAGTAACGTTAATGTAACATAACTACACATTGCTGGCACCATATCAGTTCCAGTGTACGTGGCAGCAGTCAGTGACATCTGATGTTTGCTGAACTAGTATTTCCTCTCAGTTCTGAAGTTATATTTGGTCTGAGTGCGGAAGCTGTACAAGTAACGTTAATGTAACATAACTACACATTGCTGGCACCATATCAGTTCCAGTGTACGTGGCAGCAGTCAGTGACATATGATGTTTGCTGAACTTGTATTTCCTCTCAGTTCTGAAGTTATATTTGGTCTGAGTGCGGAAGCTGTACAAGTAACGTTAATGTAACGTAACTACACATTGCTGGCACCTTCTCAGTTCCAGTGTACGTGGCAGCAGTTAGTGACATCTGATGTTGGCTGAACTAGTATTTCCTCTCAGTTCTGAAGTTATATTTGGTCTGAGTGCGGAAGCTGTACAAGTAACGTTAATGTAACGTAACTACACATTGCTGGCACCTTCTCAGTTCCAGTGTACGTGGCAGCAGTTAGTGACATCTGATGTTTGCTGAACTTGTATTTCCTCTCAGTTCTGAAGTTATATTTGGTCTGAGTGCGGAAGCTGTACAAGTAACGTTAATGTAACATAACTACACATTGCTGGCACCATATCAGTTCCAGTGTACGTGGCAGCAGTTAGTGACATCTGATGTTGGCTGAACTAGTATTTCCTCTCAGTTCTGAAGTTATATTTGGTCTGAGTGCGGAAGCTGTACAAGTAACGTTAATGTAACGTAACTACACATTGCTGGCACCTTCTCAGTTCCAGTGTACGTGGCAGCAGTTAGTGACATCTGATGTTTGCTGAACTTGTATTTCCTCTCAGTTCTGAAGTTATATTTGGTCTGAGTGCGGAAGCTGTACAAGTAACGTTAATGTAACATAACTACACATTGCTGGCACCATATCAGTTCCAGTGTACGTGGCAGCAGTTAGTGACATCTGATGTTGGCTGAACTAGTATTTCCTCTCAGTTCTGAAGTTATATTTGGTCTGAGTGCGGAAGCTGTACAAGTAACGTTAATGTAACGTAACTACACATTGCTGGCACCTTCTCAGTTCCAGTGTACCTGGCAGCAGTCAGTGACATATGATGTTGGCTGAACTAGTATTTCCTCTCAGTTCTGAAGTTATATTTGGTCTGAGTGCGGAAGCTGTACAAGTAACGTTAATGTAACATAACTACACATTGCTGGCACCATATCAGTTCCAGTGTACGTGGCAGCAGTTAGTGACATCTGATGTTGGCTGAACTAGTATTTCCTCTCAGTTCTGAAGTTATATTTGGTCTGAGTGCGGAAGCTGTACAAGTAACGTTAATGTAACATAACTACACTTTGCTGGCACCATATCAGTTCCAGTGTACATGGCAGCAGTCAGTGACATATGATGTTTGCTGAACTTGTATTTCCTCTCAGTTCTGAAATTATATTTGGTCTGAGTGCGGAAGCTGTACAAGTAACGTTAATGTAACGTAACTACACATTGCTGGCACCTTCTCAGTTCCAGTGTACGTGGCAGCAGTTAGTGACATCTGATGTTGGCTGAACTAGTATTTCCTCTCAGTTCTGAAGTTATATTTGGTCTGAGTGCGGAAGCTGTACAAGTAACGTTAATGTAACGTAACTACACATTGCTGGCACCTTCTCAGTTCCAGTGTACGTGGCAGCAGTTAGTGACATCTGATGTTGGCTGAACTAGTATTTCCTCTCAGTTCTGAAGTTATATTTGGTCTGAGTGCGGAAGCTGTACAAGTAACGTTAATGTAACATAACTACACTTTGCTGGCACCATATCAGTTCCAGTGTACGTGGCAGCAGTTAGTGACATCTGATGTTTGCTGAACTTGTATTTCCTCTCAGTTCTGAAGTTATATTTGGTCTGAGTGCGGAAGCTGTACAAGTAACGTTAATGTAACATAACTACACATTGCTGGCACCATATCAGTTCCAATGTACGTGGCAGCAGTCAGTGACATATGATGTTTGCTGAACTTGTATTTCCTCTCAGTTCTGAAGTTATATTTGGTCTGAGTGCGGAAGCTGTACAAGTAACGTTAATGTAACATAACTACACAATGCTGGCACCTTCTCAGTTCCAGTGTACATGGCAGCAGTCAGTGACATATGATGTTTGCTGAACTTGTATTTCCTCTCAGTTCTGAAGTTATATTTGGTCTGAGTGCGGAAGCTGTACAAGTAACGTTAATGTAACATAACTACACATTGCTGGCACCATATCAGTTCCAATGAACGTGGCAGCAGTTAGTGACATCTGATGTTTGCTGCACTAGTATTTCCTCTCAGTTCTGAAGTTATATTTGGTCTGAGTACATTACTGGCATCCTAACATACTCCTCTCTCTGTTAGGGTGACTCACCTGGAGACACTCCCAAGCAAACTGCTTTTATCTAATCATTTGGAAATTCTAGGAACAAACTGCCCCTGGTTACTATTTATCGGACAAGATTTAGACCTTTGGCTCTTATCTCTTTGGATTGTCTTTAAACTCTGCCTAGTACCTCAGGTACTCTGATATTGAAAAGTCAGACCTTTTCCCGGTCTACCCTTGTATAAAAGGAATGTAAGTAGTTTTTGTGAAACACATTTATTCATTATTGTTTTGAAAAGTATAAACATGTTCTAATCTCACAGCACATCCTGGATGAATACTTTTATAAATTGATTCCTCAACTAAATGTAAAATAGAAACTCTCCGAGAGATCCAAATTGACCTAAAACCTCACGTGATGTTTATTTTATGTAGTCAAATAATATTGTGAAAACTATAAAAAAAATCTTTTATTAATATTTGTATAATAAAACTAATATTTATCTTCGTAAAGCAGTGATAACATATTGTAGCAGTGATAACTATTTTATTCACAGAGCATCCTAATATTGAATTTGTCTATCTTTAAAGTGAATTATTTTTCAATATTAATAATCGGAAAACAGACAATTATATTTTGGTTTCATTCTTTTTTAATTTTAATTTACTTATTTCTCTTTGGTGCTTAAAACATTTGTCAATAAAAAGTTCCTTCCGATTATGCTGTATAAGGTTCTGATTATGCTACTGGATTCACTCTCTTTCTCCCTATAGTTGATGTAACTTATTTCTGGGGTTGTTGAGTGGAGAGAAATAAATGTTTTTCAACTCGTATGTTGATGGCGGTAATAAAATAAAAACTCACAAGTTAACAAATAAACAAAAAGAAAATTAAATGGTTAGAAAAGAAATAAGTTTAGAAATAAATTGAAGTTATGAACTAACAAAATGTAACAATGGATTATTTACAAATTCTTAAAAATAATAGGTAGGCTGTTATTTTTTTTAAGTAAGTTAGTGCAAATTTTATTAATTACATACAAGTACATTATAAAACTTACTAACGGCTCCTAAAATTATTAAAAAATTGTAGTTCTACTTGCGAAGTTTTCATTGGTTAAATATTGTTAACTATTACTTGAAGTTTCGCAAGTTATTAGAATTGCCCTATAGTTATATATAATTTTCTTTAGGAAATTAGTTTTCCCACAAGACTACACGATAGCGTAGCTATGGCAGGAAGAGTTTATTCAATTGGTATCTGACGCTGTCTCAGACATGTTCGTCTGAAGAGATCGAAAGCAAATGGACGACGAAGAAGCTCAAAACGAACCTTTACATCGTTTTGATATTCGAGACACCTATAACGCAGTCTGAGAAAGCGTCAGATACCAGACGCTGAAATAAAAGGAAGTTGAACTGGAGATAAATTCAACACGCAAACCGAATCAAACCTTCCTACTTTACGAGTAGAAAACTTGGTTGCTCCACCGTGCTTAGAGATCGTGTCAGAAACATCATAGTGCAGTTAGCTGTTGACCTTTAGAGACAATGAGACTGTGACTACAGTTAGCTGTAGACCTTTGGAGACAATGAGACTGTGACTACAGTTATTTGTAGACGTTTCCCTAGAGTATTTACTCATTTAATTCGACAACAAATTTAAAGCATAAAAAAGTTAAGATATTCATAAAAATTATACATTTTAATGGAATATCAATTTAGAATACATTTCAGTGCACATTGGTGTTCGTTATTGCTTTTCCAAACTCGAGAAATAACAACACATGTATTCTATAGAAGAAACCTCATTTAACCGAACCTGCGCATACTGTTTAGAGGCATTTACACTCTCGAATAGTCCATAGCTTACAGTATATTTGTACTTGTTAATTGATATTTTTTTATTCTTAAGGTTACAGTTTTGCTCCAAATTTTTGTCATGACTTCAGCTTTCATTTATTTAATAACTGTATACTTCTAGGTATTTTTTTCCGATAATGATTTTTCTCACTTTATTTAAAATAGGCATTGTCATTTTTGTCTCTCATTAGAAAACTTTTAATATATCCTGATTTTAGATCACTTTGAACCTATAAGTTATATGTAACTATATTTACTAATCTCTCTTTCATAAAAAAGTTATACAATTATTGATGCCTTTCAACTTCACAAATAAAAGTCTCTGGATATAAATTTTAGCAACTTGTGATAATATGTTCAACATCATGGCTTTAATATGCTTTGTAAAAGTGGGTGATGTGTAATGTGTTTAAAGAGAGCTAACACATATATTATTTATATTTTAAGACTACTTTTAATTGCATTCTGTGTTGAGTGAAATCCTTAAGTAAACGGCCAACTTTAACCCTTCTATGTGCAGCGATAGGTTCCTTAATTTACCCAACAATGGTAAGAAGATCAATTTAGATAGGGTTCGTTCGTTCACTCTCGGAGGAGGTATGTCTATTACTCAGACTTCTAGTTTTATGGACGTTTAAACTTCAAGTTAATTCTGGGATCAAAGGACTTGAGTGAAAAATTTTAATTAATCCTATTCATCTTCAAAAGTTGGCAAACATTTAGAAAGTCGTACTAGAAAAAGGAAAATTTGAAAAGTGCACCCCAATTTACCACCACTAACGTTCATTCCGCCATAGTGAAATAAAAAATTGATCATGAATGGGATTTTTCACACCAATGTTCACAGTGGTATAGTAGGCACTTCTGTGGTTTTATTTTGTCAGATGTGTTACATATTATTACATTCACGTCAAAAGGCGGAAATAAATGAGATTGATATCACCACTAATGACTTTGGCGTTTATAAGAAAATACTTATCATATAAGACGATTTCCAGTTTATTCCACGGTTAGCTAAAGCATACCGAATAATTGTAACGTGACCTTTTCAGATATTGAAAACTATTATCTGTTATTCCTTTGGATAATCAAGGGTAATTTTTACAAGTAAAAACATAAACAAAGAAACACGTATATTTTAAGCAACACAACAGATAAATCGTTTGAAAAAGCCACTGTGAAATTAAAGTAAATTAATTTGTATCTATGTGCCGGTCACTATAGTTATAAATACAGTACAGAGTAGAAATTTCATTTGTAACTTTATTAGGCGTAAACGAGATTGCAGTTTTAAAAATTCATCCTATAATTAGTTTAACAATTGAATTTATTAAAATAATTAAGATTATTTGTTTTAATGCATCATTATAATTAAATTAATTTAACAGTATTCCATGAACGTGTTCTTATAAATTTTCCATGGTTTAGTAAATTTTAACTAAATCTTTTTGGTAGCTATTACAACAGTTACATGAAACATTACGTTTCCAATATTGAAAATGCATTGTTTTGGCCCAGGTGGCCGTCTCCCTGGAAACTATAACTATTTATGAAATAGTTTTCCTCACTTTACCATATGCTAATACTATAGCAGATAACACAGTGGAATATGATGTATGGATCTGGCGCCTACAAATAGACAGGGTCAGTGCAATAAACCAACTGATTACTAGGGCGGGAATATGTGTGTACTGGGTTATGTAACCACACCACGTGTGTGGGTATTCTGATAATTGATAATTGTGATCGCATGTTTGAACAGCATTACTTTCGATTTACTTATATTATATTGTTCAAACGTTAAAAAAGACTAATAAAACTTACATCACTTTGAAAATACTGCATGTAGCCAAAATAATTTATTATTTATTCATCCCCGTAACAATCTCTAACTGAAAAATAATATTTTTGTAAAATATCAGATCAGATTGTTGTGTATATAGCCTAGTGTGAAATTGAAATTTTCAGGCTCTTTATCTCGTTATCTGACAACGATATGACTATTATGTATGTGCCTCACGGTTTGTTTTAAGTTATACAAAATATTAACCAACAACATATCGTTTGTTAATTTCAATCGGTTTCTTCCTTAAGAGAAATAACTATATTTGGTTTTTAATAAAATAATTTGTAAGCTTACACCGTGATAATTGGTTCCCGGCACTTGTACTGCAATGTATCTTTGCAAAAGTAAAGACAAAACCTGTACCTGTACTGCAACAAAACCTGTTTACACTTGAGATAGTCAAACTATATTTTGTTTGCTAATAAATTTCATTACTTTTACAACAATATATAAAAAGTAAATTTATATCTTAGTTTTTATGTTATAAGCTGGGCAATGTATTTTTAATACTAGAAACATTTTAACATTCGATTACGTAATATTACTGTTTTAAGCATTAGTTTCAAATTTTTAACTGTTATTTGTAACAGAAACAAACATATTCAACGAAAAAACGCAGCATACAAATAATAATAACCATAGTGACTTTCTAAGTTACTGCAAGTAATATTGTGTTGGAAGGGTAGTTCCGATAGGTCTAATATATTTAATAAATGGATTATGTCTGTTGGAGTGGGTGCAGTGCCCATAGTTACGGCAAATAATATTGTGGTGTAGGTGTGGATCCGATAGGTTTAGTATATGAAATGGATTATGTCTGTTGGAGTGGGTGAAGTACCCATAGTTACGGCAAATAATATTGTGGTGTAGGTGTGGATCCGATAGGTTTAGTATATGAAATGGATTATGTTTGTTGGAGTGGGTGAAGTACCCATAGTTACGGCAAATAATATTGTGGTTTAAGTGTGGGTCCGATAGGTTTAGTATATGAAATGGTTTATGTTTGTTGGAGTGGATGAAATACCCATAGTTACGGCAAATAATATTGTGGTGTAAGTATGGATCCGATAGGCTTACTATATGAAATGGATTATGTTTGTTGGAGTGGATGAAGTACCCATAGTTACGGCAAATAATATTGTGGTGTAAGTATGGATCCGATAGGTTTACTATATGAAATGGATTATGTTTGTTGGAGTGGATGAAGTACCCATAGTTACGGCAAATAATATTGTGGTTTAAGTGTGGATCCGATAGGTTTAGTATATGAAATGGATTATGTTTGTTGGAGTGGGTGAAGTACCCATAGTTACGGCAAATAATATTGTGATGTAGGTATGGATCCGATAGGTTTACTATATGAAATGGATTATGTTTGTTGGAGTGGATGAAGTACCCATAGTTACGGCAAATAATATTGTGGTTTAAGTGTGGATCCGATAGGTTTAGTATATGAAATGGATTATGTTTGTTGGAGTGGATGAAGTACCCATAGTTACGACAAATAATATTGTGGTGTAAGTATGGATCCGATAGGTTTAATATATGAAATGGATTATGTTTGTTGGAGTGGATGAAGTACCCATAGTTACGGCAAATAATATTGTGGTTTAAGTGTGGATCCGATAGGTTTAGTATATTAAATGGATTATGTTTGTTGGAGTGGATGAAGTACCCATAGTTACGGCAAATAATATTGTGGTGTAAGTATGGATCCGATAGGCTTAGTATATGAAATGGATCATGTTTGTTGGAGTGGATGAAGTACCCATAGTTACGGCAAATAATATTGTGGTGTAAGTATGGATCCGATAGGTTTACTATATGAAATGGATTATGTTTGTTGGAGTGGATGAAGTAACCATAGTTACGGCAAATAATATTGTGGTTTAAGTGTGGATCCGATAGGTTTAGTATATGAAATGGACCATGTCTGTTGGAGTGGGTGAAGTACCCATAGTTACGGCAAATAATATTGTGGTGCTAGTATGGATCCGATAGGCTTAGTATATGAAATGGATCATGTCTGTTGGAGTGGGTGAAGTACCCATAGTTACGGCAAATAATATTGTGGTGCTAGTATGGATCCGATAGGCTTAGTATATGAAATGGATCATGTCTGTTGGAGTGGGTGAATTACCCATAGTTACGGCAAATAATATTGTGGTGTTAGTATGGATCCAAAAGGCTTACTATATGAAATGGATTATGTCTGTTGGAGTGGGTGAAGTACCCATAGTTACGGCAAATAATATTGTGGTGTTAGTATGGATCCGATAGGCTTAGTATATGAAATGGATTATGTTTGTTGGAGTGGATGAAGTACCCATAGTTACGGCAAATAATATTGTGGTGTAAGTATGGATCCGATAGGTTTACTATATGAAATGGATTATGTTTGTTGGAGTGGATGAAGTAACCATAGTTACGGCAAATAATATTGTGGTTTAAGTGTGGATCCGATAGGTTTAGTATATGAAATGGACCATGTCTGTTGGAGTGGGTGAAGTACCCATAGTTACGGCAAATAATATTGTGGTGCTAGTATGGATCCGATAGGCTTAGTATATGAAATGGATCATGTCTGTTGGAGTGGGTGAAGTACCCATAGTTACGGCAAATAATATTGTGGTGCTAGTATGGATCCGATAGGCTTAGTATATGAAATGGATCATGTCTGTTGGAGTGGGTGAATTACCCATAGTTACGGCAAATAATATTGTGGTGTTAGTATGGATCCAAAAGGCTTACTATATGAAATGGATTATGTCTGTTGGAGTGGGTGCAGTACCCATAGTTACGGCAAGTAATATTGTGGTGTTAGTATGGATCCGATAGGCTTACTATATGAAATGGATTATGTCTGTTGGAGTGGGTGAAGTACCCATAGTTACGGCAAATAATATTGTGGTGTTAGTATGGATCCGATAGGCTTAGTATATGAAATGGATTATGTCTGTTGGAGTGGGTGCAGTACCCATAGTTACGGCAAATAATATTGTGGTGTTAGTATGGATCCGATAGGCTTAGTATATGAAATGGATCATGTCTGTTGGAGTGGGTGAAGTACCCATAGTTACGGCAAATAATATTGTGGTGTTAGTATGGATCCGATAAGCTTAGTATATGAAATGGATCATGTCTGTTGGAGTGGGTGAAGTACCCATAGTTACGGCAAATAATATTGTGGTGTTAGTATGAATCCGATAGGCTTACTATATGAAATGGATTATGTCTGTTGGAGTGGGTGCAGTACCCATAGTTACGGCAAATAATATTGTGGTGTTAGTATGGATCCGATAGGCTTAGTATATGAAATGGATCATGTCTGTTGGAGTGGGTGAAGTACCCATAGTTACGGCAAATTATATTGTGGTGTTAGTATGGATCCGATAGGCTTAGTATATGAAATGGATTATGTCTGTTGGAGTGGGTGCAGTACCCATAGTTACGGCAAATAATATTGTGGTTTAAGTCTGGATCCGATAGGTTTAGTATATGAAATGGATCATGTCTGTTGGAGTGGGTGAAGTACCCATAGTTACGGCAAATAATATTGTGGTTTAAGTGTGGATCCGATAGGCTTAATATATGAAATGGATTATGTCTGTTGGAGTGGGTGCAGTACCCATAGTTACGGCAAATAATATTGTGGTGTTAGTATGGATCCGATAGGCTTAGTATATGAAATGGATCATGTCTGTTGGAGTGGGTGAAGTACCCATAGTTACGGCAAATAATATTGTGGTGTTAGTATGGATCCGATAGGCTTAGTATATGAAATGGATTATGTCTGTTGGAGTGGGTGCAATACCCATAGTTACGGCAAATAATATTGTGGTGTTAGTATGGATCCGATAGGCTTAGTATATGAAATGGATCATGTCTGTTGGAGAGGGTGAAGTACCCATAGTTACGGCAAATAATATTGTGGTGTTAGTATGGATCCGATAGGCTTACTATATGAAATGGATTATGTCTGTTGGAGTGGGTGAAGTACCCATAGTTACGGCAAATAATATTGTGGTGTTAGTATGGATCCGATAGGCTTACTATATGAAATGGATTATGTCTGTTGGAGTGGGTGCAGTACCCATAGTTACGGCAAATAATATTGTGGTGTTAGTATGGATCCGATAGGCTTAGTATATGAAATGGATCATGTCTGTTGGAGTGGGTGAAGTACCCATAGTTACGGCAAATAATATTGTGGTGTTAGTATGGATCCGATAGGCTTAGTATATGAAATGGATCATGTCTGTTGGAGTGGGTGAAGTACCCATAGTTACGGCAAATAATATTGTGGTGTTAGTATGGATCCGATAGGCTTAGTATATGAAATGGATTATGTCTGTTGGAGTGGGTGAAGTACCCATAGTTACGGCAAATAATATTGTGGTGTTAGTATGGATCCGATAGGCTTACTATATGAAATGGATTATGTCTGTTGGAGTGGGTGCAGTACCCATAGTTACGGCAAATAATATTGTGGTGTTAGTATGGATCCGATAGGCTTAGTATATGAAATGGATCATTTCTGTTGGAGTGGGTGAAGTACCCATAGTTACGGCAAATAATATTGTGGTGTTAGTATGGATCCGATAGGCTTAGTATATAAAATGGATCATGTCTGTTGGAGTGGGTGAAGTACCCATAGTTACGGCAAATAATATTGTGGTGTTAGTATGGATCCGATAGGCTTACTATATGAAATGGATTATGTCTGTTGGAGTGGTTGAAGTACCCATAGTTACGCCAAATAATATTGTGGTGTAAGTATGGATCCGATAGGTTTACTATATGAAATGGATTATGTTTGTTGGAGTGGATGAAGTACCCATAGTTACGGCAAATAATATTGTGGTGTTAGTATGGATCCGATAGGTTTACTATATGAAATGGATCATGTCTGTCAGAGTGGATGAAGTACCCATAGTTACGGCAAATAATATTGTGGTGTTAGTATGGATCCGATAGGCTTAGTATATGAAATGGATCATGTCTGTTGGAGTGGGTGAAGTACCCATAGTTACGGCAAATAATATTGTGGTTTAAGTGTGGATCCGATAGGTTTAGTATATGAAATGGATAATGTCTGTTGGAGTGGGTGAAGTACCCATAGTTACGGCAAATAATATTGTGGTTTAAGTCTGGATCCGATAGGTTTAGTATATGAAATGGATCATGTCTGTTGGAGTGGGTGAAGTACCCATAGTTACGGCAAATAATATTGTGGTTTAAGTGTGGATCCGATAGGTTTAGTATATGAAATGGATCAAGTCTGTTGGAGTGGGTGAAGTACCCATAGTTACGGCAAATAATATTGTGGTGTAGGTATGGATCCGATAGGCTTAGTATATGAAATGGATTATGTCTGTTGGAGTGGCTGGAACTCTCTTAGAGTTAAAGTCTGTTGTTGGCCTGGACATGTAGGAGTACTGGCCCTAGCTTTGGCCGTGGACGCAGGGATGGGTTGGCCTTCCCTTCTTCCAAGGTGATATGACGGAGAGCCCGCTTGAGATCGTGACAGGAGGCGTCTTCTACTCACAACCTAACATTTCCTGGTTATCCTGTCACTCCGGAAGCGAGTGCAATGGTCTCTTTAGAAATAAATAAAATTAGTGGGTTCTTAGCTTCATAGTTATTTTTGAAAAAACCAATTCAATGCCTTTAATGTATAATAATAAATATTTTTGTGTATTATAACATGTTTAAGGACGCACAGCATTATTTTGCTTGGAACTACTTTAAGAAAAAACAGTTTTATGTTTAATATTACAAAATGGTTTTAATATACAATTATTAAAGTATACTAAAATTTTTTTAACCAGAAAAAACTTGATTCCTCCTTTCGTTTGTATAGAAGACCCAACATTAAACAAGCAATGTTTAACCCGATATTGTGATACTAGAAAACGCATGCCCACGGTTACGTCATGTCAGACAAGACCCTTGCCTTTGTCTCTCATCCCTTTGGTGTCTTCTCCAAAGTCTTCCACCTACAAAAAACTTACCGATATTGCACAATTCAGAGTTTATTCATTTAGCCTCATCCTTACTTCTATATCAGGGATAGGCACAGCTTTATTGTTTGAAATTATATTTTAAAATGTAAGGATTAATTATGTTATAAGGTACAAAAAAGGTTTCATATGTATTATTGACATCATTGTTTCATTATTTAATGCATAATTCATAAATAATGCCAAAGATAACGTAAATACTGTGCATTTTTGTTCAATTATTGTAAATCGACTTAAAAAATCACAATAACTCACCAGAACTTGGAAATGTACCAAAAACCTGTATTCTAAATGATTTTAGTCTATTACTATATTTTACAAATTTGATCAGTCCGGAAAGCAGTAGATTTATATCGATTAAGACCAAACAAGCTAATCGGTTTTGTGTTATTCTTCCGGAAGAAAATCAAAGGCAATGTCTTTTAAACACGTTTTAATCTTGATATTTTTGTTATCAAAGTGTCTTACCGCTTTCCTCTTTCCTTGCTCGTTTCCAATATTGAGAATTGAGAATATATAACAGAAAAAAATCAAACCAATATATTATTTTTTTTTAATATTCACCGAAGAATTTCATAGGTTTTTTCTGTAATATTTCCATTTGTATTTGTAGCAAAATATAAGTTGTAAATTATTCATGTAAGTTTTAACTTACCATTATGTAAACTCAGAGGAGTTCATTAAAACTAAGCACAACCAAAATTGGAAACATTTATATTTGAAATAACATTCTACATAACAGTGAAATATATCAAAGTAAACTGCACCATATTAAACATAAATCCAGAATAAATATATCCAGAATGTTCTTTTAATTTTAACATAAATAGAAAAATTAACTCTTGTTATATTCTGTGCTTACTACAAGGATTGCCATACCAAAAAATGGAGGATAAAAATGACCTTGGTTTTAGGAATTATTTTAGTATTTTATTTTACTACGTTCGTTGAAAAGAGAAAGTGTGATACAGGGGGCCACTAATTGTTCCAATGTGTGTGGTGGAGAGAAAGAGAGAGAGAGAGAGAGAAAGAGACTTCCAGTGTTTGATCAACACCTAAAGATGGTGGCAAAAGTCCTCGGCACGTTTTCAATCTTCTGTATTCTCTTCCATTAAAACCAACCATGAACCGTCTTCTTACATGTTCAGACGTGAAATATTCTGTTAGAAATCGATTATGAAGTTCAAGTTGCTAAGCATGATTTTACAACCAAGATATAATACTGGGAGATAATTAACGAAGCCTATCACTTGAGGGAAATATTTAAAAATATTATTAGTTTACTTTATAGAAAACAAAAACAATTTACGACTAAGTCATATTGTGCAAAATTTCGTCAGTCCAAACGATGTATCAAGTTATGTGTAACTCAACAAGTCTTCACTGGCCATAAAAGTTTTTATCTACTACTAGCCTTCAAGCGTTGAAAGCTATGAGAGAATAATAAATTCCTAACTCTCTATTCTGATATGTGGATCCAAAAATGTATGTATAAAATTAATTTAAAGCATGGAAATAACATTCCCAGTCTAAACAACGTAACACTATTCAATCTGCTAAAAATGCACCGAGAGTTCAGTCCATTGATTATTCATGTGAGTCTATCGTGGTTTTGTTTTGTGCTGTATATCGAACCAATCATTGATGGTATCAGAGTACACAGTATTAATATTGTTAGTCTGAGTTTAACTTGTCCAATGTCTATTTTCATAGTGTAATAAAACATGATTTCTAAAATATCATTACAGTAGAAAACCTTTAACCGTATAAAAGTATTTGAATAATATGAAACATATATCTTCCTTTTATCTGATTCTAACTATTTTAACCGATTGCCTCGAAAAAATAAACTATTGTTGTTTCATATAACTGTTCAGCGCCAAAATGTTGTGTTTAATCTTAAACTCTCTTGATTAAAGTGTCACTCTAGCCTACTGCAATTTTATTATTGGTCACAATAAATTTACTGGCTTATTACTGGTCGGTTTATCGAAAACTCTGTCTGATGGCAAGGTACCTAGGAGATACCTTGGACTGACTGAAATATCTTATTAGCCTTCATGTCTATATAAAGCATCGAGTACAATGATGATGCATGTCACTCCCGAAATTTAGCTGTTGGTTAGCGAACATTGTTACATAGTATTTTTTATATATATTTTAATACTTATTGAGCTTATTTACATGTTTATTAATATGCAATATTTCGTGGATTGATTGATAAAAACATCACATTATTCTAAAGGGGCCTTTGATATTCCGTTATATCAGTTTATTTATGTAGAAGATCGGGTTCAATTATGGTTCCTCATGAAATGTTACTGAGCATTATAGAACAATTTGTACATCACTCTTATGGCATTGAGATAGTCGGAAAAAATGTTATTTGTAAGCAACTTGAGTACAATTATATATACTTTTGACAATTGACATAGCAACACATGTACCCTAATGAATTGAGGTATGTACTTTACATACATGCAACCTAAGCAAAGCCTTGTTAGCCGTCATGTGGTTTGGTTTACACCTACTACAATGCAGGTTCCATAATAAATAATTATGTACACCACAACTATGACGGGACTGTTGGAATTTAAAACTTTATGAAGACAAATATTGGTATCAAGTGATATGAAAATCCATATTTTTTAAATTTGCCAGAGTAAAAAATAAAACCGATTGTTAAATGTCAATAGCGAAACCTACCTGCAAAATTAGGCTTCTTAATTAGACATCTAATGATCTCTATAAGAGTCATTGAAAGTCAAATGCCGTCTTCTCAAGTGATCTGAAAAGCCTGAGCGACTTTGTTAATGTAAATTCATCCCCGGTTGTTGACTCGTAATGAATAAATCCTGTATTAACTTCTTGTAAATTAAACTCGTGACTAAATATTAGTTTGATTCTCTGTTGATGTAAAGTGCATACTTCAAAAACAATTATTTATGAATTGTAAACATTAACTTAGAGCGCTATTATGGTTTCAAAATTATATAATTTATTTTCCTCTTTGAAATACTTATCTTACTTTTTATTTAAGAACTAGTTTATGTATCACACACGCACGCACGCGCTCACATACAATCGGTTATTTGCATACTACAATTTGGACACTACTACTTAGATTAGTTACAAACCTAACTTTCTCTCTCCCCCCTCTCTTTCTAAATATGAATTTTAATTTGTCTTTTAACCACAAATAAAGTATTAAAGTAATAAAGATCTATTTGCGTTCCTAAGCATATTAAATTCGGAAATACTCGATATAATTTGAAGATAAAAACTATACCTGCATACAAGGATTGAACTGCCAAAATTGAACAGATCTATATTGTCGAATAACGTTAATGTTTTCGTACGAGGGAGGGTTTGTAGAAGACACTAAGGGATGAAACAGAAAGGGCCATATCTTGTCTGACAAAGAGTAACCCGGGGCTGTCTGTTCCCAGAATTCCAATATAGTGAAAACAGCCTGTTTAATCTTCGGCCTTCTACACAAGCCAAAGGATGGAACCAATTTTGTTTGATTACAAATCTCTAAATTTGTACATTTTAATACTTTCCTTGATAGGTTGTTTTGCTATACTGAACAAGTTCTTTAACTACTAGTCACAGTACACCTGGAAAAACTTAATGTTAATAGGATGCGAAAGTGCCTTTGTTTTGTTTTTTCTTTTACGCATAAACTATTCAACCGATTGTAATAAAATTTTGCATGTACATTGTTCTGGTATGGTATCTAGGATAAATATAGGCATATTATTACTTCGAAAGTCTCTGAACCACGCTCCTCTGGAACCTAAAATATAAAAAAATCCCATCGTAGTCTCTAAACGACGAAATATTATTTGAAAGATCTTTTGAAATGTAACCATCTGTTTGTGTTAACCTTGATTTTTCAGCGTAACCATATCTTTAATTCATTTAACCACCATTTTATCAATAATATTTATGTTTCATAACAACTATAAATGTTTATGTGCAAGAATGTCTAGATAGTCAAAAGTCTTGACTTTATTGATATTACTGCAGTCTGAAAAACAAACATTAATATGCATAATAATGTGTGCAGATCTTTTTATTCCGTTACAGTTATGATTATACAGATCTGTGAAAGACAAAAGAGTGGAATTAAATATAAATCAAATGTATTTTTTGGATGAAAAATAGTACAATTACCTCGCAATTTTCAATATTTTTACATTATGTGAACCAATTATTAGTGAAAGGTATTTAAATTAATATATACTGAAAAATCTGTTCATTAAGAAATTCATTTCAGGTATTTTTGTCTCCCTATTACAGGAACATGTTATACTGTAAATACAGTTTTTGAGCACTGCGTGTACATTTTAGGTTTAGTTTTTTTATACAATTCTTTTGTCTAGTCTTTTAATACTTTCTAACAATTCTTGGACATTAGGGATTGAAATATACGTGAAATTTTAATTTTTTCGTATTTTAATCAAAGTTTTTCTATTGTTTCTATTGCACTTTTTATAAAAAACGTTGAATTTAATCTTATAGAAATAGATAACCTCAGTATGTCATAAATAAATAAGAAAGTTCTAAAATTATACAAGATTTTGGTTCTGATAATCTTCATACAGGATGAAACCAACATAAAACAGCACGAAGGAAATTCCGTGAAACACAAACTTATGTATATTGTACACAATTGTACACAAACACAATTGTATATAGGCATCCGTACTACTGACTGCCACAGTTCTCACACTTTGATATAGGCATCCGTACTACTGACCGCAACCGTTGCTGCACTTTTATAAAGGCATCCGTACTACTAACTGCTACCGTTCTCACACTTTGATATAGGCATCCGTACTACTGACTGCCACCGTTCTCACACTTTGATATAAGCATCCGTACTACTGACTACCACCGTTCTCACACTTTGATTTAGGCATCCGTACTACGGACGTTGCTATACTTAGATATAGGCTTCCGTACTACTTACTCACTATTGTAATACTTTGATATAGGCATCCGTACTACTTCCTGCTACCGTTGCCACAACGTTATATAGGCATCCGTACTACTGACTCACTATTGTAATACTTTGATATAGGCATCCGTACTACTTACTGTTACCGTTGCCACACCTTTATATAGACATCCGTATTTTGACTGCAACCGTTGCCACAATTGTATATAGGCATCCGTACTACTGACTGCCACAGTTCTCACACTTTGATATAGGCATCCGTACTACTGACTCACTATTGTAATACTTTGATATAGGCATCCGTACTACTTACTGTTACCGTTGCCACACCTTTATATAGACATCCGTATTTTGACTGCAACCGTTGCCACAATTGTATATAGGCATCCGTACTACTGACTGCCACAGTTCTCACACTTTGATATAAGCATCCGTACTACGGACGTTGCTATACTTAGATATAGGCTTCCGTACTACTGACCGCAACCGTTGCTGCACTTTTATAAAAGAATCCGTACTACTAACTGCTACCGTTCTCACACTTTGATATAGGCATCCGTACTACTGACTGCCACCGTTCTCACACTTTGATATAGGCATCCGTACTACTGACTAACTGTTGCTATACTTTGATATAGGCATCCGTACTACTGACTGCCACCGTTCTCACACTTTGATATAGGCATCCGTACTACTGACTAACTGTTGCTATACTTTGATATATGCATCCGTACTACTGACTGCCACCGTTCTCACACTTTGATATAGGCATCCGTACTACTGACTAACTGTTGCTATACTTTGATATAGGCATCCGTACTACTGACTGCCACCGTTCTCACACTTTGATATAGGCATCCGTACTACTGACTAACTGTTGCTATACTTTGATATAGGCATCCGTACTACTGACTAACTGTTGCTATACTTTGATATAGGCATCCGTACTACTGACTGCCACCGTTCTCACACTTTGATATAGGCATCCGTACTACTGACCGCAACCGTTGCTGCACTTTTATAAAGGCATCCGTACTACTAACTGCTACCGTTCTCACACTTTGATATAGGCATCCGTACTACTGACTGCCACCGTTCTCACACTTTGATATAGGCATCCGTACTACTGACTGCCACCGTTCTCACACTTTGATATAGGCATCCGTACTACTGACTAACTCTTGCTATACTTTGATATAGGCATCCGTACTACTGACTGCCACCGTTCTCACACTTTGATATAGGCATCCGTACTACTGACTAACTGTTGCTATACTTTGATATAGGCATCCGTACTACTGACTGCCACCGTTCTCACACTTTGATATAGGCATCCGTACTACTGACTAACTGTTGCTATACTTTGATATAGGCATCCGTACTACTGACTAACTCTTGCTATACTTTGATATAGGCATCCGTACTACTGACTGCCACCGTTCTCACACTTTGATATAGGCATCCGTACTACTGACTAACTGTTGCTATACTTTGATATAGGCATCCGTACTACTGACTGCCACCGTTCTCACACTTTGATATAGGCATTCGTACTACTGACTAACTGTTGCTATACTTTGATATAGGCATCCGTACTACTGACTGCCACCGTTCTCACACTTTGATATAGGCATCCGTACTACTGACTAACTGTTGCTATACTTTGATATAGGCATCCGTACTACTGACTGCCACCGTTCTCACACTTTGATATAGGCATCCGTACTACTGACTTCTACCGTTCTCACACTTTATATAGGCATCTGTACTACTGCCTGCCACCGTTACCACACTTTCAAGGCATCCGTATTACTGACTGCTACCGTTCTCACACTTTTATGTAGGCATCCGTACTACTGACCGCTACCGTTGCTGCACTTTTGTATAGGCATCCGTACTACTAACTGCTGACGTTCTCACACTTTTATATAGGCATCCGTACTACTGACCGCTACCGTTGCTTCACTTTGATATATGCATCCGTACTACGGTATGCCACCATTCCCACACTTTGATACTGGAATCCGTAGTAATGACTTCCACCGTTGCTATATTTTGATGTAGGCATCCGTACTACTGCCTGCCATCGTTGCCACACTTTGATATAGGCAGCCGTACTACTGACTCCCACGATTGCGTCATTTTGATATAGGCATCCCTACTACTGACTTCTACCGTTGCTACACTTTATATAGGCATCTGTACTACTGCCTGCCATCGTTGCCACACTTTGATACAGGCATCCGCACTATAATATTATACACTAAGTGGTATTCACTGATTCTCAGATATTAGTGTAAGATTGAATTGAAATTAGAATAAGAAATAAATATTTACAAATTGAAGTATATGGTTTTAAGATATTATTTGTTTTAGGAACTTATTTAGAAATGTTAACCTCCCCTTACTTATCAAAACAAATTTATAGTTTTTTTGTAAAACTTTGGTTCATCCTCTTTTTGATTTAAATGTAGGGCTGTCCATTTTTTCATATTTCATGAAAGCTAGCAAAATTTTGTAAGGCTAAAGACGCTCAATAATCACCCTTTTTAGGGAGTACCCTCATTCTATGTTTTTGCACCCTCAAAATATATTAACAGCGGTTCTAGCCTTAGTTATAAATTGAAGCGTTTGGTTATGCACTTAAACGGTTATCTGGGTCTAAAGTTTCAGATATGTGGGTCTGAAAGGTATTTTCCTTTCGAATGATTGAATGAGTTTAAATTTAGCACGGATTACTAATACGTATTGTACACCTTGACACCATACATGAGCCACCATTCTGGTTACTCTGATAATAATGTATATTTATGAGTAATAAATTATACATTATATTATAAAAAATTATTATTAATACTCAGAAATGTAGTTTTCTATCGAAAGTAATTGATATGGTAGATGAACCGTTATCTAACTGTTTATACGTTTATAACTGACGATATCAAGCAATGCATAATACCATAAGTAGAAGTACATTAATCTAACGTAATACGAGTATAGTATGTTAAAACATGAGTAATTATTTTTATCAGTCTGCTTGAATTGTTTAATTACGACGACACAATGTGCAGTCAGTTTGTTTGACCTGACGATAAAAATTAACTCACCTCTGCGAATCGCGTGTACAAAGCGAGTGTGTAACGTTCAACCAATTCTCTGACAGATTCTGAAATTGAGTTTTCACTGAACAGTTTAATGAGTTTTTGTAAAGATAAATTCGATACTGATAACAGCGGATGTCTGTGTGATGTAGATGAGAGTGATGTTTTCAAAAAAGATTTCGAGGAAATATTTTATTAAATTATTTTAAATTTTCGTATTTAGTTAAAAGACTCTTTCAAATTGCAATATCCAGGACTACCAAGTTGTTTATCCTCTCACGTAAATTTTCTATCATGTAAAAACTACTGGACCGATTGTACTGAAAATTTACATGAAAATTCTTAGGATTTTTACATGTAGTCCTGATCATATTTCAAAAGTCTGTCCGGCCTACTCCACACTGGTCTCGTAAAGTTTGTTGGCCTAATCTTCAGACGGTAAATTTTTGTAGACTTTATAATATTACGGTGCAATTATGTTTTATTTTTGTATGTTTATAATAGTGAAAGCATAGAGAACGGTTAGAAGTAAGAGCACTGTTTATTTTAACCTAATATGTAATTAGTGATGAGCGCAGAGGTTATAGAGATAATAAAATAAGAAGTTTTAGTAAAAACATAATCTGCTCTCTAACTTTTGCTACATATTTGAAACATATTATAATACACTTATTATTTGTTTTTTGACCGTAGACCTTTTAGACAAACTCAACTATGAAATGAGAAACACCTTAGACCAGAATAAACTACACTGACTATAGGTATACACTTGTTGACTGAAATAGGGTTTTCAGACCTCCGTCCAAAGTTCTTGATTGGTCAACTAAAAAAACTTCCGTTTAAAATTGGCATTTAGCCCATGAGTTCGTTAACTAAAATCTAAGAATAACAAAAAATGTTCCACTCTCCAACTTTTAAGCCCCCAAAAAACTGTTCTTTAAACTCAAATCTAAAATGGATCAGAAAATTGGAATCACTTAACATAGGAGTGCTCAAAGGAAATATAACAAAGTTTCTCACTGTTTTCAGAAAAAAATTGTGGCGAAGTCGTGGGTAACTGCTAGTAGATTACAAAGGTAGAACAGGTAGAAATGAATGTAATATTTTCGAAGTGGTTTTATATTTAAAGATAATATATATATATATATATATATATATATATATATATATATATATATATATATATATATATATATATATATATATATATATACATACATATATATACATATATATCTTATTTATATATATTTATATAATTAAATACAACGAGTATCTAGCATATCTTTCATCAGATAAATGCAGGAACAGTTCACGAAACTGCCTTAAATGAAATCTAACAAATTGTAGTTCTATCGGAACACATTAAACTAATAGAGAGAGCCCAATACAAATGCGAATTGTACTCTTAAGATACAGCCCGTTTTATTGCAATGGGTGGAGGAATTTTCGTTAAAAGAGAAGTCTATCGTTACCCGCACTTGGTTAGGTGAAGGTTGGAGTTGGGGGTATTAATAGGGTTTAACATAAGAAAAGACAATATTTTATCAGATTTAATTTGGTATATCTTGACACATTCAAAGCCAACTGTAAGACTCGAAAATAAATGTTAAATCAGTGTCAGATTATCAGTTGCATACATTGAAAGTCACGACTACAGTCTACTTTTCTATTCTTCTTTCGGTGGTTTAATTAATTATTAATAAGGTGCCAAATTGCGGGTTTTATTTGTGTAAAGTTAGAAAGTGATTTCTTCCTTAAGAAACATTCCTGTATCAATAATAAAAACAAAAAATACAGCTTATAGAGTGCAGATTGGCCCTCTACTCCTGGACTGTTAAGGACACTGTACAGCTGATTATTCTAAATTATATAAGCGTTTAAAATAGTGGTTTGAAATTACACTCCTGATTAGGACTTTGAGAGCTCCATAACGAGGCCCATAATGGATATTTTTAACTACCCGTCAACAATTAAAGTTAACAAAGCAATTTAATAAAAACAGTTTAAGTAAGTATAATATTCTACAATTGCGTACTAATAAAATATTTAATTGTAACTATCTCATTATAAAACAATCTAGTCTGTGATGCCTACCGCTCGGGTAAAATTTAATTTCTGTCTGTCTGTTAGTTTGCTTGTCCGAGCATTATCTCGAAAAGGAACAGACCTTTCGATTTTACATTTTGCAAGAATCTTCACTTCTCTATGATGAATACCGACTGATTGTGGTGTATGTCAGCCATGGTATTTTCCTGAGCGTTAGGGACTATTACTACAATGGTATTATGGGTAGCAATGATGGCAACGAAAACAGCAGAATAAACTTCTAAATAAACTCAGTATATTCATAGACTTATTATTTAAACACTGATATGAAACCAAATTTATTGAGCAAAATGTGAATGCCTCATTTTTAACGGTATCTTGAGAAACATTTCATCTGTAGATATGAGGTTTTACATTAACTCCATTTCTAAATAAACAAGAATGAGTTCTATGATGTTGCATGTCCAATCATGGCACTCAGCAAGCTGACATTGTATTTCCTTTGTTTGGTGACAAATATAAACTTCCTTCGCGGGACGGCTATCTGTTATTCTATTTGTCAATAAGGAAATAAGCTATAGACTTGAAATTTTACATTGAACCTCAGCGAGAACCTATGTCGCAACAGGAGGTGGGGCATATTCTTACACTTGTCTTCATAGGATCACAAGTTTCAAATTATCAGTTCTCAACATTGCATAAGTGTATTAAACTGTTACATTTTATACTGATATATTGGCGTAAACAGTTATTCTTTGTAAATATTATATTTTATATGTTTAAATAAACTAAACTTAATGTAATTTCGATTATAGTGGTTAGTTTGTGGTTAAATTCCACACTCGGATATCTAAAGTTTTAATCCAAGGGTAGCTGATTATTAGAGCAGAGACTTACATGAATTGTTCGATTATACACATATCAAAGTGCAACAACAGTTTTTACTTGGATTTAACTCCTGCTATGAGTACATTTTTAAAAACTATGAACTGTAGATTTTAACTTTCTGTAAGTTTCTTTTGGAAAACAACACAAATCAGTTTTATTTAGTATTAAATAAAAAGGCTAGATTATATTTGCGTATTTTATTATCGTCTATACCTAGTTCTGAATGTAAAGTCTATCTTAAACTGGGGTATATTGACTATTGACTTTCTGGAATTTTTTATCTTGGTTAAATATCAGGAAAGGATATCAAGATAAAGAGGAGAGCCCGATGGATAAATGGAGAATGAGGTGAGAGCGAAGGTGTAACTCAATCAATAAAGATCTCACTCTAGCCATCTCGGTCGTGTCGAAAATACCCTTGGTCGACTATATGTGTTGCTTCTTCTCTCTGTCTTATATCCTCTCTGGACACACGTGATTGGACTTTTCTCTATCTCCAAAGAAGGTTATAATGAACACATTAAACGTATAATTTATAATTAGATATATAGTACTGTAGCGCTAAATATTATCTTTATAAAGATGAGCGGTAATACCTTAAAAATGCCTTTATACAATTATATTTGTGTATAATAAATGTAAACAGTTACTATAGAGTTGCGGACATTAAATTGTTACAGTTTTGTTTATGTTACATAATGCAAACTTTCATAGCCTCATTTCTTCTTTAAATGATGGAATACATATATAAATTGTACATTGTACTATGCTTACTGCGTTTATATCTGGTGATTCTGGAGTACGGACTTCCTGAAAATTACTTTACTATTTTTTTGTTTTAAATAAATAAGTGGGGTGAGTAATGAATTTTTAAGTATTTTAACAAGTTGTATTGCCTTTAGAAAGTAAATACTTCTTTCCAAAGTCTCTGAGTTAGTGTTACTTCTGAGATTCACCTATATAGAACAAACGAACTGAAGATAATTAAATTAAAAATAAAATGAATTTTGTACGTACTGTTTGCGGAAATTGATAATTAAAATTAATTTTTGTTTATTGCCTTTTAAAAAATAAATACGAGGCGTGTTTAGTGCAAGCGGATACTCGCATTTTGTTAGTGATAAGAAAGCAAATTAGTATCACTAAGTTTCAGCATCTGATCTCTTCCTCAGGTACACGTATAGCTACAAGTTAAAATAAAATTTAAAACCCACACCAATGCGTTGCCACATGCTTGAGTCAGAAATTACGAGAAAAGTATTGCTCTACTCCATGTACACTAACTTCTCCAAATTATGCAAGTAATAAAACTAAAAATAATTAAAAATAAAGGTAAAAATATGTCCATTTCATTAACCAACTATTGACAAGTGATCAGTTGGCAATAGTAAATATATAAAAATAGTCATCGGTAAAAATAGAGTGGCAATAAAAAAATGAGGTACACGTTTTTATGGGTCATATTTATATATATATATATATAAAACAATGAAATGACGTTTGTTACTCTCACTAAAACCCAAGGACGTATGGACCGTTTTGGCTAGTTTCGGTTTTCAAATATTTAAAAGTCAAAGAAATGTTTAAAACGTGAGAAACATTGGAAAAGTTTCATGACTCTAGAAAATAATTGTAATATTTACGACATGTAATCTGAAATTAAATTACTCTAAATAGCTGATGACATTTTCAGCAAATTCACTAAAATGGCAGAAACATTGGTTTAAATTTCTTTATATTTAAGGGAAACCTCAAATGGTGTCAAGGGGGGGGGGCTGACACATTTTGTGGCTTAGGAAATATAAAATAATATAAAATGCCTTTGAAAAACAGGGACTCGGGAACATTTCCCTGGGAATTTAAAAATTTCCCCCCTTCTTTTTTAAATAATTTATATCTGTATTCTAGCAGCAAAAATAACTACTAAGTGTAATTTTGATGTTTGTTTTTCAAACTTCCTGGAGGAACTTGTGTCGCTGAGCCCCCCTGAGCCCCTCCCCTTATATACTCATATAGTTTTGCACATAACTCTTATTGATAGATGTATTGGAATGCCATAACGGTGTTTCTGAGCACTGATAATGATGTGGTAAGTTGTCAGCTTGTGTGACAGAGTTACCGGTACCTACATTTAACTCACCTGCCTCGCTATAGTTAATTAACTCTTCTCTACCCCTAACTCTTACCCCTTGTATTCAACTTACTCTAACCCTCCTCAACCTCTTCGCCCTTACATGATCAAAGTCAGCTATCAGTTACCTAAATTGCACACGTGAACGGTTACTCCTTATTAAAATGTCTAGTTTACTAACATGTTAATACTACACATAAAACAGCTGTGTGGGAAGGACTGATTCGATGCGAATGTTGATACTGTTATTTTAGGAATTTATTTTTCATATAAAGGGGCTTGTTCATTCAGTATTATTTTTTGTAATTAATATATAATCTTTGTTGAATTACAATATGCGTATATTGAATTAAAATATAGTTTAACTTCATAAAATTCCACTGTGCTTGGAAAACCACACTGGTGAAATTATTATTATTTCTTAGCTGTGAAATACTTTATTTAGGTTGCGGTTACGGAAGTACAGAAAGCAGTTGAGAGAGCCGAGAGCCACAACCATTTCTCCCGCCGAGTAGTGCTTCTTGTTACGCTTGATGTCAAGAATGCCTTCAACTCGGCGAGATGGGTCGATATGTTGGATGCACTTCGTGACACCTTCCGTATTCGAACGTATCTGTTGCGGCTCATCGAGGACTACCTCCGTTCTAGGCGTCTGATATACGACACTCGAGACGGAGCGCGGACGGTGGAAGTCACCTCTGGTGCCGCGCAGGATTCAATACTCGGCCCGGATCTCTGGAATATCGCTTATTACAGCCTCCTGAGATCCGAGATGCCAGAGGAAACCGTCTTAGTTGGGTACGACGATGACGTTGCGGCTCTCATCGCCGCACGCAACGTTGAGCTGGCCCAGGTAAAGTTGAACCAGGTCATGCGAGTGGTCAACGCCTGGATGTCCGATCACGGTCTTTCGCTTGCTCTGAGCAAGACAGAGATCGTGATTCTAATCGTCAATTAGTTTTGGAGTGCATTTTTATTAACTATTATTATATTATATTACTAAAAAAATTAATATTATTTTTTATTATTTTTACGTAGTACTTTATTTGCAGGATAAAAACAACATATAAAAAGCTTCAATATTTAGTGGTATTTCATACCCACATCTTTAGGAAGCATAAAATAAGTATATAAATGAACAATAAATACAACAAATAAAGATTGATTTCTTTTATATGTTGTGTTGATTGTCATTTTGATGTTCTTATTTTATGATTCCTGAAGATGAGGGTACAAGTCCCACAAAATATAGAAGCTTTCATGTGTTATTTTTATATTAAAATATACAATTTTTATTTTTTAAATTTTCTAAATGGAAGTTCTATAGAATTTGCTGAAATCAGGAGAATACACTATAATTTACTTTAATTCGAATACCGTTTAGGTGACTAAGTGACTTACTAGTGTTGTGTTTATTTTAATTATTAAAAAATATTATTAAATAATATTATATGAAATACTTCGTATCATGTATGCATTCTTGATCGTATATGTAGAGCTTTGGATGGTAAACCTGTTTTCTAATTTAATTGTCACGCTTATTATAATAACAAAAATTATTTATCTTAACAGCCGATGTTTGTAATAGTTGTATCAATAATTATGAATAGTAAGTGTAAAATCATAGTTATTAAAATTTTAGTTCATATTTAAATAGTTCTATCTTGTAAACTGTTTCTAATAACGTTATTCAAGTTCTAAGGCATTTATTTATCATTTATAAGATGTAGAAGGAAATCCATTACCAGTATTATACTTCATTACCTTCTACTCTCTCTTTATTTATATTAAAGGTTCTTTTATTAAATAATAGTACACCTATATCCTTATTTATTTACATGATTCTTAAGCTAAAGGCTGACATTTTAGAAACAATAATGTATAACATTTTAGTAAATCTAAGATCATTTAAAAGAATAGATTAAAAATTTGGTTATGCAATTTTTTAAGCTGTTGAAACAACCGTAAAATAAGGGATGATGTAACTGATAATAATAATGTTGCTTATACCTAATGAATCCAATCTTAATTTTGTATTATTTCTTTATAAATTATTCTCATTATAATGTTTTAATTTTCCCCTAGAGGTCACGTTTTATTTTCTGAAGTTTAAAGTTTATAGGAGAAAACGGTTTAAACTCAAATTGCATTTTTGTATTAATTATCATGCAAACTGAATCCTTTATTTGTACATTTCTAAACCTAGCTGAATATAAAAAAATGCATTTTTTATTTATAAAAGGTAAACTGAACCCACGAGTTTACCGCTTATAAACCTTACCGATTAGCGTCTTTTTCTTGGTTTAAGCATAGGTCAGTTCTCTTGTTAGCCTAATTCTGACCTCATGCGACACTGTCCTGTACGAGGATATCATCAAACAGAAGTAAGAGTGTCACTACAGTACAAGTGCAGGATCAGAAACTGCACTAATTCTAACTATGACCCAAAGTCCGACTCCGTATACAGCTCATTAAATTTATGTTACAACAAGTAGAGTTGTGTGATCAGATTTAGTAATATTTCACAGTAACTACAAGTCCACATTGAGTATGATCACTAAGAGTGGTTTTAGAAGTAGCTCAATATCTGCATCTGTATTCTAGTTAATACTGGATTTTTACGAAGCTTTGTTCTAAGGCTTTTTCACATAGATTGATATTTTGCACGTACTATTGGCTCTTATCCATATGGCACCAATCATATAGTTGGATGCAACAACCCTAAATAAAGTTTTTTTTTGAGGGAGAGGCAGGAAAATGCAATTACGCACGCAGGTGGCCAGCCTGTGGTGTGGGACTCCCCTAAAAACGGGTTTACCTACTAAAAAACCTCCTCTACTCTTTAGGGTTCTAACCTGGGATTGTTTATCACATTACTTCAGGCTAGGCCTAAATTTTGCTTAAGCCCGTGGGGCTCGCTCCTTATCCAGCCGCTCGGTCAAAGGATCTGGGCCACTTCGCGGTCCAGATCGGAGGATTTCTTTTCCAGGAGGATGCCCCGGACAAACTGTGACAAACAATCCCAGTTCTCCTCATCCTCCATAATCTTTTCGCAGACCGTATCCACCGAAAAAACCCCGAGTTTTCTTGTGGCCTCCAGGCGGGGCATTTCCCAACGCGGACAGCGGAAGAAGGTGTGTTCCGCGTCGTCGGGAACGCCCGGGCAGTAGATACAATCCGGTGAGCCGGTCTTGCCCATCCGGTTCAGGTACGACTTGAAATAGCCGTGACCTGTCAGGAACTGCGTGAGGTAGTAGTCCACTTCGCCATGCCGCCTTTCGACCCATGGTTGAACCTGCTCGATGAGTCGCGCAGTCCATCGTCCTCGGGTTTTGTGCTCCCAGCTGTGTTGCCTCTGCTGAAAGGTTCGGGCACGCTCTTCGGATCTTGCTGTGTCCTTGCCGATCTCGCCTTGTCTCTGATAAATCGCCTTCCTCTCCCCTGCCAAGAGCTTGACAGGGATGACTCCGGCAACCACCAGGACGGCAGGCTCGGATACTGTCCGATAGGCGGAACACACCCGGAGCGCAGCTTGACGCTGAACCCGGGCGAGTCGCAACCTATAACATTCCTTGGTAAGAGCGTCTGCCCAGACCTCTGCCCCATAAAGGAGCACGGACTGGACTGCGGACATCAATAACCGCCTTTTGCTGGACCGAGGACCCCCGACATTGGCCATCAGCTTACTAAGATAAGAGACCACCTTAGCAGCATTGTCCGCCGAACGGAAGATCTGGTCTCTCCAGCTTAACTTGTTGTCCACCATGACTCCGAGGTACTTGGCGGCACGCGTTGACTGGACCACTTCCCTTCCCACTCGCAGCGGGACGACAGTGTCAATTCTCTTCTTTGTGAGAATCACGATCTCCGTCTTGCTCAGAGCAAGCGAAAGACCGTGATCGGACATCCAGGCGTTGACCACTCGCATGACCTGGTTCAACTTTAGCTTTGCCAGCTCAACGTTGCGTGCGGCGATGAGAGCCGCAACGTCATCGGCGTACCCAACTAAGACGGTTTCCTCTGGCATCTCGGATCTCAGGAGGCTGTCGTAAGCGATATTCCAGAGATCCGGGCCGAGTATTGAATCCTGCGCGGCACCAGAGGTGACTTCCACCGTCCGCGCTCCGTCTCGAGTGTCAATAGTACTAGTAATAGTGTCAATAGTAATAGTGGTAAAAACAAACATGTCCAGTTTTTAAGTAATACGTTGAACATTTATGTTGGATACTGTCATCCAACATAATAACAACATCAACAATCATCCAAAATCCATTTTGTCATCCAACTTCGCGTCTGTTATGGTACATACAGACGCGAGACCAATGTGGCCAGTTCAGTTACCAACCTAACAACAACGTAATTACAACTGTTACACGATTACCAACTGTCACGGCTATCATGTTCAGTTGTCAAACTTGTCTTGGTGGTATGTTTTGTGAGAAACTTGTGCACTCAGTGACGAGGAATAGTTTACATCGGACTTGGATGTTTACATAGGGGGTTGTTAATGTGGCTTGGAATAGTGTTATAATCTAACTTACAAACAATGTAAATAAGTCAGCAGAGACAGACAGACACGAGACCAATGTGGTCACATCCAATTACCAACCTAACAACAACGTCATTACAACAGCTACACGATTACCAAATGTCACCGCTATCATGTTCAGTTGTCAAACTTGTCTTGGTGGTATGTTTTGTGAGGAACTTGTGCACTCAGTGACGAGGAATAGTTTACATCGGACTTGGATGTTTACATAGGGGGTTGTTAATGTGGCTTGGAATAGTGTTATAATCTAACTTACAAACAATGTAAATAAGTCAGCAGAGACAGACAGACACGAGACCAATGTGGTCACATCCAATTACCAACCTAACAACAACGTCATTACAACAGCTACACGATTACCAAATGTCACCGCTATCATGTTCAGTTGTCAAACTTGTCTTGGTGGTATGTTTTGTGAGGAACTTGTGCACTCAGTGACGAGGAATAGTTTACATCGGACTTGGATGTTTACATAGGGGGTTGTTAATGTGGCTTGGAATAGTGTTATAATCTAACTTACAAACAATGTAAATAAGTCAGCAGAGACAGACAGACACGAGACCAATGTGGTCACATCCAATTACCAACCTAACAACAACGTCATTAAAACTGCTACACGATTACCAAATGTCACCGCTATCATGTTCAGTTGTCAAACTTGTCTTGGTGGTATGTTTTGTGAGGAACTTGTGCACTCAGTGACGAGGAATAGTTTACATCGGACTTGGATGTTTACATAGGGGGTTGTTAATGTGGCTTGGAATAGTGTTATAATCTAACTTACAAACAATGTAAATAAGTCAGCAGATACAGACAGACACGAGACCGATGTGGTCACATCCAATTACCAACCTAACAACAACGTCATTAAAACTGCTACACGATTACCAAATGTCACCGCTATCATGTTCAGTTGTCAAACTTGTCTTGGTGGTATGTTTTGTGAGGAACTTGTGCACTCAGTGACGAGGAATAGTTTACATCGGACTTGGATGTTTACATAGGGGGTTGTTAATGTGGCTTGGAATAGTGTTATAATCTAACTTACAAACAATGTAAATAAGTCAGCAGAGACAGACAGACACGAGACCAATGTGGTCACATCCAATTACCAACCTAACAACAACGTCATTACAACTGCTACACGATTAACAACTGCCACCGCTATCATGTTCAGTGTCAAACTTGTTTTGGTGGAATGTTTTGTGAGAAACTTGTGCTCTCAGTAATGAGGTATAGTTTACATCGGACTTGGATGTTTACATAGGGGGTTGTTAATGTGACGTATTTTACTTCGTTTTGACGATTTTCTACTCTTCTCCTTATGCCGAAAGAACAAATGCCTGAGGTAGTTCATATTTTGATCAAATAATTCATAGTTTTATAAACACTTAACCTTCTACGGCATCCTTTAATATTATAAAACTTAATCGTCATTGCGTTGAACAGTAACAATTGTATAATTGTTGGAGACTAAAAGTATGAGTTTCTTCTTTTCTCCACTGGCCTGAATTATTACTAAAGAAACAATTATTAAAAACATCCCAATCACTCGTGAGACTTGAGAGAATTATTTTCTTGCAAATTTGAAAATTTAAAGCTACATTTATATAAAATTAACATTCTGATCGATAATGGTGCATGTCCCCATATGTCATTTAGCTGACTGCTAGCAATTACTTTTCTATTATTGTTAAGGGTGAAAATGATGAAAACGAGAAAATAGCAAAGTAATGTGTTAAAAAAACTGAGTACAATAATAGCAGTACAATAATATGAAATTTTAATATGTAATATATATTCTTTATGTAGAAAGAAAATAAATAGTAAAGTCTGTGATAAAAGTTAGTGACAAGATCTTATTTCCGCTCACTCTTGCATTGTAGTACCCTCCCCACCTCGGAAGAATATTTATTATTTAAATACTGCTTCGAAACCTAACCCAATAAACACAAATTTGGAACGTATTATGTGGCATTTGGAACGTTTAGTTTTTAATAATTAGAGTTAGTTTGAAAGAATTGAATATATAAACGTTGAATTGAATATATAAATAAAGGAATTGAAACATTAACGTTGTGGTTCCTGACTTTTGCGTGTCAAAACACTTTTATATGATGAGTTTGACCTGTACCGTATTTATTAATTAAGTTTTTAATAATTAGTTTTGGTTCTATTAAGGAATCAGGTACTGATTATGAGACACCGACATATTCCTTCTATGACTAACTGTTTTAAAAAACAAACAACCGTAGAGAGCCTGTGATAATTTACAATTGAATAACAAAGGAATTGTTCAAACATTAGCGCATTGGTAGCAAAATATCGAGGCTACTGTGAGACCATTTTGTACTGAATAAATATATAATACTGGGTATATCAGTAGTTATATAATTCCTAGTCTGAAACTATTAGGATGACTTAGCGGGAATATATTGAAATGATAGGGCATACAGTGTATTGTACCAGGTTTACAAAAGTTCATATCTTTCAAAAATTAATATTTTGTTACTTTATCAGACAAGTTGTATCAAACATTATGGAATGTTACAGAGATTGGTTTTATTGTTATTTACAAGTACTATTTCATTTCTCAACATCAGGGCCTCAAAATATTGTTTAAACTTAAATTTATTATCTGAAAATGTATATGGAGATTCAATAATATTCCCATGACTATCATTTATCACAAGAGTGTTTCGTATGTCAACTAAAAGGATGCGAATGTCTTTTGTGCTTTTTGTCTTTTGTTGTTGTCTTTGTGTTGTCTTTTGATGCGAACATTTTGTGTCAAAGCGTGGGTAAATAAACATAGAAAACTGCAAGAAATCATTATTGAAAATAGTATGTGTTTCGTTCCATTTTAACTGTAAGGGAGTACAACATACCTAGCGTCCTTATTTCCAAGGTCACACGACCGAGATAGCGTCCGGTAACCCAACAAATGGGATCTTGGCAGGGGGTGGCTCCAACTCCAACCCCAAGTTAACATCCTCTTTTTCCACATTTATATTAGTATTAGATCATTTATAAAGGGAAAAAGTTATTTAATAAATGTAACAGCCTATTATTAAAGTGTAGTATTCAGTCATTTATGTATGTCATGTATATACTTTGTAGTTTTTTTCTTATGTGTAACTCCGTATGAATAATTTGTCGCTTTCAGGACAAAAAAGGTTTGCCTAATTTTTTTCTGCTTTTCAGAAGAGCCAATTTTGTGATTTCAGCCTATTTAATCAAAGTGGCATAGAGTCGTTTATCAACCGATTTCGATGCATTGTAGGTAAAACATGGTTATAATCTTGTACTTTCATCATGTTCAACTAAAATTTGAAACACGATTTGGTATTTCAGTTTAACAAAAATATTGAAATACGCTTTATTGTCCATTAATTTATTGAATAGTAATCATAAAGGGTGTATATGCGCCTACTTCAAAATAAATAATATTGTATCCAATTTATTAAGGACAATTAATTTTAAAAAATAAAGGTCAATGTTTGAATAATTGGGACGAAAATAAATATGTAGTATTGTTTATTATAAAATTGTAATTGAAAATAATGTTGTATGTTAAAATAGGAACTAAACTTTTTATTGTGGAAACAAACTGTTGAAAATATTCTTCAAGTTATTATAGTTGTAAACCTTGTCTTAGAAGAGTAGTATAAGGCTAAAAATATTGCCATATTATTACGGAAGAGCAATACTATATTTATAAAATATAAAGTAATAATGCATCATTGTACATGCTACATTTAGTAAGCATACAATGTCATTAGAAGAACTAGTTTCTGTGCTGAAAAGATAACAAAATAAACTCAATGGGTGACCGCTGAGCGATCCTGGCCTTGCAAGCAGCCTGCCTGCCCGGCCGTTGGTGGTGGTTTGGAAGTCACTTCTAAGCTGTTTATCCCCAGGTTAAGTATTAGAGAGGGCTTCTTGACCCTAACCTCGCCTCGTCAAATAAGATATTTTACTTCACTTTACTTTTTTATATTCATTCAGAGAGTTAAGTAGCATTGTAGACTTCAGAAGTTATTTTGGCCGGAACGACCAATAGCAAACAAATAAACTCCTTCCACTTGTAGAGAAATCCACCCCATTCTAGGGGAGCTAAAAATGTATTCCAATTTGCCCGTCCTTTCAAATAATCTTTCAACTGAAGCTTTTTAACTCTGCCCCCATCTTGCTCTGTTTTTCAAAAGTAGTTCTAATGAATTCATTTCAATTTTCCAATGGATAAAGTACTAAAAAACTACTTAAAATGTTTTGCAAACTATTTTTAGTTCGCCACACTTAACAAGGAAATAAAAAATACTTGTAGACTTCCAAGGATCACACTTGTATTTTTTGACCATCTTGTTATTTGACGTAACGTTTACCATATTCCCGCTGAAGCTGTAAATTTCCCATTTATTTAACAGCTCTTTCCCCTTTCAAAATCTACTGATCATGAATAGCAATTCAAAGCGTTCTGGACGTAACTTACTTTGAAATCGATGTAGCCTGCATATTTTCATGGCGAAGAGGCGTATGAAATGCAAGTGTTCCTTCATCATAAACCGACTTATCTCGGTATACGGCAGTTTTTCTTGCAACAGTTTGTTGAAGTGGTTAGGTATGCCGGTGTGCTACGATGCAATATATCCTGCAATATTCTAACGGATCCCAACTAAGATACGCCGACTAAACAGCTCGATAGACAGCGTCATCATAAACACGATCGTAGTCGTATCTCAATATTGAATATTTTGAGATACGCGCTTTTGTCCTGAAAGTGGCTAATTGCTCTTGGACAAAGGAACCATTAATACATTGCAACTTTACTGTTGAACTAAACTTACAGCAGCAATACTTTAACGCATCGGATAGAAAATCAACAATCAATTCAGTACATATCAATGTCAGTACAAATGTATCTGGATTACTACTATTATAGAAACAATATCTAAATATAGGGCAAGGGAGATTTGTGAAGCTTACATCCATGGGAATAGTTTATTTTGGGCTAAAGATTTGCCAAAAGAAGCAACATAGCGAAAATTGTAGCATTTTGTAGCACTGTATATACAGTACCAATGCACTTTACAATACTATAGTGCATTCTGGCTCAATGCAATCTCCAAATGTGTAAACATTTGTAATTTAATCTCTATTATAAATATTGCTTACTTGTGTGTAACTGAAAGTCTATCTCTGTTTTATACTTTTAAATTAAATATTTAAGCTGAGATACGAGTAGGAATCATATCTTATAGAGTTGAAAGAGCCTCTTTTTCTATTAATTTTCGTCAAATAATATAAGGTTAAAATTGTTTACTGATTTTGTGTAATTAATTTCATTAATAGAATAATGTGTTTGGTTTTGAATAAATACATGTGCACAAATAAGTCATATTAAGTAGCTCGGTAAATATGTTAATTAAGAATTCAAACAACACATGAAGTCTGGTTAGTTTGCGTTGTAATATTGGTGTTGATAATTAAGTATTTGAACAAATTAATTTATGTTTTGACATTTATGAAATTATATTTGTTTTATAGTAGTTATTTGTAACAGATGTAATTAAATTTTGTAATGACAAATATGTGCACGTAATAGTCGTGCTAGTTTTTCGTTTGATTTTAAATATAAATTACATAATATTCCTATTTTCACATATAAAACCGAATTTTATGCTTTAGCTGTATAAACACCTTGTATACGCTGTATATGTTTTAGCGATTATATAAGAATGTAATGGTTGTTTAGGTGTACTGTTGGACAGTTGCATTCTACATCTCAGAGGCCAATGTCCATTGAGCTAGTGTTCAGTTTTTCTGAATGTGGTAATCAACTGAATACAGAGATTATATGGCTGATTTTGTATTAGTAATGCCATTGGTGAAATTGAATTTTGACTTTAGCCCCAGTGCACCTTCCTTTTTACTGCAAAGCCTGGTATCTCACGCTGTCTCAGACTTGACTTCTGGAATCTGGAGTCATGTTCGTCTGAAAAGATCCAAAGAAAGTCGACAACGAATGCGCTCAAAACGAAACATTAACATCGTTGTGATATCAGAGACAGCTATGAATAAGTGAAGTGGTAGTCTCATTGTCTCATCTTTCTTTGGATCTCTTCTAACAAACAACTCCAGATTTCAGGAGTCAAGTCTGAGACAACGTCAGATACCAGACGCTGCAATAAAAGGAAGGTGAACTGGAACTAAACTCTAAATTCAATTGATTGAACCCTCCCTACCACAGCTACTTTATGCCATTGATTATGTTCGAGAATTAGAAACTATTACAAATACTAATTCATTGCTGATTGCCAAACAACGTGGTATTACAGATCCAAACGAAAAGATACAAAAAACCTATGTTTCTCACCGAAAATCTTATTTTAATTTTTTAGAAAAGTTAGGAATTTTGTAATATTTACACATTTATATTTATTGACTGAGCCTTAGCGAAGCCTTTCATTTGAGGGCCTGACAATTTTCATTTGTTCCCCTGTCTGTCTGTCCACTCTAGTCTTGAGAACTATCTCAACGGTTGAAATAATAAAAAATCTGCAGTGATGGTATTTCTACCTCAAGTTCAACCAACCATTCGTCTATATTTTAGGCCTTCTAATTAACTGGTTTAAATATGGTTTTCGATTGTTTACCCGTTCTAGTCGTGACATGAACTTCAACACATTTTCCGATTGCTCTATTTCCTTGCCTTAGCCCACTTGTTAGATTATTTCTTACACAATTATGCTAAGCTAAATAAAAATAAAACTTACCACTTCATATGCCGTATTGCATTTAGTCTACCCCGTGTGCTAAATGGAAATATTTTGCTCGTTAATATCCAAAGACACAAATGAAACACGTTATCTGATTATTTATTTTACGCACTAACTAACCAACAAAGTTTTATTTTTGATAATGTTTCTACGATGAAACTCTTTCTAAACTACTATTTTGAATATTCCTTTTTATCTAAGCTGAGGTCGCAAATAATATTATGTTTTTATGGAATTTTACTTTTTTCACTGTTTTACTTTACGAAGAAAATTGATGAAATAAAGAACAATATTCTTGTTTTTAAAATTAAACTTTCCCAATATAAACTCTGTATTGAATATAAATATTACAAAATCATTACTTTTGATACAATAAAGCTTAAGATTTTGGAGTAAAAACAATGGATTTAATACGACTAGCTATAAGACTGTTTTCTGTATACATATTTTATCAGCGTAACCTCAGATGCATTGCCGATAGCCAACTAGTTTTCTATCTACCAACTATTCCATTTTTTTATCAACATAATAATTTTTGTTATTGAGTATGAAATACACTATGAAATTAATTCTTCAGAAATAAACACTCTTTTGCCTTAGAATCTGTATAAATATTTTCTCACCAGTTCTGCAGGACATGATCAGTATATGTTCCACTTTCCCCGGTTTGGGAGTAACAACACGGATGAGAGAAACCTCACTTTATTAATTAACGTTTAATTTAATGGGTGATTAACATTGTTTATTAACAATTCATTTTGTTACTGCGCCATTTTGAAAACAGTCTTGAATATCATTACATCAAGTTTAGAATTGCTCTAAAAGCAAACATATAAGTACTGCGGGGATAAGTGCAGCAAGTAAACGGATAAGTCAGTTCCAGCCCAAACAGTCACTGATTGTTTATAAGAACCAGATTCGCAAAACATTGTTTATTCTCCTCGCGCTTTAATTACGACGAAGTCCAAAACAACAAAACTTCAACGAGACGGACAGGAAATGAGGTGGTAATGTAGCGGAAAGTTCAGTAACTTTGTTGATTTTAAGAGAACTTTCCTTGTAATTATTGTCTGACCTTGATTAACCTCTCTCGTGCCCTGAGTGGAAAATTTGGAACATTTTGAAAATTCTGTTTCAATATATCAAATTTTTGCAACAAAATTGACAAATTTATCTGTTTAGTTCCACTAAATATTATATTATATAAACATTTTGCAATTATTTTATTTTTTTATAAGAGTTAGATGATAATTGCAACAAAACCTAATCGTAACCTCATTATGTTTTAGTCTTTGTTAAGTTTTGCATCCAGTTTAATAGTAAGTACAAGTTTAATACATAAAACTGTACAAAGTGAGTAATAGGCACATTAACTATTGATTTTTTTAAAAGATAATAAAATTTCAAAAATATGCAGTTAGTGTTTGTTACATAAATTAAAAAACTTTTTTTGAAGATTAAAAAAAAGATTTTATTTAGATGTTGAAAAATCTAAATAAATAAACAAGCATAAAAATTAAAAACTGAAAAAAGTGTGGCTTTGTATTTATATGTAGACTTCCCCTTCTAGCAATCGCCTTCCTGTTCTCTTTGTTATTGTATGTCTGTGGTATCGCGGCGCTATCTAAGGATGACGCGCCACGATACCACAGGAAATGCGGTCTTCCACCCACTTTGGTACGTTTAACCTGTTGTGTATGCTATTTCTTGTAGGTAGTGGCATCGCTTGGGCTCATTCCCTAGTCTGAACTTCTTGTTGTCGATGTAACAGTCAGGTGTCACTTGTGTTATTGAGTAGTTGTTAATTGCCGTATTTTATTAGTTTAGGTGTGTGTGTGCATGTTACGGTTTTTAAACTTGAATGGGCGGTTGCATTTCAATATAATTTTTATTTTATTATAATTGTGTATACTTTTTTCATCATACAATGATGCCCGCAATTCTATTATTGTTTGAAATCATCCATTATAAATAACATACTTTAAACAAATAATGGCTTGTTTTATTTAATGAATGTATACCCCACAAGGTATTGGTATGTAAAATATATTTTTTTCATTTAAAATATGAAACAATATTTTTTATTTTCCTTATAAAATAATTTTATTTGGACAGTAGTTACTTAGCGTTCTATAAATACTATACCAATATACTCCACACCATTCCTTCTGATTGGTGCCGAAAATTATAACAGTTTTTAACCGATTAATATCGTGTAGTAACTCGAGTTATTTTAATATCTCTATATATTTAAAAAAAAATATTTACTCGATTTGCAATGAAAATAATTTTTTATTTCGTCAGGAAGTTGTTGTCTACTAACCTTAAAGACTAGTGGAGAACACTTTCCAAATATTAATGAAAGTCTCTAATATATTTAAAATTGATTATTTCCTGAGATGGATATTTCTATATCGATGTGTGACTGTCGTAAACAATACTAAAGTTTTATAGTATAACCGAAAAAAATATTCAGTGATAAAAGTGGATAACGATTAGTTAAAAAATATAAATTTACGAAATAAACAACGAAAAAGCTGGAAATGAGCTCTAAGCAAACAAGGGAATCAAATAAACTGCTGAAAGGGATTCCAAACTTATGGCAATATATTAGGGCACTCAACGATATAAAATGAAAAATAAATATTTTACATTAATGTGAATTACATAAAACACCAGTTCAATTCCAGTATATAAATAAAACACACCTGACTGTCTGATTGATTATTTAAAAAATCTATTTATTTTTCTACTATGTTTAAAGAAACTAACTAATATGATTAAGATAAATTTCATAGTTTAATAAAACCTTCATAATTAATTATAGTATAAACAAGATAGTTATATGTCGATATAAGCCCGATACAAATGCTGCAATGAAGCCATCAAATGCTATAAGAAAGGCATTAGCGTTCCGCGACTATTACGAGAAAGTTTTGCCACTGGCTCTCAGATCGTTGCCTTTCGTAATGAAGTTATATGGGCCATTTTTTATGAGCCGATTTCATTTTATGTTACACATTTTAGTGACGTTTAGAGTTTTGAAAAACCCATATTTAAATTTGTTTAAGTGTTGTTACATACAGAAATTATGATTATAGCTCGCCTCCCATAGTTACTTTTATAATAGTGTATGGTAGTAATATGAATAGGATTTATAACATCAGATAACATTTTATATTTTAAAAATTCACTTTTAAAAAATAAAACCGAAAACCTTATCCGATGCATATTTGGCTACATGAAGAATGCTTTAAATATTGAATTGTTTTGTCTCTTACCATGTTCCGCGGGATAAAGTAACTGTTTTGAAATGTAATCCCTGTATTGTTACATACATCAAAGAAAAGAAGAGATAAATTTTCTGTTGATTGTATAACCTTTTAACAAGCTTCTTGTATTACATTTGTAACAATTGCAAGCTCTTACATAACATTATTAATGTAACACGATCTTATGAGTGCATACATATTGCACTAATTTCTCAAATCTCTAAACAAAACTTTATTTCAGAAAATATAATGGTTTGAATTTTAAACTTCCGAAAATTCATAGACACGTTAACGTAGTTTGCAAATTTTTAAATGGAATATTTTGATCTTTTTTTCGATTTGTTAAGAGCTTAGATTTAATTCACCATTTAGTAATATCATACGCAAAGACTTTGAGGGAAATACAAAATAAATATCTTAATTTATATATTGTAACTATCACAATTTATGTCTTTTGTTTTTATTTTTATTTTATATGACGAAATACAACTTTTTTCATTATACCTGTACAAACGAAAAATGGAAATTAATAATATAGCTTAAATTCAACTGCATCAAAATCGAATTCTCGTCTGTGTTCTTAGTAAAAGCGAACGATCTGATACAAAAATCGCTAGATGATGAAATATTCTCCAGTTTAAAGTAATTCTAAGTCCTGTAGCCGGGACCGGTGTAAGCGTGGGCCAATACTTGAATCACTCGCTGAATACTAAACTGTATTGCCCCTGAATACTGATGCTGCCTGTGTATTCAGCCGCTCAGGCAGGTATGCGCCTCGGTTCGCATCAATAGCGTGTGTTTACAGTATTGGAGACTTATGTACATTAGTGGTGTCGAATTTAACCTGCTCTCTCTTATGTAATGAGATAGATCAATTCTGTTCAATCGCCACTCAATGGTAAATTTGTGTTTTACCAGCATAATACGTGTTATAGCAGTTGTGTAGTATTAGTAGTGTAATATCATTAAATATTTCATAATTACTTACTATAAATGAACTCTTAGTCAAAATTCTTTGGTATTGATCGTATGTTGACCATACAACATACTCAAAATTCATAATTTTAGTAAATTTATATGGTATATATCTTTTGTTTATTGCATTCTTCTATCTTAACTATCTTCTACTAGTCTACTTCATGTCTTGGTATACTGCAGTTAATCTTAGCTATATCCATGTACTTTAGTAAATAAGCGGGCGTTTAAGTTGTTTTATCCTCTCTAATTTAAAGAGTTTAAAATATAAATCAATTACTAAATATTGATCTAAGTATTAAAAATTCTTCTGATGGAAATAAAGAAATTCTAAACATTGATTGAGCGTAAATATAACAATTAAAGTGAGTTACAAACGTACGAGTAACACGTGTTCATATGAGTGTGTTTATGTCAGTGTTACAGTATACGCCAGGTTAAGTGTTACAGAGGGCTTCTTAGCCCTAACTTCGCCTGGTGAAACAAGACATCTTTACTTTTAATTTTATATCACGGGAACCATTTAAACCATAGAACTCATATTCATTAATCGTTCAATCTTAAAATCGTGTAATTATTGAGTTAGTCTGTGTGACAACTCTTGAGAGAAAGGTCCTAGAGACTAGAAAATCGGTGCATAGCCTCTATTTGGACCAAAGAAGGACACTATTGGCTCTGATGTGTACATTCCGAAGGACAGCAACAGCCTATAAAACCCAAGGTGTATCTAGATGTGGCATCTGGTGACTCAGTCTTACTTTGTGTCAATAATAATTATTTATTTCACTAAAGTTTTCTTTACTATTTGTCTAATGCTAAATTTTCACACATGTGTATGATGTTTGTGATGAAACATTGCATCAGATTAATATGTTTTGGTATTTGATTTTTACACTATAATCACAAGAATTTCAATAGCAAGTGGAAAAATCAATTAATCATCTTTTGAGACCAATCTTCTTGGATATTTTATACTAAATACATTTAAAGAAACAATCAATTTTTTCTTATAACCGTTTTCCAATCCATAGTAAAGAGATGATGTGAAACAGTATTTTGCAGCAGGTATTATTTTTTTCCAATATTTATTTAATTTAATACAAGCAGAAGAACATCTAAAAATCACGTGATTTGTGACTAAAGATTTTTAAACTTTAATTTGTTTTAGATTTAAAATATTTTATTTCTTCCAGTCACACCAAATTAAACAAAAAGTAACAGATACTTTTATCTAAATTAACAGATCACGTATAAAATTATTAAAATATAAAAATTGGGAAATAATTCAAATATAGTAATAATTTATAAGATTTATTATTTAAAAACCTAATCTCCAGGATCAAAATACTAAATGAAATATGAATAAAAAGTACGTAATTAGATTTAGCTTGGAAGATAATCTAGCCTAAATTATATGTTTACTGGACCATACATTTATTAATATAGTAATCAAGCATTATCACCTTAGGCCTTAATAGGTTTTAATACACCGCATTTACTGTTTTCAAGCAAAATATTAACTATTTCAAGGACATTGCATTTTAAAATATCGTTTATATAGAAAATATAATAAATTACATGCTTAAAATACGAGTTTCGGTAAATTAGGATATTTAATTAGAGAGTATCCTATAACAGTTCTCATTTCGTAGCCATCAAAGCTAGAGGTACTTTACTGAACAGACGATGATCCGCAATTACCGATCAAACCGGGGAAGTTGGGAGCTTCCTTGTTGATCGGCCCCAGAGTACAGTCTATCACTTAACCCCCCCTCACCATCACCACTACGTGTACTGGTACTCACGGGGTTGTATATTTGTAGATTCAATTCCGGTGAAAGCCCAAGCGGCAAATCCGAACCTGCATTTTATTTTCAGATTTATTTGATGTGAACTAAACCCGTAAAGAACAGGTCAACACTGTGCTGATGCTGTTGTACTTGGTTATATGCACAACAGTGACAAGAGATATTTTTTTCATTACCATCTTGTACCGTTAATTGATTAATTAAATTTCATATAATGTAATTTTCGCAACCTAGTCAACCAGTATAATTTAATATTATTTTTATCCAATGTTCCGGAACTAAATTAATGGGCGGAGTAACTACCTAATTGGTACGCGTATGAATATCTTCTTCTAACCCTTTGTAGCAGCCCAACTATGTGACCGAGCAGACCTCGCGCGCTTTGTCCGTAAGTAAAAGTTATCTTTTCGTATTATTAAATTAGCCCTTTGATGCCAAACATATAAAAATGAATGTAACGTAAAGTAAATTGTAAGTTGTAAATAGTAAAGTAACGTACCCTTGAAGATCTTTTATTTGCTTGATTGAGATAGATAAAAGTTGTGGCGTCGTCTTATGGCGAACACGTTGTTATAAATAGTAATTTGTATCATTAAATGGCTAATACCGTCGCGAATTTGTTTTAGGCGAGTTTACGTGTCCCACGTGTCTCACGGCTCACAGGGCACGTATTATGTGAGTAGATGGCTACCAGTTTCATTACTTCTACTCATCTTCTAGTAACCACCGACTAGAAATAACCCTTCTTAGACTACAGCGCCATTGTCTCGTGCCAAGACGCCGACACCCGGGTTGTGAGTCTACACATTGCGAAGGGAAGTAAAATCTTATGTTTATAAAATAGAACATCGTAGGCATAATTCCATAGAACATTGGATATTTTAGGCCCACCTAGCAGATATACATTTTTAGTTCTTATATTCTAATTGGCAGCAACGTGGCATTACATACTTTTCCTTTACCATCTAAAAGTGGTGCTTGTATGTTTTAATAATTAAACTGAACTTATAAGTAAACTTTGCAATTCGAGTATTTATTACTACGACCTCAGAAGTCACCACCCCCATGTGTTATCGTCAAACGGTACAATCTTCAACTCTTAGGTAAGTTAATATCAAACTTGACATGTTATTTATTGAGTACAACTTGCCCCTATCATTTTTATTTATGATAAAATTGTAATTTCGAAACTAATTCGAAGATATCCGTATCTTTGTTTTTCATAAAATCAAAGGTTTCGTGATGTTTTGGCTCCTTGTTCTTTATCACTAATTCGGCTTGCAATAACTTAAATATATTCACGTACATATGTATGTTCTCTATCGATAATACTACGAATTTGATCTATAACAAATGTCACTCTTTAATTCGCTAATAAAATAAACCAGTTTTAATGTTTTAAATAAAATAAATGGCAGAAAAACAAAACTGTCATGTGCGTCTTGGCCAACATTAATTTACATTAAATGCTAGTATTCAAATTATAACTTTTGCAAAATTGCAGGAATGGACTGGACATGAGGACAGCGGTACGCTGGCGAAGGGGTGTCAAAGAAAAAGGTATTTTTGCGACGATTATAGATGAAAAGCTTCAGAGAAGCCACTATCGACTCATCAAGAACTAAGTGACACTCTTTTAATATAAATTTTAACTTCTAGTCTGTGTTACAGGATATAATTTACGATTATTTTTCTAAAAAAACCCAGTATACCATGCAGATGCGATGATCTAATTGAGGGATCTATTGACACGTAACACAGGTCAATTTAGTTCTAGTTATCCGTGAAAATATATAAATGAAATAAATTATTGTGGGCATATGGTGGTAAAATAAAGGACTATCTGGGTGAAACTAATAAAATAAATAAAGAATAGTGTTTATTGAACTTTCACGACTTTCACTGTGTAGGTTTGAATACTGTACAGCACATGTTTTAAGTGAAATCAGTTTTTAATTGGTCTAATTTTCTTAGTTGAGTTCATTAACTGGCTAAATCAGACAACGATAAAAGTGTTTTTGGGAGATAGAGAACGTTTTAACCCAGCTTTGATATCTGGAGAGTTTTTTTAATCAATCCAATGTGTGTGTGTTTATGCGTTGGTTTTCAGAGCCTAATACTTAACAGTCACATAACGTAGCACAGCCTCAAATGAGCTCAAAAGTGAAAAACTGATTCCGCGAGAAGATAAACGACGTATTGATTATTATATATTAATTGAACAAAACATCCTGTGAATAATTAATTGGAACTTTATTGAACCCTTCCTATGGGTAAAACTATTAAACTTTTAAGACTTTAAATATCATCTTAAAGTTCCTGTCTCGTGGAATAAAGATGTTATTGAACCCTAGAGTCAATCATAAATTTAAAAGTTATGCTAACATCAATTTACAAACTTTATTCCGCGGTTTATAAAATCAGTCCGTAGCTTAGTTTGTCAAAGCACTTATAATGTAATATTATGGTCCTTTATCATATTATCATATTATTTCAGTGTTCATGGTTAGACGATCAGAAGTTGAAGAACTAACTCTTATTTCGATTTGGCGTTTATAGAAGCATTTCTGGTTTAGATTAATTATATTTCTGATGCCAAAAATGAGTTTGCCTCCTTGTCCTCATCTAGAATATATAGAAGTATGTATGTGTGTGTGTGTGTGTGTGTGTGTGTGTGTGTGTGTGTGTGTGTGTGTGTGTGTGTGTGTGTGTGTGTGTGTGTGTGTGTGTGTGTGTGTATAAGTTTCAAAAACTATTTCGGTTAAAACCCCTCTTATTTTCAGCTTTTGTTATCTACTTCTGGTCTAATATATTTCCAGTGCCATAGTTGAGTTTGCCACTTTGTTCCGACGGAAGAAATTGATTTAACTGCTTAGAACTGAGAAGCTTACTTCGGTATAAAAGCATTGACTTCCGGTATAAGATATTTCCACTGCTAGATTAGAATTTCCCACGTTGTTCTGATAAATAGGATATGTGTAAGTAGCCTACTTCGGCAAAAAGCGTCTACTTCACGCCGTTTAAACTAACGGTCTAATATATTGATGGTATCAAATTTAAGTTTAATTTATTGATCTGGTCAAGAAAATGTATAAATATGTAAATTTCTGACAACTCCTTCTGTCAAAAAGAGCCTACTTATGTCTGTTACTTCCAGTGCCATAGTTAGGGTGTGCTTGTTGTCACGATGAAGAAAACATACTTACATTTTAAGACTGCGAACATGAGATTAGTATTTTAAATTTTCATTATGAAAAATACATTATATAATTAAAATAGTGGTTAAATTAATTACGTATATGGCTGGGCTGTCATAATACATTATTTACACAGTACACTTGACAGGCTCTTTCAATTCATACTACACAACTTTAGAGACTAAGATTGGATATTTTTCAGCTTTATAGACCAGTGGGGCGTAGCCTGGAGGGATTTTCCAAGTAGTAATGTGCCTATATTAATCCATGGGACCCTAAGAACATCTATGTACAATTTCAGTGCAATCTGTTGAATAGTTTGAGAGTGAAAGCAAAAGAAACAAACAAAGTCACTTTTGCATTAATAATATTATTATTAGGATTAGGATATAACTCTCCCCAATGGACATAATTTTAATGTTTAAACATAAAACAACACAAAATATTCTACTAATATTGACTTATGTATCGATATGGCACAGCATATGTTTAGGTAATCATACCAACATAATGTAAGATCTTTCTTTACGTTAAAATGTCTTAGGGTTATGTGTCTTAAGGACACGTAGAGAACCTCGGGGAAAGATTAATAAGATATACTAGCCCTCTTCAGATGTGCCAAAAGTATAAATATGATATTAATTTTGATACTTATTACCCACTGAGATGTTCTTATAATTGTCATATTGATATGTGATAAGTAAGTGAACCAAAATACTCTAAATTAATAATATTATGTTTAATTTTACTTTATTACAATAACCAGTTTATTAAAATTAAATCTATAAATGGTATCGTACCAAGAACGATTTTCTTGTACTGTGAAATCACAATAAACAATACCTTAATATGCTGCCATACGAACTTATAGATTTGTGGTCTCTTCAAAACATTATATCCCCAAATTATGATGATAATAATAACAACAAAGGAGCCAAATAATAGGTTTGTAGTGTGGAGTGATCTAAGATTGTGGTCTATTCACTAAAATAAAATCATGTATCATATTTTTTTAAATTATCTAAAATTGTTAACCATGTAATTATATTTATTTTCTGTGATAAATTGTTAATTTTTTTTTGTTCTTCTATCATGGGGAAAAATATGTGAGTTTTTTTCTTCTGTAATGATACAATCAATTTAATGTCTGAAAGGGTTAAGATTTTATCAAAATGCTAGCATTGAAGGTTATTTTCCCATCAGTGTTATGGGAATCAAAGATCTAAATAATTATGCATTTTCAGTTAACATTTTGAGATAATAACCTCCCGTGAATCTACCTTTCTTTCAAATGAGCTGAAAGGGATTTAAGTTTTAAGCACTAATGGAACACAAAATTGACAGAAAAACAAACACAGAGATGAAATTGACAATAAAGCTCTAAAGTGGACAAAATTGAGATCATCTGATTTCAAAGAGTGATATTTATATGCGAAATGGAATTGATGTGAAACCTAAATTACTAAAACCATCCTGCTTAGTAAAAGCTTATCATGGTTTCAACATGAAAAATATAATTCAATAATTGAAACTAATTCCCTATCACATTTCTGAACACATCCACAATCTAATCTTAGGAGAATTATTACAGAATATAATGAGTAAAATTATTTAGAAAAGAACACAGAAAGGGTTACGTCTGTGCTTTATTTTAGTAGGGCTATAATTTTTTACAAAATTGTAATGTTACTTATAACTGCTAGTATACAGTAAAGGAAACAGTGAAAATATTTCCACTATATAGAACATATACTAAATTACATGCTTAAAATACGAGTTTCGGTAAATTAGGATATTTAATTAGAGAGTATCCTATAACAGTTCTCATTTCGTAGACATCAAAGCTAGAGGTACTTTACTGAACAGCCGATGGTCCGCAATTACCGATCAAACCGGGGGAAGTTGGGAGCTCTCTTGTTGATCGGCCCCAGAGTACAGTCTAATACTTCACCCCCGCCCCACTCACACCACGTGTACAGATTCTCGCGGGGTTGTATCTTTGTAGAATCAATTCCGGTAAAAGCCCAAGCGGCAAATCCGAAGCTGTATTTTACATTAAGATTTATTCGATGTGAACAATACCCGGAGAGACCTGGCCAAACACTATGCTGCTATTGTTACACTTGTTTATACACAGAGTATTGTTAAAAGGTGCATTTATTTATAGTGATATCTCGTATGGGGTCTTATGTTAATTTAATCTGAAATGCGTTGAATATTAGATGAGGGTTAAAATTTGTTTCGTTAGTTAATGTTGTTAGGTCATGGTAAAATATATAACTTTGTATTGAGTTTTGTAGTAAAATTGTGCAGCCCTGATTGTAATAAGCCAAAATCAAAATCAGTAAAGACACACAATATTTTTTGGAATTACCTATTTATTATTTTTACGCTCTTGAGCGCTCAAATTTAAAATAAATTAAAAGGTTACTCAATCTAAATCCAACTGACCTACCTTATACGGAAAAGATTAAATAGCTTATAAACTACAGAAATAATAAACGATTAACAGTTTTTAATAAAACAATTGTACTTTGTTCAAGCGACTGGGGAACAATGTGCTTGTTCAGTGAAAGTACCAGTTGTTCGTTCAAATATAGTAATGGAGTTTGAGGTTATGTTTAACTGTAATTTATTACTGAGGACCCTAACTATTGTAATGTATTATTGTGGAGAGTTTAGTGTTATTCAAAATACAACATTTTGTTATTTGTTGAATCTAGTTGTTTATTTCTTAAAAAAGAAATCTTATGGTGGAATTAAAGATTACTGCAAAGTGACTTCAGGCACAATCTTTCGAACTGGGTGAAAAATGATCGTGTAAGGGATTTAAATGTTTCGATAATACACTAGAACTAAAATAAAGATGACTTATGAGCAATTTTAATGAAGTAGGTGCGACAAGCACAGAACAGTGGAACGCTTAGGGCTTATAAATGTTTGCCTTTAGTATGATGAAGGTTGAGAACAGGTAATAAAAATCCACTTTCTTGCAACTACAGGATTTTCTTATAGAGTTAGAATAGTTTCTAATTCAGATAACACTAATGTTCAAATATGAAAAAAGCTTTGTAGCGTTACATGGATTAACAAAAAGTCTTGATCAAATTCAAAAGTCACTAAACATATACGGAGTTTAAGTTAGAGATACTTGAGGCAAACACAGCTATCGTCATCATAAACGTGAGCCTTATTAAGCCGGAAGTGTTTGTAACCATATAATCTCATTCAAAGGCACATTAAGCAATTACAAAACTGAAAAGATAAAGAAGCTGTACCTGCCTGAGAAGCTTTCTGTTTATAAAAATGCACAGGATGTACTAAGAACAGTGTAAGAAAATAACAATTTAGAGCTGTAGTACCAGTTAAAAGTTACATGATGTTTCTTAATACCAGGTTTAATGTATTAGTTAGTTCTCCAAGATATGATTTTTTTCAACCTGTGACATTTATAAAACAAAGTCAAAGAAACTAGAAACTACCATACTTATTTACCGAAAGGAATAGTAAAAGATAGAGGTTTAACAGAATGAAAAATATTGTACAACAAAACTTTCAGTTAAAAAAGTCTATCACATTTAACACAAGGAAACTCAATGCTTGTAAGTTTTTCATATAATTTGCAATTTTACTGAAGGAATATTCATGAACTTCCAGTGCAATTTAAATCTACCTTACTTAACCACCTTCGTATTATAGGGGAAGACTTCATTCTACATGTTCAAAGTTCATTTTTCACCATCAAGAGACTCTATATATTGCTACACAAAGGTGATTGAAGGAAAATGATCTATTGAGCCTTAAACTCTTCTGTAAGTTCATCCTTCTACGTGGAGTCAGATAACAACATAATTGTAATATCCAAAACTCCAGAGAAATTCTCTAGGGCTGGATGGAAGTGGTTGAAGTATCAATAATTTCTCCAGTCTCATTAAAATCATAGAAGCTGATTAGGGTCTTATTCGTAATGGGTTAATATTTTTAAATGGCAGTATTCTTATAAAAAAATGTCCATGTCAACTGAGGATAATCAAGGAAATGAAGATGAAGCAGGACCCTACATTGGACTTTTGACTTCATCTACAGTCATATTCCCTGACCAGGGGCTACGACAGCCCCTTCCACAAAGCCGCCATGAACCTATCCTCCCTCCACGAGCATACAAAAGTAAGCAAAATACTTCTTTACTACGAATGTGTTGTGGAGTTTTTTTATCTTATTTTTGGTAATTAATTCAAAATAAGATTCAATTGAAGTTATTTGAAAGTTTTTATACGGCCAAAATTTAATCATCCTATAACCGACTTACTTCAAAATATTTTGAAGGTTTAATCCTGTTCTTCCAGGTTTGCTTACCATTATTGGGGAATAATACAAAGATGTATACCATTTGAAACCATTCTGCATGAATTCAATGGCTAAGGATTATGTCTTCAGTCAACCAAATGGGAAAGTCTAAGAATAAATTAGGAAAATGTTGAAAAGATTTTCTATTAAACTCATGTTCAAGTGTAACATGATGAGGTTTGATTTAATAGCCTAGCCTAACTGTAATGAAACAACTAAGGGACAAGGCACATTTCCCCTTTAAATTTCGGTATTTACCTCATAAATAATATTCAACTAGAAATATGAAAGAAATTCGAAATTAATTAAGTATAAGTAAAGTAAGTTTTGTTAACTTAAAAAAAGTTGCACAACTGCAATAATAGTATTGTGGTATCCATGGTATTTAAAACTTCAAAATAGAAATAACTCAAAATGGTCAATCATAGACAAAAAATATTTCTCTCCTGATCTCTTCATTTGTTTTATCGTAAAGTATCAGTATATTGGCTACGGCAGTTATCGCAAGATAACCGAGACAAGCAATGTCGAGCGTGGCTGCTGCTTGGATGGGTGACCGCCGAGTGACCCTGTCCTCGCAAGCAGCGCGCCTGCTCGGCCGTTGGTGGTGGTTTGGAAGTCACCTTGAAGCCTTGGTCCGCAGATTGAGTGGCAGAGAGGTTTTATTATCATTCTAACTTTGCTTGGTAAAATTTTAAATTCTTTACCTATGTCTAACTTTTTAGTGGTATTTTGTACCTATAATTATGTTATTTGGCATTGCTTCAAGACTGTATAAATGTATCATTATATCCAGCATTTAAGCATTTAAAGTATTGTGTTACTGATTTTTGTTTCACTAAACGATGGAAAATCTCCGGAAAAATCATATTTTCTTTATTTAAAGTAGTACTTTCTTTTCGGGGTTGTGCATTTCTCACCATTAAAAGTTATAATACTGTGCTTGAATTTATATATATATATTATATATTAAATAAATAATAATAATATAAACAACACAGGTTAGTAAGGTTTAACCACTTCTTTGCTTAACGTAATTTAATTACAATTCTTACAGAAACTTTACATGAAAAGATTTTAAATACCCACCCCAAAAAGCCCATTTTAGGTCAATGGTTCACTTCTGTTTCCTAGAGGGTGTCCTGCGTAGTTGTCTTCTATCTTTGTTCATTTAAAGTTGAGCAGGATCCATCTATGCTTTTAACTTAATTCATTTCAATAAGCTGCCATTTTGTACTGGTTTGAGATAGAACATTCTAGTTACCACTGTTCTTCTCCTTTTAATAAGACCTTTTAAATACAGTATTTATCAATTTTGTCCCCCCCCAAATCCCATGGGGGAAAATGGGTAAAGTTGAAAAAGTTACTCAAACGTCCAATTCAATTTGCTAGAAAGGTGTCCTGCATTCCATTCGTCCACCCTTATAAAACAAACAAAACATGGTGTCTCTATACCTAAAAATCACATTGCTTGTTTTTGTATGTGTGTTTGTGTGTGTGTGTGTGAGTGTGTGTGCGCGCGCGCGCGCGCGTGCGCGTGCGTATGCGTGCGTGCGTGCGTGTGTGTGTGTGCGCGTGTGCGCGTGTGTGCGTGTGTGTGTGTGTGTGTGTGTGTGTGTGTGTGTGTGTGTGTGTGTGTGTGTGTGTGTGTGTGTGTGTGTGTGTGTAGCATATCTTTTAACGGTGTTATTAATATTCTTAAAATGTTATTCAGGTGATTCATTAAACATTCATCATGTCTCAATAAGTCATTCTTCTTGTATACATTCTTTCAGGTACGGTTTATTGTTTTACATGGTTCATAATAAAATGGAAATAGGATCTCCCAAAATGGCATATTCATCCGCGACACTTGTGTAGGCTGTTTCACTTTACATTGGGTACAATTCGCTATTTAAGGCCTCTCGGAAATTAGGATCTCATGGTAATGTACAACGCCAACTTCTACTTAATGAATTCAATACAGACCTTACAATGGGCTCCTTGTTACAATATAGAATAAAATGTAAACAATATACAAGATTTTGGATTTCATTATTGAGCAGGTGGACAATTACGAATCTAAATGAACGCTAACAGTGTGTAACTGTCCAATACTTCCACCCCCAGTGGGTTATATTGCCGTGTCGCCAGAGGCAGACGTATTGTGCTCAATGTGGCATATTTGCTAATTTGTCTCCGGCTTGTATAAGTGCCTCGCCTCACGGTATTCATTGTTGTCGTCTCCATTGAACATAAACGTATTTTCTTCTCTGTGTATACCGTGTTACAGCAATAAATGTAAACTTATTGGAAAGCTCAGTTTTTGATAATTTGTACAACGTGTTCTGTGATACTGCAAGTCCAACCACGGAATTTGGCTGAATGTATATGTTCACCTTTTGTCGTATTTATATCTGATCGTGATCTATGAATTGCCCAATACAAGTAATCGGACCAGCTTCTAGAAATTTATCCTTCGCCTATTTACGATGTTTTAATATGTACTCATAATCCTTATGGAAAGTTGAAATAAGGAGTGTAGAGATTTTAACGAGTATACACATCTTCAAGCTCTAAATTACACACTGTATGTTTATCTGCCCGAAGGACTACTCGAGAATGTATTATGGATAAACATTTTTGCATGCGACCTCAGCGATGCCTAAGAAGTGTGGCGTACTACTGCCTTGTTCTATTGGAATGCTCGTGTGGCCGGGTTTAGTTATGTGATCTTCTGTACGTAATATAAGGTGCATCCACTTATTCAGACAATCTACTAAAGACAGATTCATATTTGGTCTTGTTTATTTTACTCATTGTAGCTGATTTATAGACGTAATTTTTGGAAACATATAATATGAATACGCCATTTAATTATCTTTCATTACAAGATAGAAATTAAATTGATGTAGAAATTTTGAACATCGTAAGTAGACTTACCATGAAAAGCCAAGTAGATCAATCCGATTACATTTTTAGATTGATGAAAATGAAATTTATTCATTGGATTATAACTACTGTACGTTTTCAAAAATTACGACTGTTGCTGAATATATATTCCAGAATGTACGAAAATCTGGTTAAACAGTATCACTCTGAAGTACAATTTTTAGTATTATTATAGTATAGATTTCCATTTTTTGAGGTAATGAAGGTAGCATATATAATTTCTCAACGTAAGAGCAAATAAAACCGAATAACTGAAAATTTTTCAACACCTAAATAGTAACTAATGCTGTTGCTTAGAAACGCCTGTGTTTCCAGATCTCAGTAGTGTGTATCCTTCTACTGTTTTTAAGGCTAAATAACCGATATATCTCCAGCCAAACTCACCGCCTAGTAGACGGCAAGACCTTATACTTGCCGTGTATTATGTAGTTGAATAACGACATAAATCAATAAAGTTTTGTTAGCTATTCAAATTACCTTACTGAAGAACGCTAATAAACAAGTTAATCCTAAATTTACCTTACTAGTTTTTCCCACTTTGCACAAGAGGATGAGAAACCTTTTTTTGGACTTATTCTTCAAAGAACATTCGCCCTTGTTTCCAGAGTGACAGGACATTCAGAATGTGTGAGGCTGGATAAAGATGCCTCCTCCTGTCAAGATCTCTTTACTAGGGATAGTGGGCTATATCTGTCATGCCATATTGATAAGAGGGAAACCAGCTCTGTACCAGTCTATCTTGTCAAAGCGAGCAGTGGACAGTCCTCCCTCATGTCCAGAGATGTGACAGCCTTTGTTACTAAAGGATCACCACTCATTCTAACAGTCCCCCGTAGTAGATTATTACCTAATAATTGTAACTAGACATTTGCGGTTAATGACGTGCCGCTAATAGACATACAACAGGGTTGTCCAGATTTAAGGCGCTAACCGGTTTTTCCTTTACCCAACTGGTCCACACACAAGTGAAAATCTAATTTTAAAAAGTCCAAGGTGAGCCACTAGCAAAGAATTAAATATAGAAACTAATAAATTAAATGTAATAATATTCAGGGTACGCCTTCATGTTACCTCGTATGTGCACATATAAAGGTCTTACTCTCTGAATTCAAATTTCTAATAAAAAATATACAACTAGGAAATCGATTCAAGGCGAGTATATATCTTCCAGTTGCCATGAATTATTTATAGAATGCCGTAGATTGTTTCAGTATATTTTCCACCAGATCTCCGGGTTCTATTTGTAGCTTTTTTATTCTGATATATTGGATTTTTTTAAAGTTTGATTTCCAAGGCTTATTCGAGTCGGTGTTCCTCTCTCATTGATATTTACAGTTGAATATGATTCAATAACGCTATTTATGTGTCTAACTCACATCGAACTGTTCTGAGGTTAGACAGTTTCCTAATTTCTTCAAAGTCTCAGTTTTACATTTTCGACCACTTTAACAATGAAATATTGTTACGGGTTTGCTTGAATTGAACTATATTGTTTAATAAATTAAACAAGAGTCTATTTATCACTGATACAGTCAATAATTACTAACACAATTCCAACTGTCAAGAGTAAAACGACTAATTCTGTCACTTAACAAGACAACAGTTAAGTAGTCCGATGACTCACTACGTCGCTACAGCTCCTTATAAAGTTATTAATGCTTCGAAAATATTCGAATCGAGAACTTACTAGACAAGTCGTGAAAGATCACAGTGCCCACCCAACGCTCAAAGTAAGGAGAGGCGGGCGGGCCAGATAAAGAAATTGACTTAACCCAAGGAATCGCGAATGTTCGGTCACATTACCTTGTATCGGAGGTTGAATGGCTTATCTGGAATATTCCCTCACATTTTCGATATTTCTTATTAACAGGTAATCTATTGCCTTGTCTTTTTGGAATACACAGCAGAATAGATATACACATAAGCCACAAGGGCCTATATCAGCCATTGGTTACAGTGTAGATCATCCACATACTGACAGTGTAGATGTACTGTCTATTAAGATTTAAGATGACTGATATAAATAGTTTGACTTAGATCCTAATAAGCAACCAAATTGGATTTCTTTGGCTGATTACAGCTAGCAAACTCCCTTTAAAAAGTCTATGACCATTTTATTTGGAATATATCACTAAAGTAAAACCGTTTCCTTTGAGTTTCTGTTTTAAATTGACTTGTTAAATTTGTTCAATCACGACTCTTATAATTCATGACCTAACTACCAATTTGTCCATGGAGAGGAACCTACTCGTGCCTTGAGACGACAAAATGTTTAACTTGACGTCAACTGGAATACATTTAAAAGGGCAAACACTGCAAAGTAACTAGTTTGGTGTTGACGTGCGGTAAGTAGTTCATAATTAAACTTCCTGCTGCAAGTTTGTATTAGGTGACTGTTGAATGTGAACTTGTCGCTGGATTAATGATAAGCCAGCACAAAGTTTTGATTGCTATAAACGTTGACAAAATATTCTCCTTTCATGTTGTGTTCCACACGTGGCTACAATTTTGTGTACGCCTTAATAATAGAATAATACATCAAATGTCTTTTTAGTGTATTTGTTGATGTGGAGTAAGTATGGAATATACGTCCACATTATATTATATAGTGGGTCTTGACGGTTTTTTAAGGTATAGGTAAACAAAATATGCAAATTAAAAGACTATGTCTGTGATTGATGTAATAAAAAACGGTTTATGCCATATAAAAATGTCATACACAAAAATTATAATATTGTGTGTAATTTAGAGCTTGGAGATGTGTACACCCATTAAAATCTCTACTCTTGTAAAAACATCGCAAATAGGCGAAGGATAAATTTCCAGAAGTTGTTCCGATTTCCTGTATTGGGCAATTCATAGATCGCGAACAGATTTGTAATACGACAAAAAGGTTAACATTCTACTAACTATTAAACCCTAAGCTAGCCATGTTCGACACAAATCGTACAATTCTAGTTTAGTGGACAAATGCCACACCCGAGTTCCCTAGTTCTAATTTACCAGCTGCAATGCTCTCATTTGAGAAGGAAATTGCTTTCTGGTAGGTGTTGCAATCTCGCGGATATTAGTCAAACTACTTGGTTGCCACGTGCTTCATATCATTAGGGAGTTCACGAAGGTTTACATTGTTTCACAAAGTGTTTTCAGACGTTTCTTTCTTGAAACTGCAATAAATAAGGAACTTTTTCACTAATAAAATATAACGATTCCTTGGCTTTTAAAATCTTTGTGAACATTGTTATTTTATTGATTGTTCTAAATAAAAAAAAAACCTTAAAGTAACATATGCATAGGTCAAAAACCACTAAATATCTTAGCACACGACTACACCAAAAGTTTAGATTTCACCACACACCTGGGCTTGCAGTTGTTAAGGGCTAACTGCGAGTTCACATACAACAATTCCCCGTGCAATCTATCGCTATGATGTTAAAGTACAAACTAGTTACTCACCGTACTAGTAACTTGTTAACACAGTTGTTCCGCCGCGCTGTGGGATCGGGTTCAAAATAATCCCAGTGCACTCAAATTCTTCATCTAGATTGCACGAATAATTATACTGGGTAAACCAGACGGAGCTCTCTTTTAGCCTTTGTGTCCTTGGTGTCTAAACATGCAACATGAAAACAACCAGAGTGACATGATTGGACTAATAAAATATATTTTTAGTTACGTACTGATCCTCTGGTGGACTACATGAAAATAATTATAACCAGATTATTGACCATTACTACATATTGATATTTAAATCGAGTTGGTGTTTTGGCAAATAAAATTATAGGCTTGTCATGTAACAATTGTTATTAAAATTGTATTTATCTCGTAGTAATCTTCCATTTTACAATTTGATTCCTGTACAAACTAAACTCCATTATTAAATTATACTTTTTGTATAATTTTGGTAAGAGCACATTTCATAATAATTTATGAACACTTAAATTTCGTGACTTTAGCTTGGATTGGTATATCCCCCAAAAAAGGTCTTCTTATTATAGTGGACTAAAACAACTTACACATTTTTATTTGGTTTCTTTCCCGTCTCACCAAAAACGCTAATAAGAAACTAATTACAAATTTTATTAGATTTTTAATATAGTTTTAAAATTTTATTATTTTTTTCATAAAAAACTTACTTTTCAGTTGCTAAACTACTTTTGGATGAAGTTTTATTTTTAGAGGAAAAACATTCAAGAATCATCGTTTAATATCGAACGTAAATGATATTGGAGCTGAGTGGCGAGAGAGTTGGAAGGTGTTTTTGGATGAAACGTTTTTTGTTTTCTCAACACCGAGACGGTGAATACTAAACAGCGATATTGTACATTTGTTCTGTTTAGTGCATCAATTTACAAGTATTTACGTTGCGATGTTCAAGTATTTCCCATTTTAAAATTTGGTAATAATTTTATTAAATAATATTTTTATCTCAATGGGTTTATGGTGATAATTTTAAATTTAATTAATACTAAATATATTACAGTTTCTTAATACATTATATTTAAGTTATAATAAATAAACAAATTAAACATCTTCTTAACAACCATCTTTAAAACTCACCACTTCCTGTAATTTAAATTACATATTTCACCTAAAATATATCTATAAAATATGCTTGAAAAGAATAGTAGCTTTTAAAGGTAACTCTTTCAAACATGAAAATAATTAATAAATATTTAATGTTTTGAAGCTATAATATTATATAATATGTATCGTCATATAATTATTTTACGATCTTATGATTGATATATTGATATTTTATTGCAATATACAATTACGTTTTATTAGAATAGCATACTATTTATTAGTATATATATATATATGTATATATATGTATATATATATATATGTATATATACATATATGTATATATATGTATATATATATATATGTATATATACAATTACTATATATTTACAAGCCTGAAGGATATACCCTTATAATCTAACCACAACCTGGAACGTCATCAATTTAGATTTTAACTTCCAATGAATTTAAAAATATGAAAATAATATATATATATATATATAGATTTTCTAAAAATGTATATATAGATATCAGCCTGAAACTACCAAGTCGTTTATATGTTATTTTAAACTTCTCATTTAAAATTAACTTTGCTACATAAAGTGGATCCTAGAAATGGCAATATTCATACAAACACTGCGACTTTTGTAATATTTATATTAATTCTAAGAATGTTTTCAGTTTTCAATTTACATTTAATATTAAATATATGCAGACTATGCCAGGAATATTTAATCTTCCACTATTTTACTGACTAAAACTAAACTGAACTAAATTATAAAATAATATTAAACCAGCAAACATAAAAATAAGGAAATTTAATAATATTTTTAAGATTTTGGGGCAATTTTTGTCGTTTTTATAGCATTACCCTTCAAAAGAGGACATGACACATTAGGGTAGAAGTAGTAGTATAATATGTAGACTAAAGAAATTAGTTTTAGGGTTAGAAGCCATAATGAAAGCTTACCATGTGTGGCAGATACAGGTACAGATTACTAGAATCATAATTTACCACTGCATTACTCATAATTTCCCTGCAATTTTACAAGGAAGTCCAAAACATGAAAATAATATATTTCGATTTTTTTAAACAACTATCAACTATTCCAGTTTGTTAATCACGCTGTCAGTGTTGTTTTTATACTGCATGATGTCAGGCCTCCAATCAAAATTCTTTTCTAGCATGATTTTAGTAACTTTATATGTAATGTTCAAGTAGATTTAATCTGTTATTTATTGAACTAAAAATTTGTTGGTTGGAATTCAAAATAACGTTCAATCATAGTAGACCTTGCGCCCCTTGCGGACCGCGCCCTGATTGGTCGAGAGGGGGTCACGTGATCCAAGATGGCGGCGCCCATGTATCACGTGATCAAAAAATAGTGGTGCGGGAGAAATTCCCTCATGTGCGGGAGAAATTCCCTGCTCACACTCTTATCCTAGTGTTTTGGGGTGATTTGGGGTGTCAAAATCGGTGTTTTTCGGTAAAATCGGTGATTTGTTGGGTCCGGTGAGGGAGAAACGAGGGACGGAGGGAATTCCAATATGGCGGCGGTGGCGGGAAAAATTGGCGGGAACAGGGGAACATAACCTCACTTTCTTGGTTTCCCGCGTATTCAATATGGCTGCGCCCATGATGAATTGGCGGGAACAGGGGAACCTAACCTCACTTTCTTGGTTTCCCGCGTATCCAATATGGCTGCGCCCATGATGAATTGGCGGGAACAGTAGAACATAACCTCAATTGTGAAATTGGCGGGAACAGGGGAACATAACCTCAAATGTAAAAAGGGTGGGAAAGTAAACTAAATAAGAGAAATAAAGACGAATCGTACCTTATTGTGTGATGCGGTGAGTCGATGTGGGCCTGGATGTGGTTTCGGAACATCCGCACTACGTATAGTACCCAGGTTAAACATTATCCAGTATAAGAATCGGTCCAGAGAACTGGTAGACATCCTACGACTGGATAATGTCCCGTCCCTTTGGAATTGGGAATATAAATTTTGAATGTGAAGCCAATTGAATAATTAAGATAGAGGTAGAGAGAGATCTACCTGGGGAGATATATTGTGAATCTTCCCACAATCAGCTCACGGCACGTGGGGCATCTATCCCCCACTCTGTTGGAGCATGGACGGCAGAGTGTATGCCCACACAGTCGAAGAGCGATTGTTGGTAGATTCGCAAAGCAAACGGGGCAGGACACTTCGCGGGGTTGAGTGGCAGGGGTTGATCCGTTGGACGGCACAGCGGTGTTTCTACGTCGGGAGTCCTCCTCCATGCGGGTAGCTGTCTCGTATAGGAAATCCGCGAGGATGCTACGGATTTCCTCCCAAGCGGCTGGAGCGACGGCACGGAACTCCTCCTCGGGTCTCCGCACCATCCACCGTTCGCGGGTTTCCTCCCAAGCGGCTGGAGCGGCGGCACGGAACTCCTCCTCCTCGGGTCTCCGCACCATCCACCGTTCGGTGTCGTAGACGGCCCCCTCACTGATGCCCTGCACCTGAGCGACTATACTCAGGGACCTTGACACCGCCCTCATTGCCTCCCATTGGGGATCTATGTCCTGTAACATAGGTAACGAATTAAACAGATGAAACACTACGTAGTGGCATGGATAATGTAGGGAATGAAACGTACTGCAGATGGTGAGAGGAGGGGTGGCGAGCCGGCAGCCACTTCCATGGATATGAGGGGCTCCTGTGAGGTGGGGTCGGGGGAGAGACCAGAGTGGAAGGAGCCACTACTGATGGGCGAGACTGTTGGTGGAGTAGACTGATTCAACCTCCGATAGAACTGAGAGAGATCCTCAGAGGACTGTCTCCGGGTCGAGGGGTTGCGTCGGAAGTCCCAAGAAGTACTCAACTGTCAACAAGAAATATCCATTTTTTGATTCTGTAAACAGAGCGAAACCTGCAATATAATATGAATGCCCTATATACTAACCGAAATCGCCTCATCTGAGCTGGAATTAGATTCCTCCATCACCACCCTTTGAGTCGCCTCGTCGGGAAAAGTCGACGCCTCGGCTATAGCCCTATCGGCAGCAGCGATTAGACTCTCCTCAGAGATGTCAGAGGGGAGAGTGATGTTTGGGTTAGCATCACCGATCCACCCGAGAGTCGATGGTTGAGACTCATCCTAAAGCACAAGTGAATTAATACATGGCGGGTCCCGCCACCGGTTGCGGGACTTAGCAAACACGAATACTGCACGAATGGAAAATAGGATAATGGTAATCACCTCTTCAATACCGGCGCTTATGACATGCAGTCGGCCGCGTCGAGTGGTCACCCATTGCCCAGACCTGAACATCCTCTGGATCTGAGCCTCGTACTCGTTCTGAAATAGAGTTCGATTATAGGGACTGCAGTAATGCGTAATTAGTACAATGCAACGGTAACAATAGTGTACTGACCCTGGTCACCTCACGCTGAAGGACAGGAAGTGTAGCCCGATCATCACCATTATTCTGAAAAAGAGAAAAATAAAGTTAGAAAAGCTGCCACACACCTAAGGAGTAAAGATTAGAGTATTGAAATGTGAGCTAACCATATTCAGATGGACTATAGACCCGCTATCCGTAGTAAAGTATCGATCCCGGATAGCCCCGGGCACAGGGATCGGTTGACTCCTACGCAAACCGTTTGAAGTGGATGGTTGTTCCTAAAAAACACTTTACAAGTTAGAAACAGTGTTGAGGGACAACTCGATAGAACAATAAATAATCAAAACAATAATTACCTCGAGATCGTTGCCAGCCACCACCAACAGCAACATGGCGAAAACGGTAAAACTAGTTGCCACAGACATAGCAAAGCTATCACAGCAAGTGCAGCTGCAGCCGATGCACCGCGCTTTTATACGCGGACGCCTCTCCCCCACCGAGACTCGCACTTGCACCGCATTAACTGCAATTTGTGACCCACGTTTCCACACCACGGTAAGCCAGAATGGCTAGGCCGTAGGGGTCCCAGTGCGTTTTTGATTATAGTGAGTTTCCCCAGTAGGCCTATTCTCACTCTTTCACTTTACTAATCACTTTACTCGGTGAAGCCTTTCAATGTGACCAGTATATGTGTACAGCCCCAACCACCGCTGTACACGATAGCGATTCACTCCATTACAATGTATCGCTCCTCAACATATTTTTGTCTCCTGTAAGTTTCAATAGCCACTTTACTCGGTGAAGCCTTTCAATGTGACTCAAAAACTTACCGGAGAATTTTACATTTTTTATATTTTTTTATTTTTTACAGCATCTAGAGCGAGGTACATACCCCTGGACTTACGGAGTTTAGGCCTGCCATAGAGGTATCTGTCACACACACACACACACACACACACAACTGCTCCCGGTTTTACGGAGTTTAGGCCTGCCGTAAGAGCAGTAAAGAGCCCCAGGACTTACAGGTTTTACGCCAGCCTTAGGAGCTTACCAATCATTCACCCCGCTCTAGAATTTTTCGTATCTAACCTACAGTCAAAAGTCACTTTACTCGGTGAAGCCTTTCAATGTGACCCGTCGGCGAGTCCTTTCAAGCCAACACGTCGGGATTCTCAACTAAATGCCGAACCCCTCCGCCCCTTTACTAATCACTCGCCGATACTAATAAGCGTTGGTATTGTGCAGCTGTTTGTTAAGGATCTCGAAACGGCACTTTGCTGCAATCATTGCGCATTTCACATTGGGATCCTCGGTTGACGTATGTTGTGGCAACGAGCAAGCAAACCTGTGTGTTGTTTTACAGCTACACGGATTGCCGGCCTCCTCGCACACTATATCGTCCAGTTCACGGACATCACCGTGAAACTTTCTCAAGAACTCTGCCTTCTCCAACCCGCGCGTGTAAATCACGGCAAAGGGTTTGCATAGAGTGCGAAGTACATTAGCTCTGTAGGGATAATCACCCTCCTCCCAAGAAATCTTATGGTAGTTATCTTCAAGCCAGCGAGCTGTTGTACGATTTTTGGCGCTCAACCGTTCTCTAGGAAAAGGTGGTTTAAATATAATTTGACATTGAAAAGAGTTTCCCACGATCGCGAGCTCTTTAAGAATAAAGGGTCTTTTATTGCCTTGAAATGCGTGAAATTCAACTACTGCCACATCCATTGGGCCAACGTTTGTACAAGGCCACTTCAAGAGCTAATTTATGAGCTGTGGAGCAGAGGAGTCCCTGACTATCTGCTTTTGCAAATACGTCCTCCTCTACCAACCCTGATGCTAGTGCGTGAATGGTAAACCGTACAGACTCTTCGATAATAAAATTGTCTCTGAGAGCAATGTACATCAGAGGAAGGCTGTTTGTAAACTGAGTCCATTCGGCCTCGTTAAGCGTTAAAGTATGCTCCCCGTCAAAGAGAAACACGTGCATACGACCGAAAACATTTGTGACCTTGATATCCTCCTCCGTGTCCGATTTAATATAAAATTTGGTTTTATTCTCCAGAGCCAGGGTTATGGAATTGAAATGAGGAGTGATTTGATTGAACACATCGTGTGACCAATAAACGCATCCCTTTTTACCCTTAAAGAGAACCCCGAGAGAGTCACCCCGATTCTTAACAAACCCTACAATTACGCATTTTGAAAGATCACTATCCAAAAAGTAGACAGATCTAAGAAAAACCCCGGTTAACGCATTGATACGCTCTTTACGTTTTGGAATCCGCGTGGGTTCCACGTCCATAGTCTGCGACTCCATCTCAACGTCTGACGTAAATTCTCAAATTTTACTTTTAGACAGGAGCATTTCGACCAATCAGAGACGCGCTTATTCTGACCAATGAGATTTTTTAGCAGGTGGTTCTTCCCCCTCCACCTCCTCCTCCTCCCATTCGTATGTGAAAGGACTTATCAAAAATGAGACTTGAATTTTGTCACAGTCCCTCACATCCCAAGCGACGCCATGGGATGTTAAATTAGTACAGTCGAGGGTTTTAATTGTTTTCAATTTTCCGTCCTTCGACAAGAAAGCGTATACTCCGGCTTCGATACCCTTTCTATACCCATTCAGCTTCACATCATCCTCTCTGCGAAATGTAACCATAATTCTGTCAAACCCCGTCACATCATAAAACTCGCTATTAGGTGTGAAATTAGTACAGTCGAGGTATTTACATGTTTTCTTTTCTCCGTCCTTCCACAAGGAAGTGTACACTCCGGCTTTGATACCCTCTCTATACCTATTTAGAGCCTGTTTAATAGGATTATCCTCATCATCCGTGTCGTAGGCCTCGGGCTCATCGTCTACGTCAAAACAAACCTCAATTTTGTTAAAGTCCTTAACATCGTAAAAATCGGCATAGGATGTAAAATTAGTACAGTCGAGGTATCCCAATAATTCCCTCTCTTCTTCTTCCTTATAACTGTAAATGTATAGCGCCATCGTTGCGAGAGTGTTCAACACTGGAGAGTTAATGTAAGTCGGTGTAGGAGTCGCTCAATTTATACAATTACCCCACCTTACAATTACCCCCACCCTAACAATTACCCCCACCCTAACAATACAGCCCCTGTGTTGCGGTATCACGGAAGGGTTCAAGTAGAACCTGTAATCTCGAAAGAAACGGATCGTTCATTTCAGCTAACTGATCCAAAATCGTAATCGATCCCCTAATGTATGAATCCATATAGTGACACTGACAAGTGTCAGGACCTGACGTAGCGTCGGGCCGTGCCCACGCACATTCCTTGAAATGGCCGTATCTATAAGAGTCACTGGGCACTCGAACTGTAGGTCTAAAGCGAGCAAAGAGTCTTCGCATGCCCTCGACCTTGTAGAGTAGTTCGTTCTTTAATGTTAGGTATCGAGTCGCCTCGACCGAGTCAGGCTCGTTTAGAAAATTGTTTAGCTTCTCCATGACACAGAATGAGACACACGTACAAAATTCAGCTATTTATAAGGGTTTACCCCACCACCGCTCCTACACCACCCGCTTAACGTTACCCGTGAGCAGAGTGTATGCCAGGTGTGAGTCATATAGTACTAAGCAGTAAGCCGCAGTGTTTGCAGCAATAGCGTTTTTAGTCTCAAACTCCAGACGCACGTCTACGGGGCCAGTTTTTATTGAATCATTCTGCTTGGAGCAGTCAATAACATAGAGAGGTACGTTACTTTTAAACGTGTTGAAATCAACTGTAGGGGCACCTTGTATCTGGTAGTATGAGCTCTGGAATCTGGTAAACATGTCGTAGAAAATGCGTAGATCACCATGGATGTTATCGTACGGGAAGTACTGTGAATTCAGAAACAGTTTGATATTGAGTAGATCGCAGTGATCAAAGCTGGAAGCGTCTTTTTTCAAATTGTTCTTCCTTCCAGTCTGGAAACCTAAAATCACGTAACGAGGTTTTTCAATTTGGGTACTCGTTTTTATTGTCCAACTATGACGTGTTGTCAACGGCAAACTGGGGTACTCGTGAATTTCCCATGATCGAAACGGAAGGTGAATCAGTGTATGTTTCTCGACCATACGCAACAGCTTTAACCTGTGGCTGTCTGATATTGTAATGTAAGGAACCCTCCAGTACAAGTCAGTTATATCAAGATCAACAGTAGCAGCGTCAGCTGAAATTACAGCATTGTTATCAGAGGCGGCTCTCAGAAGAACCAACTCTTGTTTACTGTTAACCACTACCTTTTTGTAATCTTCGAAAAATCCCATCAATGTCCTAACGGGAACGGCGTAATTGAACTCTTTAACAGCGTCTGCGGAATTATTCGCCCCGAGCCACCCTCCGTTAGCCAGACTCATTTTTTCATTTTCCTTAAAAGATACCAGTCCTTTGATCGTCGTAGTTATGCCGACACTGCGTGTTTTATCGATTACTTGACCGTTCAACTCGTAACGAATCTCATCAAATAAATGTGCCATTGAGTTGTTCACTAGATTTACATTGCAAGCACTGCCGTCAGCTTTTTTAGCCTGCAGCGTCCCTTTAACATGTATGAAGCTTTCGAACGGTGCTGTGATTATGTCTTGCTGACTAATCGGTATTCTGATTTCATCGTTATTCTTAAACGTAGACGAGGCGTACGGTTTATGGGTATGAAATTCCCACCCCGTTACGACTTCATCGTACATTGCTCCGGACTCTATCGATAGAAGCGCCATACTTAAAGCCTAGAGACTTTAGAAACTTTATGTTCTTTGATGTTAACGCTGCCACCTTTTGGTGATTACTGACCAGTGTGTGGCTCGGCAACTCTCTAAATACTAGACCCATTATTGTTTTCTTATATGCAAGCGTAGTGAGACTATCTCGTTACGGAAATTAATCAATCTGCCGTCCTGGTCCTTGAGTGTTACGGAAATGTTGTTCACTCTACGAACGTTCACCGGTAAATAGATTACATTGGCGGGTTTCTCAACTATTTTATAGCCTGGGGCCACTTCAGGATAGAACTCATGCAGCACGTGTCCCTCTACACCGTTTTGAAAGGATCCTCGTGCGATATTGCATTCAACGCGTATAGTATTTACATTCATTATGTTTATGGGGACATCGGATGTGTGTACCCTGCCTGGCTCAAGTGGTTTTTTACTGAACCCTAGTAGGGGAGCGATTGTCTGTTCTCTGTCAAAGTGTATGATTTTATTACAAGTGATTTCGGATTTTAGCGTATTATTGTTTCCTTTCAGACTAAATGTCACGTCCGCGCCTAAATGGGATTTGATGTATTCTTCGATATTTTCAATTTCGTACGACCCCTCTGCTATCTTGATTTGTTTATTGTCACCGTAATAAAACATATCGTTTATTCCCGTTTCAATATTTGGAATCGTATAGTATGTGGAGAGGTCAACTAGACCAATTTCGTAATCACCATCGCTCACGTCCATTGGAGGAAATACCTCGCATGATACCTGTGGAGCAGGACCGCTAAGTGAAAACATTACTGCTGAGAAACTTTAAACACAAGTGTCCGCAGACTACTGAGCCCTCACTCTGTCTTCTCTCGTAATTATACCGTACGTTAACGTCTGGTCCTAGGTATGATATAAGCTCTATTGGTGGTCTTAAGTTACCAAAACTGTCAAAGTAGTATACCCTGTCACCTATCTTCCTGTAACACACCCAATGTGTACCTTCACCGGTCGAGTTATCCAGATTAATTATGGCCGATTCATACGATCGCGGGCGTTTGGGTAGAGCGTCTCTCATATAGACTCCACGGAAATTCGGAATATTAAGTAGTTTCGCGTAGTGTACTAGCTCGTAATTTGATAACGGCTTTATTGGTATCGACGTTTTTTTTTATTGCAACACCTCCTCTTCTTTCTTACCCCACCGCCTCTCTTTGGATACGGCTTGAGGTACATACCCTGACCTTTACGTTTGGGCTTCCCTCGCTTGCTCTTCCGCCTCTTCCCTCCACCGAGGGCTGTTTTGGTCTTCATGGCTCCTGTTACAGCTAAGGCTGCGGCTCTTTCCCCAATACTTGCGTCTGCCGATTTGACTCTTTCCCAGGCTCTTTTGGCCAATTCTTTGTCGGCTTCTCTTCGGTGTTCGGAATCCCTGTATTTTGAGTACGCTATATCGTGAATTTTACAATATTCGTCCAAGGGATTTATACCCTTATCACCCCTTGCCAATCTCACCCCTAATTTCGTACCTGGACCACAGTATCGGTACCCACCAGGTAAATGGAGTTCGACAGGTAGAGCGTCAATTGCACGGTTCAAAAGATTTCCAGCGACCGATCCGGCGTTTTGCAAAGCGCTCGAAACCAGACCTCTTCCTCGCTTGACGGTTCGTTTCAATCTGTTTCGCTTTACTTTGTGCTTTCCCATTTTATTCCCTTATATACCGTAATACGTTATAGAGTTGCCTGAGCAGGGTCTCCCTAACACATGTGATCTGCAGTACGTCAAAGATATCCGCCTCGGATCTTGTAACCACTCCTGTAAACTCGTCGTACTCCAGAACGTGACTGTCTGTTATAAAGTACAGACGGCCATTTATATATCTGAAACCTCCTCTAATTCCATCAGGGACTCCTGGCAACACGCTACTGGTCATACCCAACATAGTGCCTCTGAGAGTGCATTCGTTAAGTTCTACAACAAATTTGTCATCGGTAAAAATAAAGGTCCTACCTGTATTACCGTTCAACGCTGCGTTCACTTTATTTATTCTGGAGTGTAAGATTGTATCAATTCTTTTCTGTCTTAAAAGTACGAGTGACGGATACTCAATAATGTACAATGTCTTGTCCACAATCAAAGCCACCTCTCCGTTCGGTCTTTGGTACACAGCCGAAATGTTTGTAAAGTCTGACGGTAAAAACGGCAACCAATCGGTGATTATTAGAGGATTGGTAAACTCCTCACGTGTTCTAAGCGCGTGATTCAGACTCAGAGCCCATACATACTTGCCGTAAAATGCGTAAAATCTATTTTTTACAATAAAAAATGTATTGATTCTATGTCTCAATGTACAAATGTCCAACTCTGTAGGTATTGTAGGGGACGTAGAGGTTGACGTGGGTGTGGTGGTACTGGTAGTAGTGGTAGTCGTGCTCGAGGTTGTTGTAGATGTTGTAGTAGTAGTGGTGGACGTGTATGGAGGAACAGGTGGTCCGTAAATATACTGTACTGCCAATTGATCATCTCTGTCTAAATCATATTGGTAAAGATTTGAAATACCATGTGGTACAAAATAAAAAGGATACATTATAGACGACGAAAGTGATGAATGTTGCAAGCCTAGAGCGTGTCCAATTTCGTGTAATAGAACCAAAAAGAATGAAACTTTTCCAGGTGCAGGTAGATCCATTGTATAATCCCAATCTTCGTCACCGTCCATATGAACATCTGTCTGGTTCATCCCCAATATAGGGAGAAAGGCGTGACCCACTAAACCACCCCTACCATCAAACACTCTACTGCAATTTTTCCGTAGATAATACAAAATATGTTTCCTGGGAGCGATACTTAAAATGATTGTGGGGTTTATAGGGTCCCGCCGGAAGGTCAGGTTGGAATGTCTTGAGAATAGGGCGAACGCATCCCGACATAGTTGGTCATACTGATAATTACTACCGTACATAAACCAGGTAATATCGTTTTTTCCGCCATCCGTAGTTTGGGTTTGCAGTGAAAGACGCTATTAATTCGTCCGAATTGCCGCATCTGGGCTGGTTCATTAAGTTAGTCGTCTCCTCATTTACATATCCGGTCACATTCAAGCCGAACGTCTCCTGAAACCTAATGACCGCCTGTGTAATGTCTGTGGATAGCTCTGAGGTATTAGTATCGAGATAGCCGTATCTCTCCAAGTACAACAAAGTTTTATTAGCAGCTATCAGAGGAGCTACACATAGAATAAATACCAAGAACCTCATCTCGCCAGGTTCCAAAGTAAACTGGCGGTAAAAATGTCAGCTGCTCACATATAAATAAAACCATCACGGTTTCGATCTCACCCTGCTCACTGGGTCTTTAAAGTATGGGTCGACAATGTTAAACCTAATCCACTCGTCTTTATCGGTTAGGTGTATAGCGTCTAGCGTCGGAGCCAGTAGTTTGTACATACCGTAAAAGACTTCGCTCACCACTCTCACCAGATAATTAACAGACACAGCGTCACTCATGTCGACAGGGTCGCCCACAAGTTTCAATCTTTTATTCCTACAATTCCACGTGTCACCGTCGAGTATCGGAGTGTTCACTTTAAGGTATCCTCTATTAACAGCATCTCCGTCATACAGCGGAGAAGCTACTTGACTTAATCGTTTACGTCCAAATAACCATTTATCCTTATCCGTATCCGGTGTTCTTTCCTTCACATAATTTACAGTGCACGCGTCGGTACCTTCTTTAGGTTCGGCAACATTAGAAACTCTGTAATTATTAAAGATAACTGTTCCGTCAGCAATACTTTTAGTAGCAGGCAATAGATTTTGACACTGAGAGAGTGTAACGGCATCGTTTGGTCCTTGACCATCGGCTACATTCACTAGTCTCCTCTTTTTAGCGTCGATCGTGTCCTTGTCTATCGCCAGCGTTTTTTCATTCAGTTTCCTGTTCAAAGTCTGTAGGTTTACACCGTCGCCAGCGAGAAGAGGATCAGCCATCTGTCCGAGTCTTTTGTTATCACATTCCCAGACTTTACCATCACTACTTCTTTTTAGAGTGTTCGTTTTAAGATATTTTAGCGTCACTGCATCTGTATCCCCCGCGGGATCACCTATCATGCGCAACCTGTAGTTGTCAAACCTGTAATATTTGCTGTTCTTGTCCTTATAGGGTACCTCCCTAGCAAGACGACGAAGAGTCAGAGCATCGGTCCAGAGTAGAGCATCACCTATGTTGCTAATTCTGTTACCTTTAGCGTCCATCACATTTTTCTTGGATACAAGCGAAACGTCAGACACAGTCTTGAGGACTGCGCTATCCACATTATTTTTCAAGGTCTGCAAGTTTATAGCGTCTAGACTCTGCTGGGCGTCGGCCACGTTACATAACCGCTTGCCCTTGATATCGTAGTTGCCATCGACTGTGAGACTGAATCCTTGTCCAGGCGGACCTCTCTTACTTCCTTCACGGACCGTATGACCAAACTTGTCAACACTCATTGTGTAAGTGATGAAGACTCCTCCTGTACATTGCTCTTTATAAATATCTTATCCCAGTCAATATATGTGTTTTCATCAACATCTAAGACGCCGTGGAAGCGAGCTGGAGGTACGGTAGTGTGTATCTTATTGATCCAGTGAAATAGTTGAACTGCTAGACGCCTTATAGCTTCTTCATTTGTATTTTGTAAGCTGTTTATTTGATTCTGCTGAATAAGCGCTTGATTCTGAAGGATTGCAATTTGAGAGTACAGTCTTCTTACATCTTTCTTTAGCTTTTTGTTTACAGTATTCGTAACTCTCTGGATGTCTTGCTTCTTCAGAGATTGCGGCCTCTGACCAAACTTATTGACGGTCATCTCATCAATGATCTGAATCTCGCGTTACCATCACCTGATATAGTCTTTGATTCTTTGAGTTCTTCGATAATGTTTATTATTTCGTTCCTATGTCCCGTGTTACCGGTCTCTGCTGAGGACACGAGGAGTCTGAGTCTGTCACACAGTTCGTTTGGGTCATCATAGTAGATAGGGTCTGGTGCTCCTACATCCTTATACCCACTACCGGTCTTTGGGAAGAGTTGAGAAATAATGACTTTGTATTTCGTTGAAGCGTTACGGTTCACGTGATTTTTATAATTGTAACTTCTCTTGTGAGCAGAAGACAGTGTCAATATATCCTTGTAAGCTCTCATATCGTTTACGTTGTAACGTTTGTCATCAGGCAGACGATTAAAAAGCAATTCATAAAGTCCCTGTGTAGGTCTGTAGGACCGTTCACCTACGAGTATGCTACCGTCATCTCCAAATGATAACTTCTTATCTCCTACCATTAGCGTATTGTTGTCGTAGCGTGGTCCGTACGTATGGTCGATCTTACTATGTTTTCCTGACATATCCTTCATCATACTTGTCATGTACTTTATGGTTAGTGGATGAGAGAACGTGTTCTGTATCCATGCAGATGCTGAGAGTTGTCCTTCTTTCGTGCTGAGTATATCACTGACGTCTGGTGACGACGGTCCTGCTTCAAGCACATCATCGTCCTGCAGGAACGCAGGTGTTTTGGGGGTTGACATAACGTCCGGAGTGAACTGTACGGCTGCCTCATCTTCATTTTCCTCCTCTTCTTCTTGCTTTGGTTCGGTTTTCGGTTCAGTTTTTACAGATCCTGTTGTTTTTCGTAACTCTGACAGGATAGGTTTGTACTGTTTTTCTAGAAATACGTCTGTGGCCAGAGTTCCTTTTCTGAACTGTTTATACTTTTGCTTTATAGCTTTCCTCAAACGAGTTATACTGAGAGTAAGGTCCTTCTCCTTTGAAGCCATTGTTTAAACTGACAATGTGACTCGGTTTTAGTACTTTAATACTAACTACTTTATGGCAGTTCAACCTGTCTAAAGAAGAGGGCTCGTTTTTTATGCTTTCTTAGAAAGCGTACGACCTGCTTTAGTGACACCACGGTACCTAGCCCTCTTAGGTAAACTGTTCTCGGTATCTGTACAGGTCTATCAGGGTCCCTGAACACAAAGGTCCTTTTCCACCCGTCTCTCCACTGGGGTATCTCAGCTACAGTATACTTGTCACTCTCCACGTGCTTTTCCATATATTGTTTCAGATGCTCTATAGGTCTGTTCACCCTACTGTGTATGTGAATCATGTAAGAGTTGAGTAACCAGAATTCACTTGGATTAGCTCCTGTAAAACTCCTCCAAGCCTCAAACTGTTTGGTATTTGTAATTGAGTAAGTCCCGTCACGCAGTGTTATTCCGAACTTATCGCAGTACATTGGTACGGTCGGTAAAGCCAATTTGAGAAATTCTGTCGTAAACAGACTTTGACAAAGATTGTTTACACCAGCAAAATCTTTCTTCCTTTGACCTCGCGGTAAACCGTCTGGGACGGGGCCGTAACCTACGTTGTAGCTAATGTCAATGTAGCACTTTGAAGCTAGAGCACGATTGTAGACCTTGACGGGGTTCCTGATTGGTATTGTTCTCTCTGTAATGAGAATACAGCGAGCTGCATGCGGTATGTTACACCCGTACTGGAGCATCCTTATACAGGTCTGCGCAAAGTTTACACTACCATGAGCGTTTCTCAACGGTACGATTTGACCGAATTGATCGGGAAACGGTCTGAATCTGGATAACATGTTCTGTGGATTTCTTACCGTACTATTTAGCATGTCCTCGTGGTACACCACGAGTTCGAGCGGTACCCCTTTGTTTTGACTTCTTTTCACAAACTCTATCCATATATCGCGATTGTAGAACCGTTCGCTTGCTGAAATCATTAACAAGATTACGGGTGGTAGACTAGCACTGTACATCCCTACACGCTTATGTCTCCAGCACCTCCTATTGAAGAGAAAACCATGTGATCCGCGTCTGCTACAGTAATTACCGCAAAACTTTTTCTTATCGGCATAGTACCAGGTGCACAGGTTTGAATGGACTTTGTTGGATCTCTGGATTGAGAAACCTCTGAGGTCATTGTAGTGGTATATCCTTAACATCATAGATCTTGAATGAAACTATCGATTCCGATACGATACCTGCCTTTATCAATGTCACAGTCCTTGCATATGACCAGGAAGCCGTGTCTGTCTTTCCACGCCAGAGCACACATTTGTTTAAACTTTTCAAAGTCTATATCGGTATTGACGTGGTCACTGTATGCATGGTGAAGGTTTGTTTCGTCTTGTTTGAATAGTACGATAAAGTTGGCATTGTCTCTAACGAGCTGTTTGGGTATATGGCTGTAGGTCTGACCTAGGTAGAATGTGTCAATATTCTTGTGTCTACCCATGGTGAAGTAGTTTCGTATATTGTTATGTTTTTCACAGGCTATGTCGTCGAATATCATTACTGAATTCTGTTTAGCCTCACTCGGGTGTATGACAGATGCATTGTCATCATACGCGTGGTATCCGATCTCTTTCGGCATAATCTTGGATAGTAGCTGGTACTTTGGTTGGTAGAGTGATTTTGAAAACACGTAAACATTTTCAAATCTCAAACCGTTAGGATCTACCAATAGGTTAAACAGTACGTTCGTTTTACCGCAATTGGACGGTCCAACAATTAATCCGCGAATCGTGTCAGGTAGCAGAGGACCGTTTTTATTTGTACGATTCATACCACCACCTACAAACTCGTCAAAGTTTCTCACTGGTAATTTCACAGATTGACTAATCAGTCTCATTGTCGAAGATAAACTAAGTTGCACATTATTATGACATAGTATATAAAGTAACAGAGCTGAACTGGTAGCCCTCCTGGACGTTGGAGCGCACAGCTGCATCCGCTCCCACGCAGCGGCTGGTGCAGCTGCATCCGGTCCCACGACTGCAGTTGCAGTCACACTCAGTGTGTGGTGATGTCATGCTTGCTCACCCATGTGTCACTGTTTTTATCGAACCCTTGCCATCTAACAAGTACTTTGTCTCCTTTCTGCCTCAACACTTTCTCAACTAGATATACATTACCAGTTTTGGACCTGAGGAGTTCTTGTTCATAAAACCCACCTTTCAATACTTCACCTTTAGAGTCTTGTAGAATGTACGTTACGGGTTTTGTAGGTTTTATTGCATATACTGTAAATACTTCATTTGTCCAGTTAGGCAGATAACCTTTTTTAAAAACTCCTTTGTATTTGCTAATCCTTACCTTATCGTTTAGCTTGAATTTAGTGATTTTAATTTTTTGTTTTCTTTTTGTGGTTTTGTTTAAACGGACAAGGATTTGTTTTACGTGTTTCTGTTTAACGTCTTTTGGTTTCATACCGATTGTTCTGTGGACATTATTATTGTACTCCTTGACTATATCAGATAGAATACTGAACCATTCGTAACTTCCACGTGTCGTGAATTTTCTATACATTTTCTCTTTTAATGTTCTGTTTAGACGCTCTACAATAGAGCTTTTCAGATGTGAGTAGGTCGAGTAAAGGTTTATTTTATATTTGTCCATTAGCTTTTTGACGTGAGTGTTGTACCACTCCTTACCCTGATCAGTCTGAAGGTTTTTCATCTTGTGTTTAGACAGTATAGTTTCTAGTGCATGCGCGACTTCTGCACCGGTCTTGTTTTTTAAAGGAATGGCAAACGCAAGTTTACTAAAGCAGTTTATCATTGTCAATATATACTTGTAACCTTTGTTCACCCTTGAATACGGGATCATCTCTACTAGGTCAGCCTGGTATAGATCATTGAGTCCCTTCAGCGTAACCCTGCGTCTGGGATAGTTTTTCCTAGCCGGTTTGTGCAGTTCTTTCGCTATAGCGTCCATTTTGTAAATGAAGAAAGAAATCTGTATACCGGTATTTATAACCGTCTAAGTGGTGTGGTTTGGAACACCCACATCGAACACTCGCATGCTCGATGCCCAGGTTAAACAGTATTTGATTTTTAGGGCCAGTCCAGAAGTAACTGGTTGTCGCCCGGTGATCAAATACTGTCCCATCCCTTGTTGCTTAGACAATGGAATAATCGCAAATGCAACGCCCGGTCGTATACTTAAAGAGTTGCCTGTTACACGATGCGCACTCCCATAAACTACGCATTGTGTAAAATGTATCTTTCGTGAAGTAATGCGTTGTCGACACTTCTTCCCAAACAGCTGAACGGTCTCGAGCACACGTATGACAAAGTCTGCGTAGTCTGCCTCCGGCGTAAACTTCTTTGTATCTGGCTACCATTTCAAAGCAGTTTTCAAGATGTTTAGATTTAATTTCCCGACGGATGGATTCGGGGATCTGGTTATATCGTAAGAAGTCAATACGGTGTTGGGCAATTTGCCGCAGACAAAGATCATAGAGGCTCTTTGGGTTCCACGCCATGATTGAGAATGAAGTGCTCTCCCACCACCACCACTGCCTCCACGGTTACTCTCCCACCACCACCGACTCCCCCACTGAGACCTCACACTTTGCACAAATATAGGTGTTTACAGCAATATTTACAATTTTACAGTAATATCAACACTATATACATTTGTAATTTGCCATGGCTGAACCGGTCCATCGCTATCTCCCACACATTCACACTCGATCCTAAGGAATTATGGAGTTTAGGCCACCTGAAGGATCACATTCAAACCCCAAGGCCACGAACCTCTCGGCACATTCACGGCAAGAGTACATCTATGGGGTTTAGCCCGCCTCGTTGCCACACACATTCATACATGATCCCAAGGAATTATGGAGTTTAGGCCACCTGAAGGATCGCAACCACTCTGTCCGGGACCTCAGAGCCCATACACACACACACTCAGGCTTTTGGGTCTGCGAGGGCCGGTAGCAAGCACAGCGACAGGAAAGTGATTTTAGTCTTGGACGCTGTGTGGTAGTGGGGGTACACGGTTGCGAGGAGAGCGTTCAGTCTCGGTCAGTGATGGAGGAGAAGCAGCATCTACTCGAGCAATCGCGGGAGAAGTTAAAGAGGATGAGGGGGAAAAGCATTGACCTACGAAGGTTATTGTTTGTGGTTTCTGTGTTTAGAAGAGTGAAGGAGGCTGTATTTACACCTACTGTAAGTATACTATAATATACTAATATTTAGAAACTTTACTATAGCCATACGGTAGTGTCTCATACTCTCCTTCCCGCTTACGCTTAGGACCGGTAATTTTAAATAGTTTAGTCTCTTCTACGGTAACTATGTTTTTGTCTTTTGTCCGTCTAATACGGTTTTCTGTTATTTCTAGGCAATTGTTTGTCTCACTGAGAACCATTTCTTTTAATTTTTCAAAATTTAGACGTTTACTAGTTTTTAAATTTAGAGTGAGACCTTTAATTTTACAAACTTCAACTAACGAATTTTTATTTGTGGACCACACTAAGTAGGCATAGGTTTTAGGACCACCAGAAACGAATTCTACAATGTATGAACCGGGTCCGTAGTCGACCAGCTCATCGGTCATCTCCCCGAGGTAGTCACCGGTAGGAACTTTATACATGCCGTTTTTATGTATGTACAGTACACTATCTGTGTCATAATACAGAACTTGATTTTCTAGCTGATCCAAGTGCTCGTATAATTTAAGTCTAGCGTGTGCAGTGGTGAACGCGGCTAAGACGACATTGACGGTTCTGAGGGATTCGCCAACTTCCTCTATGTTTTCCCAATTTACAAGGAGAACCTCTTCGTTAATTTCTTGAACCGTATTTACTTGTGTCCCGGGGCTTGTCAGTAATTTGAAAAAGGCGTCAGGCGTTCTTACGATTGAGGTTTTAGTTTGGTTCTCCCTCTGTCCAAATTTTCCCCAAAACGAATTTAACATTAATTTCGCGAGAGAGCGAAGACCCCCGTTTTTTTCAATTTTTGTTTGGTCAAGTCTGATACCTTCATGTTCAAAATATTTTTTAATGTACGTTTCTTTGTCCTGATCAGTGAGACACCAGGAGGGGTAGCCCGATGCCTCCTGCTTGATTTTTAAAAATTTATTTACAAAGTCTGTGAACAGACCTCCGTCTTCGTAAGTGACCACCTCGTACTCCCATAATTCGTACATTTCTAAAATGGTATAGCCTTTTTCTACAGATTTTCTAATTTCCTGCATCGTCCATGTCCCCGTCAATGCTCTCTCTTCCGTGGTGTGGGCGCAGTCACCCGAGTACATGTTCTCCCCACATGTCCTACATAACACAAACATTAATTTATCGTTCATGCGTGTAGGGAGAACCGGGTGGTACAACTTTAGCGGAGGCAGAGCCTTACATTTTAGCAGACCTTCGGCCTGCATGCCTCGCTCCCTACATTCTCTGTCACCCACATAGATTTTAGGATGTGATTTTGGATAAGATTTGAACTTATTAACAAAAGGATAGAGAGAACATACGTCCACATACTGAATAGACTCTCCGCTCTCGCACTTGTGGAAGGTTTTAGCATTGCCTGTTCTGCCCCCGAAGAAGGCATCTCTGGGATTGAGTGGGAGTGTGTTTAGAATGGGGAGAGAATTTAGATAATCCAATTTTTGTTCTTTCTTTAACTTTCTGAATTCGCACTCCCACATTTCGATAACTTCGTATCCGGACTTTTGGAGTTTATCTATTTTAGCTTTGGTCCTTTCGTACCTCAGATGCAGGGAGGCTGAGGGGTCATCGGGCAAGAGCGCTTCCCTCTCATACTTGTAACATTTAGGGCACCCGTGGAAATAACATCCTTGAAACTCATAAACACGTTCACCGTCAAAACCGTCTACTTTCATACCGGCAATTTTTACTTCTTTTTCCCTTCCTGCGTGTTGGATTCGGACGCCGCGCTGGTCTTCCTCCCAAGTAAGCCATTGTAAAGCAATAGGCGATTGGTTATCAACCATACGGTATCCGTTTTTAGGAACCAGGCCAATAGTATTGGGTTTTAAGAAATTCCGTCTAAAAACCAGATTACAGGCGCTGGCAATAGTGACGGCCTCCATGAACGGGTCTACTTTACACTCTTCGAGAAACATGTTTCTAAACTTAATACACGCTTGCGCCAGTATTTCCACATCGGAGATACAGTACTCGACCAACTCTTTTTGAAAGTCAAAAACTACATTTTGGTTAAGTTGGTCGTTGTGCCAATTTTCAAAATCTTTGTAAGACTTCTCAAACATGGATTCAGGGCAGTAGTATTCCTTGGGTGGGATGGGGCCTACATAGTTTTGGTTTGCCAAAGTGTTGAAAAGATGAGGGAAGTAACCCTTCTTCTTCTCTGGGGGTAGATCAAAGGCTTTGGGTAGTGCAGAGAGGGCCATGGGGAAATAATTTAGCGAATCGATAAATCTGACGTTGTCCAATTCCATGAGAATGACTTTGGTGCCACGCATAATTAGCTCTGGAGTGAATTTTGTCTGTTCCAGTACGTACTTTAACAGAAATTGAAAATCAAAACCCTGACCGTTATGAGCCATTACACATACGTTTTTGAATTTTTTTCTCTCCTCCATTACGTAATCCATGAATCTTACTACAGGGTCTTGTCTGAAGACTCGAGTGCGGGAGGTACAATTTTGGCAATTTTCCCCACCAATGCATTTCCAACAAAATTGTTGAGAAACACAAAGGTTAACTTTATGAACTCTAGATTCTTCCGTTAAATTTTCATCTTGACGGGTCTCTAAATCGAAAAAGATGAACAGAAAGTCTTTGGTTTTTGGTTTGTTTGTGTCGACCCGCATGTAACATTGATGGTTCGGGGGCATGAATTCGTTACATATTTTACAAAACACTTCACCGCACACATGTTTTGACTTACGATTGTTCGTAAACACAAGCCTTTGGCACTGTAAACATTTTTTTACCGACTTACAACGTTCACTCTTGTGGGCCGCGAAACAAATCTGATTTTTCATGGTCATGTTACAGTCAGGGCAAACTATTCCTCCATGCTCCTCTTTACAGGGTGGAGAGACTGTCTGGCACGCAGGACAGACATTTGAACACCTATGTACACCTTTGTGGTCGTAAGGGACATGGCACGCTTCACAATAGAAATGGCACGCAAAAGCTGCAGTTAGGCTAGTTATTACATTATAATGGTTTTCGTGATACAACAAGTTAATTTTGTACAAAGCACTTTCATTATTACCATTAAAATACACTTCTCGGCCTTTACTGTTGTAGTTATAAACTGTAATATTATACTTTTTCAGGTGGTCTTGAAATTTATTAAGTTCGGGGACCCCCGCTCCCTCTCTCGGTATTTGAACTCGGGCTTTGGCCATCAGTTTTTTCGCCTTTGTTGTTTGTCTCGCGCCTTTGTCTTTTTTTATCAATTCATACTCGGGATCTTTTTTAGCATTGGCCTTGGCCACTACCAGTGCACGCGTTAGACACAGATTATCACTATTCTTAATGACTACGATACCTCTACGTGCTTTACATTCTTCTTCAAAGTTATTATAAAAACCTGGTCTTACTCTAGCACTACCTACAGGAAGATTAATTCTAGTACACTCTACTCTAAACGTATCGGTAGATTTTACTGATTCGGCATTACTTTGAATTATACCACAAAAAATTTCGAATAAAACATCACTTTTGACTTGGTGAGCCGGCCGAAACGCTACATAACCTGGCTCTTTACTTTTTAAATTTAGACTGTGAAGTGTAAATCCTAGGTAGTCTGAATCTGAACAGTTTGATTTCATGTCATCGACTAATTTGGAAAATCCGGTTCTTAACCAATCAATTTCACTTACGTTATCTGGTACTGTATTAAATTTGAAGGTGGTCTTGGTACCGTAAACTCTATATCTTTTTACATACGTCTCGTTTTTACCTAGCGTTTTTACAGGATCCAGTTCCATATCCATATATACAGGTTCAGAATCTACTTCAATATTTTCGTAAGACATGTTTAAAACTAAGGATATATATGGTATTATAGAAACGATATTACGTTAGAAAAGCAACTAAAATGACTAAAAAGCTTAACTGCTACTAGTAACGATAATTTCTATTTGGATTAAGAAAAATAATTACAAGAATAGTATTAACGGTAATTAAAATAAGTATTAGTAAAAATATTTTAACGTATTAGATTGAATTATTTTACTCCAGTAATATCAAAAGATCGTAATTGTTTAAATAATTGTGTAAAACTCAGAGCGACACACGTCCTATCTCCCTGACCTCCCGCACGGATCTGACGGGAGAGAGAGGAAGGAGTGCCGGCCTCTCAGGTTCCACCAATCAGAGCGCTTAGATACTATTTACATCCAATCAAGGACGCGCTTATTCCAGCCAGTGGGGAAGCGCGAGATTTTCTTGTTCATAGCTGGCTAACTCAGGTCTATTTATGTTACAGACTTCCTCTGATGACGTCACCACCACATATTGCTATGTGTGTGGCGGGAGTGAAGAGTGCCAATGTGAATAGTTGTTTAGAAATAGTATAATAAATTAGTTTTTACCCAAAACATGTTTTATTTTAAACTCCTGGAACCCTATGCTCAGCTCTATATCATCACACAATAAGGTACGATTCGTCTTTATTTCTCTTGTTTAGTTTACTTTCCCGCCCTTTTCACATTTGAGGTTATGTTCCCCTGTTCCCGCCAATTTCACAATTGAGGTTATGTTCTACTGTTCCCGCCAATTCATCATGGGCGCAGCCATATTGGATACGCGGGAAACCAAGAAAGTGAGGTTATGTTCCCCTGTTCCCGCCAATTTTTCCCGCCACCGCCGCCATATTGGAATTCCCTCCGTCCCTCGTTTCTCCCTCACCGGACCCAACAAATCACCGATTTTACCGAAAAACACCGATTTTCACACCCAAAGTCACCGATTTTACCGAAAAACACCGATTTTGACACCCCAAATCACCCCAAAACACTAGGATAAGAGTGTGAGCAGGGAATTTCTCCCGCACATGAGGGAATTTCTCCCGCACCACTATTTTTTGATCACGTGATACATGGGCGCCGCCATCTTGGATCACGTGACCCCCTCTCGACCAATCAGGGCGCGGTCCGCAAGGGGCGCAAGGTCTACTAATCATAAAGTTTAAAAAATAAGTAAATGAATAATAAGAAAACAAAATTAAATAAATATACATTATATGCTTAAATTACAAGCCATGTGTTAAAAAAATTGAATCATACAACTGCTACTATAGAGAAGTTGATATATATAGCGGAAAGTAGAGATATTCATCGATTTAATTGTTTTTTTATTGATTTAGTAAGGAATTTTATTTCACAATTAAACAGCATGTTGAGTTGTTGCAAGTTTATTAAAATTGTTTCGTGACTGGAACAATTTGGAGCATAGAGCAACAAATCCCTCTCGACTGTATTATGTGTGCATGTAATCAATCAATCAATCAAATTCTTTATTGTTCATTGACATGAGACATGAATGGAACATGGTCAGATATTATAGAACCGATTAATACTAGACAGAAGAATACAACATCACACATTTAAATAACAGTTAAAAACAGTTTAAAATATAAAATAGTACAACTTAAACTACAAACAATCTTATCTATATCGTCCACTAGGCTGGAGCACCGCTCACCAGTTCGTTAATGGAGTAGAATGCTTGTCTTATTAGGTATTTTTTTAAGTTGTTTTCAAAAGACGTCTCAGTCTCGCACGCTGTGATACTACAAGGCAAAGCATTAAAGATTTTAGGGCCCATATATGACATTAATTTTTTAAATGTGTTATTATGGTGTTGCGGAATGATTAGAGCATCTCTGTTTCTTGTAGAATACACGTGGTTAAATGATGGGAAGGATTGAAGGTTCTTAAATGTAAATGTGGCAACCGAATATATATAAAGTGATGGCAATGTCATTAGGCTTTCCCTAGCGAAAACCTCCCGACAGCTCTCACGATGACCCAGACCACACATCAGTCGAACAGCCTTCTTCTGCAGTTTAAAACCCCTACTGATCAACCTACCTGAAGCCGTCCCCCAGAAAATCAATCCATATGTTAAAATGGGGAACAAAGTAACCAAAGTACACCAGCCTAACGGTATCTCTAGACAGAAAACTTGTTAGGTACCTTAAAGAGTAAATGCTGGCACCAAGTCTTTGACAAACATGACTGATGTGATTTGACCAGTCAAATCTGGAATCAATGTGGAGTCCCAGGAAGCAGACCGTTGAAGAATGCTCGATAGGTATATTGTCAAGTAGAGTAACTAACGCACTCTCATTCTTGTGGGGTCTAAAGTGGACTATTGAGGTTTTTTCAGGATTGAGAAATAAATAGTTAGCAGAAAACCAAGAACTAAAACTCTTGAGTGAAAAAGCCAGCTCTGTGGAAAGAGATTGAGCTGTGTCAGCTTGAATAAGTACACTGGTGTCGTCCGCATATTGCACTAAGTGGCCCCTCACAGATGAGTTAAGGTCATTCACGTATATATTAAATAAAAGAGGGCCAAGAATTGAGCCTTGCGGCACACCAACCTTGACCGGTAAGAGAGCAGACCTACCCCTACTCCCTATGTTGGTGATCTCAACAAACTGAGAGCGACCAGAAAGATAGGAACGAAACCACTCTAGAGGGATGCCTCTAACACCGTACATTTCCATCTTGTCCAGGAGACGTTGGTGATTGACGGTGTCAAAGGCACGGAAAAGATCACAAAAAATGCCCGCAGTCTCACTGCCAGAGTCAACAGAAGAGAAGGCGGCATTAAGGAAATCATTTATCGCGTGAGTGGTTGATTTATCTTTAAGACACCCGAATTGTGAAGGAGATAGTAAGGAATTTTCTTTAAGAAAATTAATCAGTCTGTTGTGAATTAATCGTTCAAATATGTTGCTCAACGTGGGAAGTATTGAGATGGGGCGATATTGGTTAACTGAGGTTCTATCACCCTTCTTAAAGACAGGAATAACCTTGGCGGATATTAACGCAGAAGGAAAGAGTCCTTGGTCAATAGAATTATTAAACAGGACAGTTAAGGGACACGAGAGTGAATCTGCAATCCTCCTGACAATGGATGGAGACATATCAAATACATCAGAAGAGGAGCTGGCATTGAGACCCTTAGTCACACTCAACACTTCACTGTACGAGGCAGGAGCAAAAAAAAAATGCTCGATGAACATGGAGAGCTGGGCAACCCCGAATCAGTTGATGTTACTTTGCTCTGAAGGTCCAACTGATTACAAGCGTTAACGAAATGAGAATTAAACCTTGCAGCTATCAAATTAGGTTCTGAGACCAACAAGCCATTATCAATCAAACCATTTATGCGTTTGTTACCTTTGCCCTTCCCTGAATATTTAGCCACAATCTGCCAAACCGCTTTTCCTGTATTGTCACTATTCTCAATATGAGACCTAGCCACAAAGCTCTTCTCTGATTGGATAAGCTTTCGATACTCAGATTTCCTTTTATTATACAACTTGCGATGGAAAGCCGATGGAAAATCGCGCTGGAGCAAATATAGATCCTTCAACGCCTTCCTCGCTCTGACGACCCCAACAGTGAGCCATTTAGGACGTACTCTACGTTCGGCCTTGCGAGTGACAGGAGGAAATGCTAAATTAAAGATATGTACAAGAACATCCATAAAAGAAGAGAATTGGAACTCAACATCATCCCTATCATCAGGGAAGACATGTTTGTTCCAGTTAACCTGTTGCAGAAGACTAGAAAATCTATCAACGTTTATTGAGGAGAACCTTCTCGCTTTCACCGTCTTCGGACTGCTACCAGTCGAACTAGAGGTGTCTGAGACGGAGAACAACTGGGCTTCATCGTCTGATAAGGCTGTAGAAAGTATTTCGGCTGAAACCTGATCGACCTCAATGTTATTCAAGACGTTATCAATGCACGAGCCACCAGAAGAGCAAGGACTTGTCACTCCTCGAATAAGAATTTTCAGTGAAAAACTATTGAGAACATCTAATAGTTGAACAAATTTCCTGTCAGCTTCTTCCAAAAATGAATATTAAAATCTCCGCATATGATAATATTCCTGTTGCTTCTCATAAATATTCTGAGAGCCTCCTCCAGTCTCTCAATGAAAACGTCACAGTCGCCATCTGGAGATCTGTAAAGTGACAGTAATGTCAAATTCAGAACATGGACAACAACAACAGAGGACTCAAAGTGCTTCTCGTAGTTGAGGTGAGAGATAACCTGGCGGTCTGAGACGAGATGAGGGAATCTGTTATTGACAAGTGTACAAACACCACCTCTAGCGAGGTTAGGTCTACAGTAAATATCAGCAACCCAGTACCCCTGTATATTCAAACTACTCCGCTTGTCGGGGGTTAGCCAATGCTCTGTTAAACAAGCTATATCTACATCTTTACTGTGGAGAATGGCTTCAATGGGCCCAATTTTTGAGGCAACAGATTGTACATTTTGATGCAACAAGGTTATAGACTTCTTACTACAATTTATTAGAAAAGGTGTCTGATTCTATAAAAAAGAGGAATAATAGAATAAAATCAAAACAAGAACTTTCATACATAAGTATGCAGCATTTCAATAATTCTAAATACAGTAACTGAGTGAGTATGGAATAGTTAGAATTACATTCATTGCTTATTTAATAAAAATAATATTACAAATGTTCATGCTTTCGTGAGATACCTGAAAACAAAATACGACTTATGAAGTCCGTACACGATTTTTTTTAGTTCTTTATCAATTAATAATAACTTTTACGTTTAGAATAAATTCAATTAGTGTGATAAAAATTACGTTTGAGCCACGCAACGAATACGTTCCAAGGTATACAACTATCAGGTATATATTGCACATCATATTATGTCCGAAAACTATATTTATTCACATTCTACATTACAGTTTTGTTTTTGACAGTAAATGTTTCAAACTATTGCAGTTCTTTTGTTGTTTATTTAGGATGAAAAAAGGACATTCATGAAAAGGACATTTGCGCTTGCTCCGGAGTGACAGAATACTTATGGTAAAGGGTATGGGGCAGCCTACCGTCGAAATTACATGAGGGAAGATAGGAGGCTCTATATATCAGTCATCCAACTCCAGCTCTTTACAGTCAAAGCGGGGAGGGGAAGGTACTCTCCCTTATGTTTGAGCTAGTAACAGACTTTAACACTAAGTGAGCTTCATCCACTTCAACAATAATAAATTCTCCCCATTAAACTAGTCCTATCGATCAACCCTTTTACCCAATATATCGTCATTTGCGTTTAGTTATGAACTGCTCTTGGACATCCACGAGGCTACCCACATGGTACATCAGTTTTGGCTGCACCCACTAAAAAATCTATTTTGTTATTTAGAATCCCAGCCAGAAGTGATTTCTAGTGAAAAACTTCCAAAGGTTACTGGTCTACACGTCGCTGGGATATAAGTGGTATTATATTTTTTATGCACTTTTAAAATACGAGATTATATATGTCAGCACCATAGTTAAAGCTTGAGAAGCTTGATTACGTTTAGACTAAAGTATTTTTAATTGGATATTCCTAGTTTGTTTTACCGATAAAGGTTAGCCTAAAAGTACGCTAGACTCCGAGTTTGGCATGGCAGGCTTCACGTACAGAAGACAACGTGGCCACGATAGCGATTCCCAGTGGAGCTATGTTTACAATTTCAGTTGCGATATAGAGGGATTAGAGATGGAATTTCACTGAATTTCATCGCAGTATTTATTCACTCAGTGTTATCTATACAGTGTGTGACAAAATCCTTTGGCTAACAGTATTCATGATTTCAAACAAAAAAGTTTCTGTAAACATAGATCGAGAAATGTCGTTTAGCCGATGCCGCCATTTTGTATCGTTCATCAAAAAACTATCTTTAGAACAACTACAGATACCAAACTTTGCAAACAAATAAGAGGAAACGTTTATATAAATAAAATGGCGCCTGTTGCTATAACCGACTGTTATGACATGTTTATAACAATTTTAACGGTACTTTTTATAACGAAACCCGTAAACTCATAAGCGAACACGACCACACGTATACAATGTACGCGTGTACAATTCGGCAGCAGCAAACATGTTACAGTTACGAGGCATCAGTTATTTATTTCTCTTCAATTGTAGAAGCATAAGTGTTTAGTTTTTCAGTTTCTAGCTATCAGGTAATAAACATACACTTTTTGTTAGATCTCCATTTTATCTAACCCACATAATGAACACTTCTAGGCTCATAAACTGATACAACAGGGTATCAAAGGTTCCCGCAGAACTTACGAAAGAGTAACCGCACCTGCGGATATTTAGACAGATGGGTTCTCTTTTCCCTATAGAACCCAAAATCAAGTTCTTCCTTCAATCAAGAAGAATATACGATGTGCCACGTTAAATATGCTTTATAGTCCAAGATTTATAGAACAGACGGACAAGAGAAAGACAAACGAACTGCCCTTATACCCTTAGACCTCAAAAATCCAAGTCTCAGGACCTTTATACGAAGAGTTATAACTCAGACGGAATGCTTTGTTTTTACCTGAAAATCAATAATTTTATTTTTTGCACCAAGGGGTACCTATATATCAAGTTTCAAGTTTCAAGATTTTTCTATTATATTTAGGATAATTTAAGATCATTTTAAATCATAAATATGACAATATGACATAAATATGACCTATTATTATAAGTTAAGAAGCAGACGCGCTCGACGTTGCTTGATCTGGTTATATTGTTATAACCATTGAACGGACTACATTACGCCATTGGCCATCTGGTATCTTGGCTCGGAGCAGAACCACATGTTTTAGGGTGGTGTAGAGATAGGCTATTTTATTCAATTTTATAATTGCTGCAAGACTAAAGTATAAAAAATGATTTCAGTATTTTGTACAGGATTTCCACTACCTAGGGTGTTGAATTTTATAGTAACATAACTAACTAAAAACAATCACTTTCAAGAACATTAAACACATTCATCTACTTATTTCATTATTCTTTAATTTTATTTTATGAAAAATGTTTATTGCCAGGAACATAGAATATTATTTTTAAGTTAATTAACTCCAAGCACATAAACATAAATAGTTTAAATTTCAGAAGTAGAATATCAGGTTTTTAGTTTGTCAAGCCCACGAAATTAAATTGAAAAGTTCGTCATGCACGCGTGTCGGCGTAGTTGTAATGCATTACCGTAACAGTGTCACTCACTCAACTCAACAATGGTGGACAATCAGCTGTCCTTGTACCGCACAACCACAAGCCTGGCATGTGCAATCAGTTGATCTTGTTAAATAATCAGTGTGTGACAATAATGCAGCAGCGTTGTTACTTCAAATGAAGACTGATTACTGTTATTGCTTTCTCGTTGTGCAGTAAAACTACAAGTAAGTTAGTTCTATGTAAATGGGCAAGCAATAATATTAAATATCACGATGTAATAACTATTTTATTTTAAAGTAATAAGTAATGGTAATTTTAAGCGAAGTAATTGATTTTAATATCTAACTGTGTATATATGTGTCATTTTCAAACTTAAATATGTACATTATTAGAAAAAGTAAATAAGTTGATGTAATTATTCTACCAATATATAAAGATTTCATTACGATAACCAAAAACATAACAACTGAAACAAATTATTAATTTTCTACTTTTATATAGTAAAAATAAAATAATACCTTATTACATCAGATGAAACAATTACGGGCCCCGAGATCTGACGGTGAAGAAACTAAAGGTTTGCAACGGCAAGCGGCGGTCACCCAGTAACAATTGCATGAAGAGAACAGGGACATAAATATTATGTTCTTGAGGTTTACTGAAACACATACTAAATGTTAATATACGTAGCCGGCGTTGTAAAGTGGTATCTGGCGCAGTCACTAATAATAAATAATAGGTGCTTGTGGAATTATATTTGGTAATATTCATAATGTTTCTAATACGTTACACAGAAACGTCTAATATGTTTCTAAACGTTATGTATGGGAAATAAAATTTTAACCGTGTTCAATATTGAGATGGCGAAAGTAAACATCTGAAGAAGCTAAAGTAAAGTTACCTACCAATAGGTTGGAGGTTGTCTTCCAATACCTATTTTAAAATTTCCATTTTAGTTTGAGTTTTACGATAAGACGAGGCTCATTAACGATAAAGTGCTAACTACAGATCGAGTAGCTGCCTGTTCAGTCCTTCACCGCAATCGGATTACCGTTACATTATTTAATCATATTTACTGGGCTACCCTAGTACCAGTCATGGGATGGAAAATTTAATTTTGTTCTGTCTCTCTAACAACACGTTATCTTGATAACGAACTGTCATATATACTTGATTGTTGTATGAAGCTTAATCTTAATATAAGAAACGTTGAGTTCTGTGATAGTGTATTTCCCTCAATGGGATTTAGGTTTTTGGTGAGTGTTAGCACGTATAACGTTTGCCTTATAAGCGGCAAACGAGAATGTGGTGTTTACAACAATAAACGATTGTAACAAATTCGTGAACAATCTGATCACCATCATGTGGCATTTTACATGACATAGTAACACTGTATACTAATAATATGAGCTTGAAATAATTAATTTCACGTTAGCAAAACCATTTTACGCGACGAGAGGCGAGGCGTACAAATTATGATTCTAACAATACACGACAGTGGTTTCAAAAATATTCCATCTCAAGTTGGTATCAGACTAATCAACAGTCACCCTGGAGACATCAAGCAACATAATGGAAAAATAACTAAAAGCTCAGTTGAATACCACTTTGACTGGTTGACTAGTTTATGTTGGATCGCTGAGACAATTAAGAGCAGAAACATTGACAAATTGCCGGACCTGTAAACTGTAAGAGAGTTGATGTAAATGATATGATGTATGTTTGGGCGGGTCGCTGTTAGCAAGAATGGTTAGGTAAGATTTAGGACGATTGTGAATCAATTTTTATATTGTATTTTCACAATAAATGGCATTATTATTAGTTTTTCTATTATTTTACAAAAGAAAACTCACAATTCTCCAATAATTCTCCAAACGACTATTATTACAGTTTAATGTAAATACAATACAAAATAATTGAATCGGAAAAAGTAAGCGCTCTATGGTGTAATGGTAGCACATTCACCCGGCAAGTGAGAGTGAGAATTTTAAAATAATTGATATCTTGTATAAGTTAATATGCAAGGTAGGAATACGCTACACCACGGGCCACATAACAGCCTTCGCTTAGTACGAAGTTGAAGTCTTCCCCAATTCAGGGTATTTCTATTGATCTATTGTAATTTAACTTGACAGTAGGCACAGTTAAATCTATTACATCTCTACTCCTTACAAATAATTACAACTTACGGGAGTCTCCAAGACCTGAAACTTGTGCAATGCTCTCTTAGTTTTTAGGTGGTATATATTAACATATATGATATGGATGCCTACAATTGTTAACAGTACGGGAAATCATTAGACGGTTGTAAATAAAAATGACCATTCTGTACTACAACTACCAAAGCACTTTAAAAACGCTATATATGAAATTTCAATTAGATATCTAAAATTTATCCAGGAATATAGTGATTGTGCATGAACTTAAAAATAAAAAAATCCTGTGAAATAGAATTTAGTTCCTTAACACTTAAATATAAAAACTGTTTTAAATGGGTTCTTGTATATTCTGTATTAGTTTTCCAGTATTTGAAAGTCCCAAAGTTTGTTTAACTTGTTACGGGACCCAACATATCAAACTTCGCCAAAGCTAAACATGCAGGAACTACTGGGGCGTTAATGCACACTAAACCTTTGCTAATTGAGCCGCTACAGGTTAGGAAGTCAAACTGAAACTTTGTGTACGCGTACTATAAGAGAAAAACAGTTTGCTTTGTTGCCGGTAACAGTAAACGAGTTTGCTAATTGATTTTTAAAGTAAAACACCCCCAAGAGAATTCCACTCTCAACTAACCCTGGGGTTGGTTGAAATGTACCCTGTGATATGATTTTTACAATATTAGATATAAAAACTTGTGATAACTTTATGTATATAATATTGTCGATGTCCTTCATTTTACTTATTTGCTATTTTTGTAGTAATAGGTAAAGAGATTACACTAACAACAATCAGATTATATCAAACAATAACAAAAATTCTTACAGTTTATTGAATATTATCCAAGTTAGGAAAAAAATCCAACTCATAATTTTAAAAATAAGAAAATTAAAATAAAAGTTCACACAAAGTGAATGAGCGTTCTATCGAAAAATTTAAATTTTGTAATATAACGTGTGTGATATTTTTAACTGCTTGTTATTTGTTTCATTATTTAGTAGTCCCGAAACAAGTAAGTATAATAAAAACAATATGAGTGTTCAGTATGTTTAATAAAGAAAATGAAATAAATAAATACTTGAGCCGTGAAGAAGAAAAAAATAGAAACGCGAAAACGTAAATAATGAAATAATAAAGAAAATAAGAAACATCTGAACTATTTATTAAGAAAAATGTGGATTTAAAAAATTGGTACATTCAGCACAATAATGTTTGTAGGTATAATATTTAAAAACATTTTTGAAACGTGAAACGTAAAATAGGAACGTAAAAACGTAAACTTGAAAATGCAAAAATGTATACCTAAAAAAAGTGAAAAGTAAAAACATGAAAACATAAACATGAAATGTGAAAACGCAATAATATATAATGTAAAATGTGAAAATGAAAAGGAAAAAATAAGAAAACGTGAACTGTAAAAGTGAAACGGAAATATGAAATTTTAAGGAAATTTACAAAATATAAATATATTTATGTAGAATACACGTATACGTAACTGTAAAATGAAATATGTGTAACCTAAAATGTAAGCGTAAAAAACGTACAAATAAGACAACGTGAACTGTGAAAACGTGAAACGTAAAACTTAAACGTAAAAATGTAAACGGAAAAAAACGCGAGGTTTTACTTAAAATGTGAAAGGTGAAACTTATAAACACAAAAACATGAACTGTGAAAACGTGAAATGTGAAAATATGAATACGTAACCGTAAAAAAATCTGTAACACTAAACGTGAAAATGTGTGCGTAAAAACGTGAAAGGTAAAACTTAAAAAAAATATGAAAACGCAAAAGATAGGTCAACGTGAACTGTGAAAACCAGAAACGTAAATATGACATATTAAAGAAATTGAGAGAAATATAAATCTATTTACTGTATTTAGAAAACATTTTAGATTTACAAAATATTTACAATAAGCACAGTAATGTTTTTATAGTAGGGTAAACCATTTTAAAACGTGTAACGTAAAACGTGAAGGTTATATTGCAAACGTGTAAATCTATACTTAAAAACGTGAAAGGTGAAACGTGGAGACATAAACGTAAAAAGGTTAATGTTAAAATGCGAGAATGTTTATGTAAAAAAACGTAAAACCAAGAAAATATGAACTGTGAAATGTGAAAACGCAAAAATATTTAACGTAAACTGTGCAAGTAAAAACGTAAAAATAAGACAACGGAAACTGTGAAAACGTGAAACGTTAACATAACATTTTTTAGAAATTGCGAAATCTATAAATCTTTTTACTTTTAAAACATTTTGGATTTACAAAATTGGTACATTTATCACTTTTCCCGTAAATTCTTTTAACTGAATTAATGTTTGCCTAAAATATTGAAGATTTTTGAAACTGCAAACGTATAAATGTTACTGTGATAAAAGTAAAAAAATTAAAACAAGAAAGAGTAAGAGCATGAACATTTGAGACATATAACAAAAAATGTTAACGAGAAAATGCAAAATTGTGTAACAGGAAACGTGAAAAGTAATAATACGAAAGCTTCAAAAGAATTGAAATGTACTACAATAGAAATATGCTGTAATCCAATCTTGTTACAAACTTTTTACATTGACTTTCTACTCCGTTATTTTTTTTCTCTTACTGTATAAATAAGCTACATGAGTTAGAATGTTACATATTAAAATCTCTCATATTGCACTCAATATGTTAAAAAAATCAAAAAGAAGAATGACATATCTATCTAAATTATAATAAAGATTCTCATAACATTTTAAAAGTAATCTTAAAAACAAGACAAACCGAATTTAAAAAAATTTTAAATATAAAATACAGATTACAAATCAAAATTACAACTGTGTCATTTAAATTTAACATATTTTTAAATGGCGCACGTGTGTATATATAATTGTTTATTATTTATTTAGAGGTCAATGTACACTGATGATTGTTGAATACCGAAACATGTGTATGGCAATAAAAACAATGTTTTAAAGGGTTTTAGTTGACTTTTCACTATACTAACGTTAAAACTTTATTTCTTCTACTAGTTTCTTGTTGCTATCATGGTAACCCATAACACCAAAATAAAAGAATTTGCTTACGATCAGCCAAATCATGTGAAACTAATCGTTTATGACATGTACCATCATGGAATTGAAAGTTGCCTACATGTAGGCTACATGTTTTTTGTTTGAATCTTCATGCAAAATTTCAAGACTACAGGTCACTTTGCTTTTATGTATTATGGAGACAGACAGCAATGAAAAATTTCCAGTTACAATTGTGTTAGTCTTCGCTAGCGCTCAGCAAACAAGAGAGGTAGTGCGATCTTGTATTGAAAGTTTGACCGAAAATCGGATTGTTTGCCATCGTTTTGTTGTACAAAGTTTCTAATACTAATAGATACCCTCTTCTTCTTTTGTGAAAAATCGTGAGCATACTAGAAGAAAAAATGGAAAACACGACGTTGAACACATCAAAATTAAGTTTGACATCAAATACTCTCAAATGTCGATTGTAAAATATATATTCGCTTAATATTAGTCAACTCTTACATTGTAAGCCTCCTTTGTATTGAAATGCAACAAACTGGTAATAAAATACGCGTAAAACCGATGAATATTGGTGAGCTACCGCATGTGAAACTACGGAATAATTTATCCAAAATATTCCTTGAAAATATTCTTCGGGTTTATAATGGCTTATATATATATATAGTATATATATATATATATATATATATATATATATATATAAGCCATTAGAGATATTTAGTCACGTATAGGAGTTAGTACAGAGTAAAACATGTTAAGTCACAAAGTTGCATAGTGGAAGCATTTCTAGATGGAAAGTTCAATTTCTGACAGAGGGAATGTCGTGTAATGCTTGCACTCATTTTCAGTTACAGAATATGTGACAGAAATAAAATATCATCTGTTGTATGCTGAACTTGTATCTCCTTTGAGTACTGACGTGAGGATATAGTAACTGTACTTCTATATAGTGTCAGTACTATAACAAGGTTTATTATTTACAGTGGATGATTATTCACAGGATATTCTTATACAGATTCTTGAACTTGCCATCATTATATTACAAAAGTACAAAACTACGTTTCGATGGTTAGAATCTATCATCTTCTTCGTGTGTAAAAATTTAAAGCGTAGAGAAATATGAATACCGACTAATTACTCTATTGTCAGCTCAAAATTGTAAGCAGTACTTATTTAACGTCAAAGAGGTCAGCTCACAGATTATTTAGAATAAGGAATTGGAATAACCCATTTCAAAGTACTAAAGGAAGATCAATATGGAATCTTCTTGTGGCAATGCAACACGTGATCTAAAATAAAGAAAGAAAAACAGGCTGATGACGATGGTTAGGGAGGGGGTATCGGCAGGCACCTTTCGTCTTAAGGCCCTTGTTCTTGATCTCAGGATGAGGTTACTCTAAATGTTACAATTTGTTGAAATGTTACTAATATAGCCAAATTAACCTAAAGTCAATCAGTTCGACTTAGTAGTTTATCCAATCATTTTATTTTTGAAGCCTCAATTAATATTCTTTGAACAGTATTCCACGATATATTACATTGACTAATCCCGTATACTGTACACAAATCTGAGACTTTCTCTTTGACATTAGAACCCAAAACACTTTCAGGAGTATAATGACGTATTTAAAAACACCTTTTTCCTTACACTTACTTTTTGTAGTTGATATGATTTTCTTATATTGTAAAAAAATATTCCTTACGTAATTTAATGTTGCAGAAGCAAAACATATTTGTAAATGTAAATAAACTTTGTGATATCACAGCATTGCAACAGATAGAGTAAGTGAGAAATAATTTCTGATACTGTGAACTTGTTATACACTCTTATATAGCTTTATCGATTATCAAAACGCTTTATTCAACTTTAAACTTTGTTCTCTCCGTTATTAGATAATAATTCCAACATGAACACATCATTAACAGGGTGAAACTCAGTCGATAGCCCAATATACTAACTAGCCAGTCTAAAATTTAAAAAAAATCAAAATAAAATATCAAATTAAAATTTAATTTTAATATTTTTAAAATTTAAATTATCTCAATACTTTTACACGTAGACTCCAGTGTAAAATCTGTGGACTTTAGCATTACGCTTCTTTTAATTGTGCTAACGTCATAGTTGACACGTTAAACAGACAATATTTTACAGTATACGACGGCTAAATTATTTCACTTCAATATTGCGTGGTCGTAAGTACTTATATTATTAAGTTGACCTAATTGATCACGCATACAAAACAATAATTTGATTTATTGTTGTATACTAATCGTAGAACGTTAAATGAGTAGACCTGTTTATTGTGGTGAATGATTAAAACCTCGTTGGGATTGCAACCGTTGAACTTTGAATTCGTAGGTAGCACTACTTATTGTGGTGAATGATTAAAACCTCGTTGGGATTGCAACCGTTGAACATTGAATTCGTAGGTAGCACTACTTATTGTGGTGAATGATTAAAACCTCGTTGGGATTGCAACCGTTGAACATTGAATTCGTAGGTAGCACTACTTATTGTGGTGAATGATTAAAACCTCGTTGGGATTGCAACCGTTGAACATTGAATTCGTAGGTAGCACTACTTATTGTCGTGCATGGACATGGACAACTCCAGAAATCCATATTAAGGTTATAGGTGATAGAAGAGTGGAGGTGCGATTTCTAGTGATGCGTTCATCTCGATTGAATGGTACATAATATTTTGCACCAATATTTGGACATGAGATAACTTCCCGCAAGGTGGGTGCCACAATTGCTCACAATTGACAAAAACGAAATCGTATGAAGTGTTGTAAGCACGGTTTGAAGCTGTTAACCACAACCCGAGAGACTTTATTAAGCGTTGTTTCATCACTATTAATGTAGCATGGATACACTGTAACTTCTGAGACCATAGAGCAATCTAAACTGTGGGTTGCCAAGGAAGGCTCTTTATCAAGAATGGCGAAAACCGTTCCTTGGGCCGGGAAGGTTATTGCAACCGTATTTTGGGATGCGCAAGAAATAATCTTCATCGACTATCTAGAAATGGGTAAAAACATTACTAGTGTTATACTAGTGTAAAAACATTATTAATTGTTATTAGATCGTTTGAAAACCGAGCCATAACAAAAACGTCCACGACTGTCCACAAAAAAGTACTTTACCATCATGACAATGCACCAGTTCATGCCTTAGCAGTTGCGGCCCCAAAACTATTGGAATTTGGGCTCCAAATCATTCCAAATCTCCCTTATTCTCCAGACTTGGCTACGTCTGACTAATATGTGTTCCCTAATATGGCTGGAATATATTAGCCATTATGAAAAAATGGCTGGCAGGAAGAAGACTTCATGCACGTAAGGAGGAGATAGCAGAAACAAATGGCTATTTTGCAGACTTGGACAAATCCTATTATTCGGAAGGGATCATTAATCCAGAACATCATTGAACGAAGTGTAAAAGTTTAAACATTAAAAAGTGCATTAAAATACATTAAGCAGTTTTTATTTTTGCATGGACTTATCAAAGGACTCTCGTATATATTTAAAAGCATACTATATTTGTCCTGTATGCGGGGAAATATAAATAGAAAAATACATGGGAAATATATGGGGTGAATAGGTTCTCAAAATAGTATCTAACTATCCGATACAAGGTAACGAAAGAGATATCGCATTGATGGACAGCGGACGGACTTAACTTTGACTTTTTACCCCGAAATCAAATGTATTCTTCCGTGGAACAAGAAGAATCCACGTACAAAGTTTCAAGTCTAGGATTTTTATGAATTTAGAAGTTGCACCGACGGACAGACATAACCCGATTGTAAGAATGTCCTGCCGGGTACTTAACAACTAGAGTATGGCAACATCACTCAATGTTCAGTTTCAGTTATTATATATATATTTTTTAAATTTTATTATTTATAAATTTAATTCAATAATCGTAAATATATATGTATTACAACTCTAATACTTCCCACAGACAAAGAAGTACATAAGTTACATACGTCAGAATGTATTAAGAGACAAAAAGTATAGAGAATATAGTTACAATAAAGTAAACGGTAAACATGGTAATAGTAGTTGTAGGCCAAATAAAACAGAGGTCACACTCCATCCCTCAACAAAGGGTAAGATATTGGTCCGCCTATTTGGCGCTTAAGTGGGTAAGGTACTGCAAACAGCGCTGTTTGTTGAGGCACTTCTTACATTGTGTACTTTGTATACTTTACCTTTCCTTTTAAGAACAGGTGATCGTCAAATACATATTTAGAATTTACTTTTACCGTTTATTATATTTTAGAAATTATTTTTAGTTACTGAAATTAAACACGATACAGGTCAGATATTAAGAAAAGCTTTCATCAACTAAGTAAAGGCAATTAATTACCGGCGTAGCAAAATTAACACCCACCGAAAGCAAACATTCTCCTCTAATTTGTGTATGTAAGCTGATATCACTTACGTATGAGCCAATGGAATGAACCTTGAGCCAAATAAGAATGTAATTTTTCAGGTTAGTGAGTCAAAATACGAGTTTCTTTAGTTATATATTAAGCCGATACCAAAATAAATATATTGCATAAAAATATTTCAAGCTCAACTTCATATGCTTATTATATCTCATTGTTATGGTAATAAATATAACAAATATTTATTAACCTAGCAAAATATAATTTTAAACCATTAACGAATACAATATTAAAATAATACTGTAGCTTCTAGCCACAACTGACATAAACCCTGCGGGGTCTATGAAGGGTACATCTATTAGTGGAAGTATTTAAATTCCAAGGACAGTGTAACCCTAAAGAGCGGCAATGTATATTTAAGAAATTAATTACTACTAGGCGTAACTCTTTGTAGCAAGTTTGGCAAAGTAATACTTTAACATCCCTTTTTTAGAAAGTATTCTAATTAAATATTTTATTAATAATATTTCCCATTATTTAGCTGAGTATTAACGAAGGTGATCGATCGTTCAAGGGATATTGTCTCTCTTTCTCTAGATATCTCTCTTTCCATCTCTACCCGCACTTTATCTTGAGAAAGAATACTCGCGAACCTATAGATTTGAAATTGTACATGAAGCTTTATATAACATGAGATTTAGCTGAGCGTTATTGAACACTTTAATCTTTTGGTTAAGTATGATTCTAACGAAAACTAATAGAGAACAATATATTTTAATGCAAACTGCACACAACCATGTGACATTTAATACGTTGTGCCGATTTCATAATAAGTAATCATAATAACAGAGGCATTCGGTTCCTTTTTACTGAAAGTAGGAAGACATTGTTTTTTGAAAATAAAATGCTATTTCAAGAAAAAATGTGTAATTGTGTTATTATTAGTAGCGTTAAGTAGCTTTAACGCAGTAACTTTAACTATGGAACTAATAATTATTAGTTAACTACATTATAATATGGTTAAAATAAAATTATTTGGAAATCCCATTTCAACATAACTCTCAAATAGCTTCTTAGTGTTAACGTTTGGCGACACGGTAGCAACTATATTATTAAGGTAACCATATTGAAAACAGTTTTTAGAGTTTCGTTAAGTGCAACAGGATTTCACAGTGGTCACAGTTTGATGCATCTCAAAACAAGACTGGAGTGTGGAAGTGGAATGTGTGAGCGCCGTAAAGAAGATGACAAATTAATGCTGCAATGCAGAAATGAAAGCTGTTGATGATAGAAGCAATTTGGCCTCAAGCCAACGACGAGGACAGTCAACACTGGTGTGGGTGTGAGGGAGGGTTGGGTGGAGAGAGGGATATCCGGCTGCAGGCTGCCAACTTTGAAGCCTTATATTTTATAGCGCCGGATGTATTACGTCATTTAATCGTATTGAATGTTTAATTAGTGAAAACGTATAAGCCAATGAAATTATGAATTTTCAATATTAATGAACTTGTAAAACAGTTTTCACAATAAAGTAGATTCCATGGCAACGATCTATAGTAAACTGCTTAAGAGTTATTAAAAACAAAGGATAACGTTTAATTTTAATTTCTTAAGATTACAGAATGAAATATAGCACAATGTTTAGTATTTTTAGATATATTCAATATTCTATACAAGGTAGGAATACTCCAATCCATGTGTCGTGTGAATATACAACTAACTATATAAAATTTCATTCTCAAGTTGTCGTGTGGGGAGTATGATTTCAGTATGATTTCCCATACCTACATATGGAAAATCATACAGAAAATAAATTGGTAAAAATTACGCTCAGGCAAATTCTGTGGTTGTGCCTGTACTTGCGCAATCATAAAATTCATTCTTGTTTATTTATAAACTAGCTGTTTCCCGCGGCTTCGCACGCTTTTCGTAAGCGTTACCCGTGTATGTGCACTTCTGGCTCAGGTAAATTACAATTCCAATGCCCATTTAGAGTTTGCTTTGTTGCCACGATCAAGAAAATCTGTATATGTTTATAGCCATTGTACACGTAAATGTGTTTTATTATAAAGTGGTCTAACACTCAAGCTTTAAGTTCAACCAGAAATTTATTTTCAAGACAAATATACATCATAACTTAGCGCCTTCAAATAGTGTTTGGCTATTAAATATTCGTAAATGTCTTGTAATTGCAGTTTATAATGTGCAGGCGCTTTGAAAACTATTATCTTTGGCAACGCCACCTGGAGGCGAGTTACATCAATAGACATAGCATAGAAACCTTCTTCGTGGAAAAATACATATACATACAAATTTTCATAATTATTGGTCAAATTGTTTACGATTCCATAAAGGACAAACACACAAATATCATCTATATATATATATATATATATATACTAGCGGGCCCGGCGCGCTTTGCTGCGCATTTCAATAATTTTTTGCAAAAGTTGCCCGCGGCTTCGCACGCAATTTCCCGTTGAAAACAGTACACTATATTCACTTATTCTTTTTCTATCACATTCTAAACATTGCTGAGATAATTGATAGTCGTTCCATCGTGAGCCTCTTGGGCGTATTATGAAGGTATGTACCATATTCCTGCCTCTATCTAGCTGTTACCCACGGCTTCGCACGCAAATCTTAAGAACCGAAGTCCTTATATTACTTAGTAAATTTTTTTTTTACTATAATAAATTTTAGATTAAATTAGTTATATCTCCGATGCCACGATTGAGCTTGCTTTGTTGTCTCGATCGAGAGAATATGTACACACGGAGTTTGGAGAACCATACTTCTGTCAAAAAAAAAACAACTAAGGTTGATTTTATAACATTCTTTATATTTGTAGCCAACGTAAGATAGTAATTATGATATCTGCATTGCTCTTCTGATCAAGCATGAGCATGGTTTATATTAAATAAATATTGCAGGTGAATTTTTACGTCAAATTTGAATTGTATTATCTGGATAGTAAAGTCTATGTTTAACAGTGATTGCAGAAACAGTTTAAACAAAATTTGTCGTTTCTCTTAAGCTTACTCTATGCTTTAAAACTATAAGTGTAATATATGTTTACAAAGAACAGCTGATTAAAAATTTGAAAAGACGTTAACATATGTTTGCTGCAATGCATTTCTTATGGGTATTTCTGTAACCAGTGGGGCGGAATCCTGAATCGGGAAAGGGAATGGGCATAGCTTATAAACCTTCTCCGTGGAAAAAATACATATACGTACAAATTTTCATCATGATCGGTCCAATAGTTCACGATTCCATAAAGGACAAACATACAAACATTCATTTTTATATATATAGATATATATTATTATATATATATATATATATATATATATATATATATATATATAGATGATGTTTCACTGAAAATATAAACTTTACGGATGAATTCTTTCTGAAATCATCTTGCCCCTTGATTTATTCACATTTTTATTGATTAAGTTAGGTTTAAAAGCAGTGTTCAAATAACAAAGTATGCGCTGAGCCACGGTATTACAACTCAAGAATGTGCTGAAACCAAGCGTTGTCACCGAACTTGAACTATGACTTCACTCCATTATTTTTTTGTTTTACTCTATGAATAGAAATTGCACTTCCTCAAACCTCATATGATTTTACTCAGTTTGCTTACGAATGTATTTTTACCCTGCAATTTTCTCGTTGCCGTTATGGATGGATACCCATAAAAACAACAAAAAAATTTCACAAACTCTCAACCACCTCCCATATAGTGACATACACCAACGGATAAACATACAGAAATTAAAATTTTTCTAGCCTCTCGATTTTGTCTGACTCTGTTAAAATTCAGCCAATAGTTGTCGGGTTGTCTTAACGATTTATTAAAAACAAACTTACTTATATACTTATTATTTCGCATGAATCTTCATTTTTGTACTACAGGCAACACTAATTTAAATTATTGTGCATGGAATTCGTGCAGCGAATATTTTTATAAAAGTTTTTATTTGTTGCCATGGTTACAACGAAACAATATCACAGTAAACATATTTGCAGACAATTGAGTACAATCATGTGAGAATTTTACATGTGAACTTGTATTCATATATTTAACAAAATATCAGAAAGGAAAATAAAAGTAGTGTAAAAATTTGATTATAGCGAACTCTTGAAGCATCTTTCCTCGCACACCAGAACTGACATTAATAATTGATAACTGCTGTGAAATCTGTAACCTTCACTGAGCTATGAGTTAAATATGTTTTTAAATTTTTTATAAAACTTCATTTATACCTATACACAAATAGGTTGTGTGATAATGCATATCTAACTATGATATTTGGTTGAGCTTCATTGAAACCTATCACTTAGTAAAATGACACAATTTCTCTTTTGTCTACATGACGTAAGAATTTTTTTCTGTATAACTGCCTGTCTATCTATCTATCAACAGGAGATCTAAAGAATGAAAAAAAAAACATTTAAATTTGAAATTTTGCATGCAACCAAAGCGAAGCTTATTACGCGACATGTATTCCTCCCTTGTAATAATAATTTATGGATAAATAAAAATTTAAAAATTCATTTTTGATTTTAAAAATAAGTAAATTAACTTTTGTAATGTTTTACAATAATTACTAACAATCATTGTTGGATTTCTTTTACTACATTTAATAATTTAAATTAATCACAAAATTAAAAATTAAGCCTGTACTTATTTACAATCACACGTTACAGAATGCTCCTAGAAAATGGTAACAGGTGCATGTTCCAGTTACTGTTGCTGCTACAATTCCGCGTACTTTGTACCAAGAAGGAAGATAACCGTGTAATATACTCGTACTTAATACAACCACACGTTACAGAGTGCTCCTAAAATGGTAACAGGTGCATGTTCCAGTTACTGTTGCTGCTACAATTCCGCGTACTTTGTACCAAGAAGGAAGATAACCGTGTAATATACTCGTACTTAATACAACCACACGTTACAGAGTGCTCCTAAAATGGTAACAGGTGCATGTTCCAGTTACTGTTGCTGCTACAATTCCGCGTACTTTGTACCAAGAAGGAAGATAACCGTGTAATATACTCGTACTTAATACAACCACACGTTACAGAGTGCTCCTAAAATGGTAACAGGTACATGTTCCAGTTACTGTTCCACCTATTTTGTACCAAGAAGGAAGATAACCGTTTAATATCCTCGTAATTATTTACAACCACACGTTTCAGAGTGCTCCTAAAAAGGTAACAGGTACATGTTCCAGTTACTGTTCCACCTATTTTGTACCAAGAAGGAAGATAACCGTTTAATATCCTCGTAATTATTTACAACCACACGTTTTAGAGTGCTCCTAAAAAGGTAACAGGTAAATGTTCCAGTTACTGTTATTGCCAAGAGTCCGCGTACTTTTTAGCAGGAAGGACGACAAGCGTGTAAGGTATATGTTTCGAAAAGTATCTGTACGTTCGGTTTGAGGTAACGTGTACTCTCTGTACATACGAGTAACTGGTACAAAAAGTATTTTTTCACCAGTCCCGACGTGATTAGTTGTCAAAGTAGTGAGTGAGTTGCCGAGCTCTGAGTAGTCCTGTACTGTGTCAGCTTTTCGATCGTTGTCACTACATCCTGGGCAGTCTGGGGATTGTGCGTTAAAAAGAATTGTTACCAGTCACTGTAAAATAAAAAAAAAACTTTTTTAAATGTGCTAAAAATAAAACATTTTAATTGGTTATTGGCATTTATTACACGCTGAAAATAATGACTAAGCTCCATAATGTGACCAATTCCGAATTTTGTAGAGCACACGGTCAAGAATAAAAGTTAAGATGGAAATTTAATAACAGATTCGTGCATACTATTCTCAAATTTAAATTTACATGTCTATCGTGTATCTATCTTTTATAAACCTTTGGTCTTGATCGGACCACTAGTTTCTAAGTTATAAAATTTCAAAGTTGGAGGTTGGTCGAAAATAACAAAAAGACGGTATTTTTTAATTGACATTCTGTTATCGATATAAAACTCGAAGTTATTAAAACTGTTATATGTGCAAATGCAGATATAATCGCGCTAACTTTTAATATACGGTAACTCCCGTTATTTTATCTCTATTGGTTAGTTTGTGGTCAACTTTCAAAGTCGGATATCTGTACTTATTGATTCTACAGCAGACATAAAGATTTAGCTTTATTCCTGATTTTTGGTTTAAACATAACTATTGTTCAATATTAAAAAAATGTTATTATTACATTTTTGTTTCAGTTGAATATACCTCATATAAACTGTATTTGTTACAGAAGATTTTAATTATCCCTTTATAATCCTCGCCTGGTGATTGGTTGTTGAGTAGTTTTACTGTAAACTGTATACATTTGCTTTCCATGCCCTCGACTCTACGAAGGTTTCTGGGTGCGCCAATGGCTGCATCATCCACCTATGATCTGTCCCAATGATCCTATAAATTGTCTATTCTAGTTTCTATAATTAGCACTTGGTGTATAGAGTATAACTTTATATAAGTAAAATCGGCATCACCGTGAAACCCATTTTCAGAGAATATACTTTGTGTACGCCTGGGTTACCAGTTTTAACAATCCAATATACGAATCAACCATATTCGTACCGTATTGTAAATATGGGCTCCCTTCGATACAGAACAGGAAATTTGCCACTCCAAGACCGGAGACAGCAAATCTCAGATCAAGGTCACAAGACTGATTTCCTCTCCTGTCACAACAGAGGACTGCCTTTACTCGTAGACAAGACAAATTCAACTATATAATTAGTTTATATACACTATTACTTACATCTGATATAACTGTAATGTGGACATAACAACTGTAAACAGAATACCGATGTTGTATAGCAAACGATACTAAGAGATTGGTAATATCCATGAACTTCAATGTGACTGGATTGAACAAAAAGTATATAAATTGTTAAAGACTTTCCTTTATTCACTTATTGATATCTTTTATTCACTGTCGGATGAAAAGATTTCTCCGATAAGCTCTATATTAGTTTAAAAAACCTGTACTTCAATAAATAAAAATCTTTTCCTTTACTAATATGATAACGGCTTTTCATAATTCTCAGAGGAAAATTAGAATGAAAATTGAGCTTTATTTGGTAAAACGTGATCTTATCATCTCTTACTCATTCATATCTCGATCTTGCAACTATCTAATTGAATAAATGCCAATTTACGATACACTGTAAATTTGTAAATGTGGTTTAACCACTATTAACTGGTTTTAATACATTTTAGCGATGTACATAAAAAATACATCCACTGAATATAAAATCTGCCATAAAACCGTTTTTCATAGAAATTTAATCTTAATGAAATCTTGCATTGCTACCTTATATCAAATATTATAATCTTCACAATTACATCAAAGCAACGGGAAATTTCTGCTTTACAACTTTTCTTAGTTTCTAATGGTGAAGGCCGCCGAGACCAATGGTGCGGAGGGCTTAACATTCTGACAGCGCACTTTATTAAGAGAATGAAATAGCTTAAAAGGTTTTTTATTACAGCCTTAAAAGCATGTAATTAGATGTTGTACGTATTATTCTGTTACTCAAGTGATGATTAGTTATATTTAAGATTATTTTTATTTGGCTGTACCTTAATTTAGATCCATTACTTAAGACTTTACATAAGCAATGCTATGTAACCTTCGTTTGTCTCAGAATTTATATATTACAGTTGTATACAAGTGAAGACGTTTAAGTTTCAAATTAAATTAAATTCCGAAAAAAGCTAGCGTCGTTTAAAGTTAAAAAACTGTTTAATATTCACTTTAAAGCCTCTTGCTATTGAAAGTATTCTAATATTTGTATACATTACTAATTCAAAGGAGTGTAATTAACAACATATTTGTTGTTATTTACAAAATTTTAGTAAAAGCTGGTGTTGAAAATAATTTTGACTGTTTGAATTTTTTTCAATATACCTAGCTTTAGATGAAGTCCATTTACAAATAGCGTTATTGTTACGGTATTCTCCCAGTCAAACATTAAAATGGAAAACTGACCAAAATTCACTAATTTTGTTTCAGGTTATGATCATTTTGATGAAGAAATTCGGTAACAGCTGGCATATATTATTTCTCATAGTAAAGAGGAAAACAACATAAAAAACACTAGATACTATATTTCGTATGTACACCAAACATTGAGATACGCATCCTCACGTTAGTAGGAAAATATGGTAATTTGAATGTTTGAATGAACTAATATGCACACGAATAGGATCTCAGGTTTAAACATCACAAGAGCATATATGAGGGATCACAATAAGCAAATGAATATTTGCATGTACTTTGCACATAACCAAGTGTAACGACGGTAGTAAAGAGTGTTTGGCCTGCTCTCCACGGGTATTGTTCATATGCAATATATCTTAAAATAAACAAAAACATGTTTGGGTTTCCCGTTTTGGCTTTTACCGGAATCGATTCTACAGAGATACAACTCCATGAGAACCTGTAAACGTGGTGTGGGTGGGGAGGGGTGAAGTGATAGACTGTACTCTGGGGCCGATCAACAAGAGAGCTCCCAACTTCCCCGGGTTTGATCGGTAATTGTGGATCATCGGCTGTTCAGTAAAGTACCTCTTGCTTTGATGTGTAGCGAAGGCGAATGGTTTGAGGGCACTCTCTCACATTATGTATTCAATGTATTCAGGTTACCATAGCAACGTTATGTGAAGAAAAAATCGGTAGCTCCTCCGTGTTTTAGATAGATTTTAAACGCTGTGAGTTTTTAAAATTATGTAAAATTATGAGTTAAGGTTATTGAACAGTTGAGGAAAAGGAAGGAGTTCAGTCTTCACAATATAGCGTTCTATTCATAATGGTAAATTAGGTCTAGTTCATTTTCCACTTAGTCGGGCGTTGAAAATCTGACGTCGTATACCTGACTACTTGAATCTGTCTTTCCTTTTTTTTTTAAAAAAAAAGAAACAGAGTATTTTTAACGAATTAATTATTTAAATGATCTTCTTAGTCAAATCTCACATCAACAGACAGGCCCGCGTTGTAACAATTACAAATCTATACTCTGGATAATTGATTGGATCATGTACACAAACTGTAAATTTGTAAGCGCGCATCCCCAGCATATTGTATGAATTTTACCAAATGATTTCAAATATCCCAAAAATACACATTATAAATGTTATAAACTTAAGGTATATACGCTTTTTACTATATATATATAGTAAAAAGCGTAAAACTCTCTCGGCTACTAATTAACAACTGTGTTATTTATAAAGACTATTATCAGCGAGGGGGTACAACAAGTCACCCGACGTTGTTTTGTTATCAACATTTTATATAGTAAGCAGCGTAAATCTCTCTGGGTAAGTAACAACTGTGTTATTTATAAGGACTATTAGCAGCGAGGGGGTACAACAAGTCACCCGAAGTAGCTTTTTTATCAATATTTTATAAAGTAAGCAGCGTAAATATCTCTGTCCAAGTAACAACTGTGTTATTTATAAAGGGTATTAGCAGCGAGGAGGTACTACAAGTCACCCGACGTTGTTTTGTTATCAACATTGTATATAGTAAGCAGCGTAAATCTCTCTGGGTAAGTAACAACTGTATTATTTATAAAGGCTATTATCAGCGAGGGTGTACCACAAGTCACCCTACGTTGTTTTGTTATCAACATTGTATATAGTAAGCAGCGTAAATCTCTCTGGGTAAGTAACAACTGTATTATTTATAAAGGCTATTATCAGCGAGGGTGTACCACAAGTCACCCTACGTTGTTTTGTTATCAACATTGTATATAGTAAGCAGCGTAAATCTCTCTGGGTAAGTAACAACTGTATTATTTATAAAGGCTATTATCAGCGAGGGTGTACCACAAGTCACCCTACGTTGTTTTGTTATCAACATTGTATATAGTAAGCAGCGTAAATCTCTCTGGGTAAGTAACAACTGTATTATTTATAAAGGCTATTATCAGCGAGGGTGTACCACAAGTCACCCTACGTTGTTTTGTTATCAACATTGTATATAGTAAGCAGCGTAAATCTCTCTGGGTAAGTAACAACTGTATTATTTATAAAGGCTATTATCAGCGAGGGTGTACCACAAGTCACCCTACGTTGTTTTGTTATCAACATTGTATATAGTAAGCAGCGTAAATCTCTCTGGGTAAGTAACAACTGTATTATTTATAAAGGCTATTATCAGCGAGGGTGTACCACAAGTCACCCTACGTTGTTTTGTTATCAACATTGTATATAGTAAGCAGCGTAAATCTCTCTGGGTAAGTAACAACTGTATTATTTATAAAGGCTATTATCAGCGAGGGTGTACCACAAGTCACCCTACGTTGTTTTGTTATCAACATTGTATATAGTAAGCAGCGTAAATCTCTCTGGGTAAGTAACAACTGTATTATTTATAAAGGCTATTATCAGCGAGGGTGTACCACAAGTCACCCTACGTTGTTTTGTTATCAACATTGTATATAGTAAGCAGCGTAAATCTCTCTGGGTAAGTAACAACTGTATTATTTATAAAGGCTATTATCAGCGAGGGTGTACCACAAGTCACCCTACGTTGTTTTGTTATCAACATTGTATATAGTAAGCAGCGTAAATCTCTCTGGGTAAGTAACAACTGTATTATTTATAAAGGCTATTATCAGCGAGGGTGTACCACAAGTCACCCTACGTTGTTTTGTTATCAACATTGTATATAGTAAGCAGCGTAAATCTCTCTGGGTAAGTAACAACTGTATTATTTATAAAGGCTATTATCAGCGAGGGTGTACCACAAGTCACCCTACGTTGTTTTGTTATCAACATTGTATATAGTAAGCAGCGTAAATCTCTCTGGGTAAGTAACAACTGTATTATTTATAAAGGCTATTATCAGCGAGGGTGTACCACAAGTCACCCTACGTTGTTTTGTTATCAACATTGTATATAGTAAGCAGCGTAAATCTCTCTGGGTAAGTAACAACTGTATTATTTATAAAGGCTATTATCAGCGAGGGTGTACCACAAGTCACCCTACGTTGTTTTGTTATCAACATTGTATATAGTAAGCAGCGTAAATCTCTCTGGGTAAGTAACAACTGTATTATTTATAAAGGCTATTATCAGCGAGGGTGTACCACAAGTCACCCTACGTTGTTTTGTTATCAACATTGTATATAGTAAGCAGCGTAAATCTCTCTGGGTAAGTAACAACTGTATTATTTATAAAGGCTATTATCAGCGAGGGTGTACCACAAGTCACCCTACGTTGTTTTGTTATCAACATTGTATATAGTAAGCAGCGTAAATCTCTCTGGGTAAGTAACAACTGTATTATTTATAAAGGCTATTATCAGCGAGGGTGTACCACAAGTCACCCTACGTTGTTTTGTTATCAACATTGTATATAGTAAGCAGCGTAAATCTCTCTGGGTAAGTAACAACTGTATTATTTATAAAGGCTATTATCAGCGAGGGTGTACCACAAGTCACCCTACGTTGTTTTGTTATCAACATTGTATATAGTAAGCAGCGTAAATCTCTCTGGGTAAGTAACAACTGTATTATTTATAAAGGCTATTATCAGCGAGGGTGTACCACAAGTCACCCTACGTTGTTTTGTTATCAACATTGTATATAGTAAGCAGCGTAAATCTCTCTGGGTAAGTAACAACTGTATTATTTATAAAGGCTATTATCAGCGAGGGTGTACCACAAGTCACCCTACGTTGTTTTGTTATCAACATTGTATATAGTAAGCAGCGTAAATCTCTCTGGGTAAGTAACAACTGTATTATTTATAAAGGCTATTATCAGCGAGGGTGTACCACAAGTCACCCTACGTTGTTTTTGTTTATATCAACATAGTAAGCAGCGTAATCTCTCTGGCTCTGTAAGTAACAACTGTATTATTTATAAAGGCTATTATCAGCGAGGGTGTACCACAAGTCACCCTACGTTGTTTTGTTATCAACATTGTATATAGTAAGCAGCGTAAATCTCTCTGGGTAAGTAACAACTGTATTATTTATAAAGGCTATTATCAGCGAGGGTGTACCACAAGTCGCCCTACGTTGTTTTGTTATCAACATTGTATATAGTAAGCAGCGTAAATCTCTCTGGGTAAGTAACAACTGTATTATTTATAAAGGCTATTATCAGCGAGGGTGTACCACAAGTCACCCTACGTTGTTTTGTTATCAACATTGTATATAGTAAGCAGCGTAAAATCTCTCTGGGTAAGTAACAACTGTATTATTTATAAAGGCTATTATCAGCGAGGGTGTACCACAAGTCACCCTACGTTGTTTTGTTATCAACATTGTATATAGTAAGCAGCGTAAATCTCTCTGGGTAAGTAACAACTGTATTATTTATAAAGGCTATTATCAGCGAGGGTGTACCACAAGTCACCCTACGTTGTTTTGTTATCAACATTGTATATAGTAAGCAGCGTAAATCTCTCTGGTAAGTAACAACTGTATTATTTATAAAGGCTATTATCAGCGAGGGTGTACCACAAGTCACCCTACGTTGTTTTGTTATCAACATTGTATATAGTAATAGCGTATAACTCTCTCTGGGTAAGTAACAACTGTATTACTATTATCAGCGAGGGTGTATTACGTATCAACATTGTATATAGTAAGCAGCGTAAATCTGGGTAAGTAACAACTGTATTATTTATAAAGGCTATTATCAGCGAGGGTGTACCACAAGTCACCCTACGTTGTTTTGTTATCAACATTGTATATAGTAAGCAGCGTAAATCTCTCTGGGTAAGTAACAACTGTATTATTTATAAAGGCTATTATCAGCGAGGGTGTACCACAAGTCACCCTACGTTGTTTTGTTATCAACATTGTATATAGTAAGCAGCGTAAATCTCTCTGGGTAAGTAACAACTGTATTATTTATAAAGGCTATTATCAGCGAGGGTGTACCACAAGTCACCCTACGTTGTTTTGTTATCAACATTGTATATAGTAAGCAGCGTAAATCTCTCTGGGTAAGTAACAACTGTATTATTTATAAAGGCTATTATCAGCGAGGGTGTACCACAAGTCACCCTACGTTGTTTTGTTATCAACATTGTATATAGTAAGCAGCGTAAATCTCTCTGGGTAAGTAACAACTGTATTATTTATAAAGGCTATTATCAGCGAGGGTGTACCACAAGTCACCCTCACGTTGTTTTGTTATCAACATTGTATATAGTAAGCAGCGTAAATCTCTCTGGGTAAGTAACAACTGTATTATTTATAAAGGCTATTATCAGCGAGGGTGTACCACAAGTCACCCCTACGTTGTTTTGTTATCAACATTGTATATAGTAAGCAGCGTAAATCTCTCTGGGTAAGTAACAACTGTATTATTTATAAAGGCTATTATCAGCGAGGGTGTACCACAAGTCACCCTACGTTGTTTTGTTATCAACATTGTATATAGTAAGCAGCGTAAATCTCTCTGGGTAAGTAACAACTGTATTATTTATAAAGGCTATTATCAGCGAGGGTGTACCACAAGTCACCCTACGTTGTTTTGTTATCAACATTGTATATAGTAAGCAGCGTAAATCTCTCTGGGTAAGTAACAACTGTATTATTTATAAAGGCTATTATCAGCGAGGGTGTACCACAAGTCACCCTACGTTGTTTTGTTATCAACATTGTATATAGTAAGCAGCGTAAATCTCTCTGGGTAAGTAACAACTGTATTATTTATAAAGGCTATTATCAGCGAGGGTGTACCACAAGTCACCCTACGTTGTTTTGTTATCAACATTGTATATAGTAAGCAGCGTAAATCTCTCTGGGTAAGTAACAACTGTATTATTTATAAAGGCTATTATCAGCGAGGGTGTACCACAAGTCACCCTACGTTGTTTTGTTATCAACATTGTATATAGTAAGCAGCGTAAATCTCTCTGGGTAAGTAACAACTGTATTATTTATAAAGGCTATTATCAGCGAGGGTGTACCACAAGTCACCCTACGTTGTTTTGTTATCAACATTGTATATAGTAAGCAGCGTAAATCTCTCTGGGTAAGTAACAACTGTATTATTTATAAAGGCTATTATCAGCGAGGGTGTACCACAAGTCACCCTACGTTGTTTTGTTATCAACATTGTATATAGTAAGCAGCGTAAATCTCTCTGGGTAAGTAACAACTGTATTATTTATAAAGGCTATTATCAGCGAGGGTGTACCACAAGTCACCCTACGTTGTTTTGTTATCAACATTGTATATAGTAAGCAGCGTAAATCTCTCTGGGTAAGTAACAACTGTATTATTTATAAAGGCTATTATCAGCGAGGGTGTACCACAAGTCACCCTACGTTGTTTTGTTATCAACATTGTATATAGTAAGCAGCGTAAATCTCTCTGGGTAAGTAACAACTGTATTATTTATAAAGGCTATTATCAGCGAGGGTGTACCACAAGTCACCCTACGTTGTTTTGTTATCAACATTGTATATAGTAAGCAGCGTAAATCTCTCTGGGTAAGTAACAACTGTATTATTTATAAAGGCTATTATCAGCGAGGGTGTACCACAAGTCACCCTACGTTGTTTTGTTATCAACATTGTATATAGTAAGCAGCGTAAATCTCTCTGGGTAAGTAACAACTGTATTATTTATAAAGGCTATTATCAGCGAGGGTGTACCACAAGTCACCCTACGTTGTTTTGTTATCAACATTGTATATAGTAAGCAGCGTAAATCTCTCTGGGTAAGTAACAACTGTATTATTTATAAAGGCTATTATCAGCGAGGGTGTACCACAAGTCACCCTACGTTGTTTTGTTATCAACATTGTATATAGTAAGCAGCGTAAATCTCTCTGGGTAAGTAACAACTGTATTATTTATAAAGGCTATTATCAGCGAGGGTGTACCACAAGTCACCCTACGTTGTTTTGTTATCAACATTGTATATAGTAAGCAGCGTAAATCTCTCTGGGTAAGTAACAACTGTATTATTTATAAAGGCTATTATCAGCGAGGGTGTACCACAAGTCACCCTACGTTGTTTTGTTATCAACATTGTATATAGTAAGCAGCGTAAATCTCTCTGGGTAAGTAACAACTGTATTATTTATAAAGGCTATTATCAGCGAGGGTGTACCACAAGTCGCCCTACGTTGTTTTGTTATCAACATTGTATATAGTAAGCAGCGTAAATCTCTCTGGGTAAGTAACAACTGTATTATTTATAAAGGCTATTATCAGCGAGGGTGTACCACAAGTCACCCTACGTTGTTTTGTTATCAACATTGTATATAGTAAGCAGCGTAAATCTCTCTGGGTAAGTAACAACTGTATTATTTATAAAGGCTATTATCAGCGAGGGTGTACCACAAGTCACCCTACGTTGTTTTGTTATCAACATTGTATATAGTAAGCAGCGTAAATCTCTCTGGGTAAGTAACAACTGTATTATTTATAAATGCTATTATCAGCGAGGGTGTACCACAAGTCACCCTACGTTGTTTTGTTATCAACATTGTATATAGTAAGCAGCGTAAATCTCTCTGGGTAAGTAACAACTGTATTATTTATAAATGCTATTATCAGCGAGGGTGTACCACAAGTCACCCTACGTTGTTTTGTGTTTGTAATGTACTGCTGAATTAAAGTAAATTTTCAAGTCCTAATTGCTGTCTAGAAAATCATATTGTGAAATTTGGCAAGTAATATAAAGACACTCAGATAAGTTGCATTTCGATGAAAGATCGATGGATATTATTAAAATACATGAGGCTATTTAAAAGGGATTCTGGTAGTATTGACATGTTTGAACTGACTGCTATGGAATCGAGCGTTTGAAGTCTGTCCAAAGCTTTGCTTTTACATCCGGTTCGAAAGTACGTATGTAGCTTTTGTATACTGGTTGACGAATGTCACCTACTGCTAAGTAATCACTTTATATCAGCTTAAAAGATCTGCTGTGCTTAGTTGAAATTTCCATTTTAGAATTAAAGCCAGAATATATTGAACGTAAGCCGACATATTTGAATATAACCTGCAACGATTTTTCTCCTGCTTGGCATGTTTAACGTGTAAATACGAACGTTTTAAATTACACTTGGCATGTTTTCGTTGTTTTTTACTGAAAGTTTAAACCAGTACAGGGTAGAATACAGGAGGAATGTAGTAAAGTTTAATCAGATTAACGATATAAAATAACTGTACAATGCCATGATTAAAAATGACATACATAAAAATACGTACTGAGACCACAATATTAACGACGATGGCAGGCACCAGTGTATACTAACGTACACAACATAGAGTCAACCATTGCATCAGTTTAGTAACACAATGTATTTAAACTGAATTTTATTTATGTCTTTTTGTATAAAAGTGTAATTTTGCTGTAGTATGGTTTGATAATTATCTAGCTAAGAGACAATTTGTAACAAATATTAATTGTAAATTCTGTATGAAACTAAAGTATAACTATGTGTTGAGACTAATTGGCTACATGTGTTAATATTTCACGAGTTAAATCTCTTATTGGTGTATTGAGTTTATTTATTTGTTCTGGTATTTTATAGCTGCCATCACGGTTACTCTTGAGACCGATGTAACAATATTTGCTAATTCTCACTCAAATCTCAAGGAGTGACATGTACCATTATCTAACTCAGTATGCAACTTTATAGGTCAGTATGTTTGAGGTATCATGCAGACAGACAGGCAGACAGTGGTAGGCTTTGCTAAGCACAGCCAATATATCACACGGAGACCAAGTACAATAATGTGATATTTAACGTGTTACTAACACATATAGACCAATAACATGAGCTATAAGCTTAATTTTGTGCAAGTAATCTCAGGAAAGCCTATAACAAATTAATTAGGTGTTACTCCTACTTTGTAATATGAGAAACGGTTGATCCTAAAATTACCATGTTTCTCGGGTTTCGTTTAGAAAATTTATATATATTTTTTTAATTTGTTGCAATTAAAATCTATTAAGATTAAATATCCCATTTGAAGAAACTAAATAAATAAATTGATTTTATTTTAAACTTCATTTAGAAAGATATGGAATTTCGCTTTGGACACAAATTAGCAATACTACGTTCATAATATGAATAAATTCCACTTCATGTAAAAAACACCATAAGATATTCTTGTATTTTTTTATTCATAGAGATATGTAAGAAATAATGACTGTTAAACATTACTTAATAATTTATTAAATCCAAATTTTTAAAATGGATCTCATTCACTGTTATTGAAACAATATTAAACACACCAAATACTTTGAAATAAACATACACAGTGTACAATAGGAGTTTACTTACAGGCACTGAAGAACGAGGCCAGAAACACGTTTATTGTAGTTTTATATGGAATGAACAGCTTTATAAACAGTTTGTATTATTCCAGAGCAAGGATCCGTCTACAGCAAACAAAAGGAATCAAATACGATTATGTAAATATCCAATGCATTGTGGAAAACTTTAACTGGGTTTTGTGAGGCAATCTAACGTCGTAGGCCATGTTTTCTATCTAAATTAAAATATTTTATAAAAAACTATTTTTTCCGAGCTCCTTTTACTCATGAAAAACTGTTATTAAAAATATATAAAATTATTCTAAGTACGATATCTTTAATGACTTCGCAAAACTTATATTTCACTGACCATATTTACTTGAATAATTTACTAGTTGACAAAAATATTTATCCAAGTTTTTCTATCTAAGTTGGAAATATGGAGTCAAAAATGATTATTCCGAGCTCCTTTTACTTATGCATGACTGTTATTAAAAATATCTAGTTTTAAAATTATTTATAGTGTAATATCTTTAATGAGTTCAAAATTAATATTTCAATGACGATATTTACTTGAATAATTTACTAGTTGATATAAATATAGACAGAAGGTAAACTCACTATCCGCCTAATTTTATAAGGGAATTATCAAAAATAATATGTAAAAATATATTTATATGTAATTTTTATTTGTTTTTTCCGAAGATAACGAATGATCAGGTATCTTTGTGTGGTTAGACACATAATTTATTCAATCTTAGGTTTAGTATAATGTATACGTGAGAGGATAAAGGAGAAGGTGTTTGTTTTTGTTAGATAGTACAGATTATTTAAATAATTAAATATTCTGTCAGTAAACTAGTTTATAGGTAAAATACACTAAACAGAATAGTTAAACATAGGAAAACCAAATAGTTCTCTAGGTATATAATGCGCAGTATATTTGTAAATTTTTAAACCCTCTGAAATTGTTTAAGTAATGAATTATTTATGATGAGGAATACAGAATTTGAGAAACAGAAACACCCATATAAAGTAAGACAACTTTTATAAATTCTATTGATAAATACCATTACCGTTTGACTCAGATTCTGCGACGATTCTAGTTACAATATCGGAGTACATTACAGTACGCGTCACGTAACAGGCTTTTCTGAGGGTGCACGAAAAGTTTATAGAATAGATTATTTCACTAAGCTGTATATGTTACTGTCACATTTAAAATGTCATATAATAGTACATAGTTTGTTTTAAAATTTATTTTATCGTTACCATAATCGTTACAAGTCTACCCTGGCTTAGCACACCGCACAGCTGTGTAATGTTGCAGTATCGCCAGATTTTGAAGGCAATTACGCCGGTAACACGCACAGATTATTTTATGTCGTCCATTATAACATTGGAGAAAAACTATAAATAATATGTCGTCATTAACTCCAAGTGGTGAAATTATTAAACATTAAACTGAACTATAGCAAATATCTAGATTATAAATAAAGTACGTTACAAACGATTGTAAACAATGGTACCTTTGCTTATGGTATTACCAAACAAAAGAACCGAAAACAGCTTTACAAGCTTTGTTGAGTTGTCAAGCCTGTAAACTAATTATTTAAGTGAGTACTTAAATCGACGTGCCTTTGTTATGTTGACGTGGTTGATTTTATCGTGTTTTAATAATGTTGTATTCTTTACTAACTGCTATTTCTTGAAACAATGGTACCACGATATCTAGTTGTAAGAGAGAAATGAGCAGAAGAGCAATTGGGTTTTGTGGTTAAGAAGCTCAGGAAAAGTAATTTATTAGTTCAATATTAAAGACTGCGAGGGCTGAAAAGTTTCAATCGCAACGCAGCATTAGATATCATTGATAGGAAAAATGACTTCGTCAAAATGTTGTTCCGGATTTATCTTCTTACCAGTGCTGATCACGGGCAATGTCCCATATCATTTAGTGCAAAACATACAGTCCACGTCATACAGTGCAAAACATACAGTCAATATCATTCAGTGCAAACAATACAGTCCACGTCATACAGTGCACAAAATACAGTCCATATCATGCAGTGGAAAACATACAGTCCATAACATATACATTGTAAAACATACAGTCAATATCATGCAATGCACAAAATGCAGTCCATATCATACAGTACAAAACATACAACCTGCATCATGCAGTGCAAAACACACAGCCCACATGATACAGTGAAAAACATGTAACCTACATCATACAGTGCAACCATACATCATGCAGTGGAAAACAATACAGTCCACATACAGTCACATAACATATACATTGTAAAACATACAGTCAATATCATGCAATGCACAAAATGCAGTCCATATCATACAGTACAAAACATACAACCTGCATCATGCAGTGCAAAACACACAGCCCACATGATACAGTGAAAAACATGTAACCTACATCATACAGTGCAAAACGTATAGCCCACATCGTACAGTGCAAATCATACAGTGCAATATTATACAATGCAAAAAATAAAGTCTATATCATAATGAGCAGAATTTCAAAGTACAAAACAAATCTTCGCCAAATAAATACACGATTGACTAGATACAGACACATGGTGAAAGCTATGAAGAACAACCATCAAGGCGTTGTTATATGAAGCACTCCGATAGTTGAAGCTTCTGAGAAAACCCATAAAATTAGTACTTTCTTAAGGGGAAAGGGGTACACAGCATTAGAACTTCCTAAAAACAATTGAGTTTATCTGATAAAAAGTTATATACCATATTCGAAAACTTTCAGGCTGTCGAGCTTTCAGGCTGGTAAATGTATTAAAAACTTGTAATCAACACGAGAGAATACAAGGTGAAAGACGGAATTACGGAGGATGCTGTGTGTGAAATGGTTATTCAACTTGGAGAGAACAGTAAAAGTATTATGAACTTGTAATCAACACGAGAGAATACAAGGTGAAAGACGGAATTACGGAGGATGCTGTGTGTGAAATGGTTATTCAACTTGGAGAGAACAGTAAATGTATTATGAACTTGTAATCAACACGAGAGAATACAAGGTGAAAGACGGAATTACGGAGGATGCTATGTGTGAAATGGTTATTCAACTTGGAGAGAACAGTAAAATTATTATGAACTTGTAATCAACACGAGAGAATACAAGGTGAAAGACGGAATTACGGAGGATGCTGTGTGTGAAATGGTTATTCAACTTGGAGAGAACAGTAAATGTATTATGAACTTGTAATCAACACGAGAGAATACAGGGTGAAAGACGGAATTACGGAGGATGCTATGTGTGAAATGGTTATTCAACTTGAAGAGAACAGTAAATGTATTATGAACTTGTAATCAACACGAGAGAATACAAGGTGAAAGACGGAATTACGGAGGATGCTATGTGTGAAATGGTTATTCAACTTGGAGAGAACAGTAAAATTATTATGAACTTGTAATCAACACGAGAGAATACAAGGTGAAAGACGGAATTACGGAGGATGCTGTGTGTGAAATGGTTATTCAACTTGGAGAGAACAGTAAATGTATTATGAACTTGTAATCAACACGAGAGAATACAGGGTGAAAGACGGAATTACGGAGGATGCTATGTGTGAAATGGTTATTCAACTTGAAGAGAACAGTAAAAGTATTATGAACTTGTAATCAACACGAGAGAATACAGGGTGAAAGACGGAATTACGGAGGATGCTGTGTGTGAAATGGTTATTCAACTTGGAGAGAACAGTAAATGTATTATGAACTTGTAATCAACACGAGAGAATACAAGGTGAAAGACGGAATTAAGGAGGATGCTGTGTGAAATGGTTATTCAACTTGGAGAGAAAAGTAAAAGTATTATGAACTTGTAATCAACACGAGAGAATACAAGGTGAAAGACGGAATTACGGAGGATGCTATGTGTGAAATGGTTATTCAACTTGAAGAGAACAGTAAAAGTATTATGAACTTGTAATCAACACGAGAGAATGAGGTGAAAGACGGAATTACGGATGTGTATGTGTGATGTAACAACTTGGAGAACAGTAAAAGTATTATGAACTTGTAATCAACACGAGAGAATACAGGTGAAAGACGAATTACGGAGGATGCTATGTGTGAAATGGTTATTCAACTTGGAGAGAACAGTAAAAGTATTATGAACTTGTAATCAACACGAGAGAATACAAGGTGAAAGACGGAATTACGGAGGATGCTGTGTGTGAAATGGTTATTCAACTTGAAGAGAACAGTAAAAGTATTATGAACTTGTAATCAACACGAGAGAATACAGGGTGAAAGACGGAATTACGGAGGATGCTATGTGTGAAATGGTTATTCAACTTGAAGAGAACAGTAAAAGTATTATGAACTTGTAATCAACACGAGAGAATACAGGGTGAAAGACGGAATTACGGAGGATGCTGTGTGTGAAATGGTTATTCAACTTGGAGAGAACAGTAAAAGTATTATGAACTTGTAATCAACACGAGAGAATACAAGGTGAAAGACGGAATTACGGAGGATGCTGTGTGTGAAATGGTTATTCAACTTGGAAGAGAACAGTAAAAGTATTATGAACTTGTAATCAACACGAGAGAATACAAGGTGAAAGACGGAATTACGGAGGATGCTATGTGTGAAATGGTTATTCAACTTGGAGAGAACAGTAAAAGTATTATGAACTTGTAATCAACACGAGAGAATACAAGGTGAAAGACGGAATTACGGAGGATGCTGTGTGTGAAATGGTTATTCAACTTGGAGAGAACAGTAAAAGTATTATGAACTTGTAATCAACACGAGAGAATACAAGGTGAAAGACGGAATTACGGAGGATGCTATGTGTGAAATGGTTATTCAACTTGGAGAGAACAGTAAAAGTATTATGAACTTGTAATCAACACGAGAGAATACAGGGTGAAAGACGGAATTACGGAGGATGCTGTATGTGAAATGGTTATTCAACTTGGAGAGAACAGTAAAAGTATTATGAACTTGTAATCAACACGAGAGAATACAAGGTGAAAGACGGAATTACGGAGGATGCTATGTGTGAAATGGTTATTCAACTTGAAGAGAACAGTAAAAGTATTATGAACTTGTAATCAACACGAGAGAATACAGGGTGAAAGACGGAATTACGGAGGATGCTATGTGTGAAATGGTTATTCAACTTGGAGAGAACAGTAAAAGTATTATGAACTTGTAATCAACACGAGAGAATACAAGGTGAAAGACGGAATTACGGAGGATGCTGTGTGTGAAATGGTTATTCAACTTGGAGAGAACAGTAAAAGTATTATGAACTTGTAATCAACACGAGAGAATACAAGGTGAAAGACGGAATTACGGAGGATGCTGTGTGTGAAATGGTTATTCAACTTGGAGAGAACAGTAAAAGTATTATGAACTTGTAATCACCACGAGAGAATACAAGGTGAAAGACGGAATTACGGAGGATGCTATGTGTGAGATGGTTATTCAACTTGGAGAGAACAGTAAAAGTAATATGAACTTGTAATCAACACGAGAGAATACAGGGTGAAAGACGGAATTACGGAGGATGCTGTGTGTGAAATGGTTATTCAACTTGGAGAGAACAGTAAAAGTATTATGAACTTGTAATCAACACGAGAGAATACAAGGTGAAAGACGGAATTACGGAGGATGCTATGTGTGAAATGGTTATTCAACTTGAAGAGAACAGTAAAAGTATTATGAACTTGTAATCAACACGAGAGAATACAAGGTGAAAGACGGAATTACGGAGGATGCTGTGTGTGAAATGGTTATTCAACTTGAAGAGAACAGTAAAAGTATTATGAACTTGTAATCAACACGAGAGAATACAGGGTGAAAGACGGAATTACGGAGGATGCTGTGTGTGAAATGGTTATTCAACTTGGAGAGAACAGTAAAAGTATTATGAACTTGTAATCAACACGAGAGAATACAAGGTGAAAGACGGAATTACGGAGGATGCTATGTGTGAAATGGTTATTCAACTTGGAGAGAACAGTAAAAGTATTATGAACTTGTAATCAACACGAGAGAATACAGGGTGAAAGACGGAATTACGGAGGATGCTGTGTGTGAAATGGTTATTCAACTTGGAGAGAACAGTAAAAGTATTATGAACTTGTAATCAACACGAGAGAATACAAGGTGAAAGACGGAATTACGGAGGATGCTATGTGTGAAATGGTTATTCAACTTGGAGAGAACAGTAAAAGTATTATGAACTTGTAATCACCACGAGAGAATACAAGGTGAAAGACGGAATTACGGAGGATGCTATTTGTGAGATGGTTATTCAACTTGGAGAGAACAGTAAAAGTAATATGAACTTGTAATCAACACGAGAGAATACAGGGTGAAAGACGGAATTATGGAGGATGCTGTGTGTGAAATGGTTATTCAACTTGGAGAGAACAGTAAAAGTATTATGAACTTGTAATCAACACGAGAGAATACAAGGTGAAAGACGGAATTACGGAGGATGCTATGTGTGAAATGGTTATTCAACTTGAAGAGAACAGTAAAAGTATTATGAACTTGTAATCAACACGAGAGAATACAAGGTGAAAGACGGAATTACGGAGGATGCTGTGTGTGAAATGGTTATTCAACTTGAAGAGAACAGTAAAAGTATTATGAACTTGTAATCAACACGAGAGAATACAGGGTGAAAGACGGAATTACGGAGGATGCTGTGTGTGAAATGGTTATTCAACTTGGAGAGAACAGTAAAATTATTATGAACTTGTAATCACCACGAGAGAATACAAGGTGAAAGACGGAATTACGGAGGATGCTATTTGTGAGATGGTTATTCAACTTGGAGAGAACAGTAAAAGTAATATGAACTTGTAATCAACACGAGAGAATACAGGGTGAAAGACGGAATTACGGAGGATGCTGTGTGTGAAATGGTTATTCAACTTGGAGAGAACAGTAAAAGTATTATGAACTTGTAATCACCACGAGAGAATACAAGGTGAAAGACGGAATTACGGAGGATGCTATTTGTGAGATGGTTATTCAACTTGGAGAGAACAGTAAAAGTAATATGAACTTGTAATCAACACGAGAGAATACAGGGTGAAAGACGGAATTACGGAGGATGCTGTGTGTGAAATGGTTATTCAACTTGGAGAGAACAGTAAAAGTATTATGAACTTGTAATCAACACGAGAGAATACAAGGTGAAAGACGGAATTAAGGAGGATGCTGTGTGTGAAATGGTTATTTAACTTGGAGAGAACAGTAAAATTATTATGAACTTGTAATCAACACGAGAGAATACAAGGTGAAAGACGGAATTACGGAGGATGCTATGTGTGAAATGGTTATTCAACTTGGAGAGAACAGTAAAAGTATTATGAATTTGTAATCAACACGAGAGAATACAAGGTGAAAGACGGAATTACGGAGGTTGCTATGTGTGAAATGGTTATTCAACTTGAAGAGAACAGTAAAAGTATTATGAACTTGTAATCACCACGAGAGAATACAAGGTGAAAGACGGAATTACGTAGGATGCTATTTGTGAGATGGTTATTCAACTTGAAGAGAACAGTAAAAGTATTATGAACTTGTAATCAACACGAGAGAATACAAGGTGAAAGACGGAATTACGGAGGATGCTGTGTGTGAAATGGTTATTCAACTTGGAGAGAACAGTAAAAGTATTATGAACTTGTAATCAACACAAGAGAATACAAGGTGAAAGACGGAATTACGGAGGATGCTGTGTGTGAAATGGTTATTCAACTTGGAGAGAACAGTAAAAGTATTATGAACTTGTAATCAACACGAGAGAATACAAGGTGAAAGACGGAATTAAGGAGGATGCTGTGTGTGAAATGGTTATTCAACTTGGAGAGAACAGTAAAAGTATTATGAACTTGTAATCAACACGAGAGAATACAAGGTGAAAGACGGAATTACGGAGGATGCTGTGTGTGAAATGGTTATTCAACTTGGAGAGAACAGTAAAAGTATTATGAACTTGTAATCAACACGAGAGAATACAGGGTGAAAGACGGAATTACGGAGGATGCTGTGTGTGAAATGGTTATTCAACTTGGAGAGAACAGTAAAAGTATTATGAACTTGTAATCAACACGAGAGAATACAAGGTGAAAGACGGAATTAAGGAGGATGCTGTGTGTGAAATGGTTATTCAACTTGGAGAGAACAGTAAAAGTATTATGAACTTGTAATCAACACGAGAGAATACAAGGTGAAAGACGGAATTACGGAGGATGCTATGTGTGAAATGGTTATTCAACTTGGAGAGAACAGTAAAAGTATTATGAACTTGTAACCAACACGAGAGAATACAGGGTGAAAGACGGAATTACGGAGGATGCTATGTGTGAAATGGTTATTCAACTTGAAGAGAACAGTAAAAGTATTATGAACTTGTAATCAACACGAGAGAATACAAGGTGAAAGACGGAATTACGGAGGATGCTGTGTGTGAAATGGTTATTCAACTTGGAGAGAACAGTAAAAGTAGTGAACTTGTAATCAACACGAGAGAATACAAGGTGAAAGACGGAATTACGGAGGATGCTATGTGTGAAATGGTTATTCAACTTGAAGAGAACAGTAAAAGTGAATCTTCCAGTCTTTCTGACGTCGAAATTTGCTACAGCACTGTTCATGATGAATGTAAATGTATCCGAAGAAGATAGTACCTATGATATTAAACAGCGTAAGCGATTTTATATAAATTTCTTACATTAACATGAAGCCATTTTCAAAAATTATTTTATGAGAATAGAATAAAATTAATTAAAATAACGTGGTCGATCAATTCCATATAATACTTTTACGACCACGTGACATTAGAAAAACCTTTCCCGTCGCAATCATTTAATTGTTATTTTGTATTATTCTAAGCGATTGCTTAAATGAACGTTATTTACACTTAAAACCACTTTTGAATTAATACTGAAAATTAAATTATGTTGTGTTTGAAAAGTTCACATAATTTCAACTAAAACTGTAACCGTTCTATAAAGTCTACATTTACAAATTATGTATGTACCATTTATAGCTAACAATCCAATTACAAAACCAATTTAAAGTTAATAATTAAGTTTTATAAAAATATAAATTTTAGTTTTAAAAAGAAACACCTGATAATTGTTTTTACTAGCAAAAGCAGTACAATCATGAATATAAGTTTCCTGCAAAAGTTATCTCTGTAGCAATGTATACGTGACGCGAAGCTGATGAAACACTCTTACAAAAAGAGAACCCGGCATCGCTACAGAAGTTTTCACTTCAATACATTACGTGCTTTACACAGTTAGATCTTCTTTACAATGGTAGAACCTACTACTGTAAAGTAGTACATTTCCTTCAGGAGACATTTGATCAATCGTATACGATTTTTCTTTTACCCAACAATAAAAGAATTATAAAATTATATTACGATGCTAACGTTTTATATGGTAAAAATCCATTAATCAACGTACTAATTATTTATGGATATCAATCGAACGTGTAAAACGGAACGAACGGTGAAAGAGAACGTTCTTCCGTTTTTAAACGGTAGCAATACATTTTCCCACGGTATTAATGTGTTTTAAACAGCCTGTTGATTTTTAATACATTGTATATAGTAAGCTTACGTAACTGATCCGCAATTATACCTGTTGTGTTATTTTCACCAAATGGTCTGCGGGAATTGTTCTTAAAATAGAGGGGAAAGATTTTTGTTACGTAAATTTCCAAAGACAATGTTATTATCTTTATTGATATAAAAAATTTATTATAAAATAAATCATCGTAGAAATTAAATAAAATTGATAATTTACTAATGCTCGATGGAAACAATATAAAAATAATTTAATAGATCATATAAACAGCGACTTATAGCAGAACAATAACATAGTAAAAGTACAACTTTTCTGTACGATAGTTTTTATTCACAAATTTAAATATTTATAGCGGTTTATGTATAAACGATTAACAAAACTTAATTAGTATACCTTATACTAAGTTATATAAAATATAATATGTACTCATGCCTGACTGACCACCAAAATTTCCTTACATCCTGTTCATGTTTTTGTGTCCATGTTTTCTGGTAATACAAGTTAAGAGTACTACTCGTAGTTCTCAAATAAACATTTTATTATATCCTAATAACAAGAATTCTTGCATTATATTAATAAAAACAGTTTTATTTTACTTTGAAATGTTCATTTAAAAGTAATAAACCTAGAACCATAATAGAGCAGAATACGTATCTGACATAAAATTCCACGAAACTGAATAATATAAATAAAACCCTAGATAACTGTAATAAGATTTAATCTTTCGGAGAAAACGATTGACATTGGATTTAGAATTATGTACTATATCTATTTGCAAAAAATCATTTTAAAATAAATTATTTCTTATTTCTTAAAGTAAAGTACAGCCAAGTAGAAAACGCTGGAATTAAATTTAAACAACATCCTATGATATTGACGGTAGTCTTACCTTCCTTTCAATGTTAGATAATTTTCATAAGCATCTACGTAATTCCCTGCTAAACCGCTATTAGAGGGTACGAAATGCAATGCCCAATGTAACAGATCAGGATTGGAGATTCTCTCAGTGAACGCATTAGAACGGTGTGTTGTTAACGGTAACGTCTTGCTTCAATCCCTTGATGTAGGATTAGTGTTTCCGTGTATGGCGTTCATTACTAATTGTTTAACAATATTAAACCTAATTTTTCGCTTTTACTATAAAATAACTAAAATCTAAGGTACTTCAATGTTTTTTTATAAGTTTCCCAAAATATATATGATTGAAACATATTTATAATATTTGTCTGATCCACGCCGTCAACTTATCACTGTTCAATAATCAGCTATCCTTGTACTGTACAAACACAAAACATGGAATGAACAATCAGCTATCCTTGTACTGTACAAACACAAAACCTGGAATGAACAATCATCTATCCATGTACTGTAGAAACACAAAACGTGGAATGAACAATCAGCTATCCTTGTACTGTACAAACACAAAACCTGGAATGAACAATCATCTATCCTTGTACTGTACAAACACAAAACCTGGAATGAACAATCATCTATCCTTGTACTGTAGAAACACAAAACCTGGAATGAACAATCAGCTATCCTTGTACTGTACAAACACAAAACCTGGAATGAACAATCATCTATCCATGTACTGTAGAAACACAAAACCTGGAATGAACAATCATCTATCCATGTACTGTAGAAACACAAAACCTGGAATGAACAATCATCTATCCTTGTACTGTACAAACACAAAACCTGGAATGAACAATCAGCTATCCTTGTACTGTAGAAACACAAAACCTGGAATGAACAATCATCTATCCATGTACTGTAGAAACACAAAACCTGGAATGAACAATCATCTATCCATGTACTGTAGAAACACAAAACCTGGAATGAACAATCAGCTATCCTTGTACTGTACAAACACAAAACCTGGAATGAACAATCATCTATCCATGTACTGTAGAAACACAAAACCTGGAATGAACAATCATCTATCCATGTACTGTAGAAACACAAAACCTGGAATGAACAATCATCTATCCTTGTACTGTACAAACACAAAACCTGGAATGAACAATCAGCTATCCTTGTACTGTACAAACACAAAACCTGGAATGAACAATCATCTATCCATGTACTGTAGAAACACAAAACGTGGAATGAACAATCAGCTATCCTTGTACTGTACAAACACAAAACCTGGAATGAACAATCATCTATCCTTGTACTGTACAAACACAAAACCTGGAATGAACAATCATCTATCCTTGTACTGTAGAAACACAAAACCTGGAATGAACAATCAGCTATCCTTGTACTGTACAAACACAAAACCTGGAATGAACAATCAGTTGTCTTTGTACTGCTCAAAAACAAACCTGGAATGATCAATCATCTGTCCCTGCACCACACAAACACAAGTCTGGGTGAGCAATCAGCTGTCCCCGTACTGCAAAAACACAAATGAGCATTCAGCTGTCCTTGCATTGCATAAATCCAAGTATGGTATGTACAATCAGGTGTCCTCGTACTGCAGAACCACAAGTTTGAGATGAACAATTAGCTGTCCTTGTCCTACACAAACAGAAATGAGCATTTAGCGGTCCTTGCATTGTACAAAGCCAAGTATGGTATTTACAATCAGGTGTCGTCGTACTGCATAACCACAAGTCTAAGATGAGCAATCAGCTGTCCTTGTCCTACACAATCACAAATGAGCATTCAATTGTCCTTGCATTGCACAAATCCAAGTATGGTATTTACAATCAGGTGTCGTCGTACTGTATAACCACTGGTCTGAGATGAGGAATCAGATGTCCTTGTACTACCCAAACACAAATGAGCATTCAGCTGTCCTTTCATTGCACAAATCCAAGTATGGTATGTACAATCAGTTGTCCTCGTACTGCATAACCACTAGTCGGAGATGAGCAATCACCTATCTTTATACTGCATAAACACAATCCTGGGGTGATTTGTTCATATTGTTATACAGTCAGTGTCATGATTTTAAATCACACGAGCCCTAGACGTGCTATCATTTCATCTTGTTAAACAATCAGTATAGTGGTTAGCCATATTTTGTGGTGTTTCTCTTCTTTAGGTACCTACCTTTTACGTCTGCTAACCTTTCATTAATATCAATCTCACATATACTTATCAGCCTTCCTACAGTGCTTTTTCTTTAATTTGTGTCTTGAGTTGTTTGATGATTTTGTTTTTTAAGAATATAAACAGGGAAGTATTTTAAGAGTATACATCAGCAACATAATTGGTAGGACACTGTAATTATGTAGCTATTGTGGAAAGTGTTAAATCAATGTGAATGTTGGGTTTGGCTCTTGTTAACCTCTAACAGATGCTGCAAGGGTAGATGATTCAACCCTTTTCACCATCGCTACGTTATCTGGCATATTGTTGACCTAACTTACACCACTAGCAAATAACATGTAGAATAGTACGATTAATATTTTAATGGTCATTTGTGGACATCCGCATTTGTTCAAAACAAAATTGTAATTGATAGGAAAATGTGTATGTTAAATCTTTCACGTTAAAATCTCATATTGTAGTATTTAGTTTGTTTAGAAATTTATTTATTCTGCGATTTTCTCTTGTACATCATGGTTCCCCATAAGATCAGTTTAAAATATTTGCTAACCCTCAATAAAATTTTGCTATACAAAATTAGTGACAAACTGTAGAACTAACCAGGAAATAAAATCACTTCACCAAAGAAGATAGCATGAAATTATGAAAAAGTAGGTAGCCTGTGATAGAGGCTATATTGGTCACTGCTTGCCATATTGTTCTGTGATTGGTTAAGTAATAGTTAACCACGTTATAGAGCCACGCCTTTTAACTAACGTGTATAAGCAAATAAGTTTTATTGACATTTTCGGTTTAACACCTGTTGTTGAAGCCCAAATACTTCAAAAATATAATTGCGTAAGCAATTGTTCGGCTTGGTGTGTGCGGAAATTCAGGTGGCAGTGCTGCATTGCTGTTTAGAAACAAATTAACTACTTTTATCCCAAGCTAAAAGGTATTATGTAATCAATTATTTTCAGTTGCACAGCTATGATGGTAAAACTGTAATACTAGTATATCTGATTTTCTTGAATGGGTAATCACGTTCATGCGAACATAGTTGGGAACTAACATAGACACTGCAATAGATAACGTATTTATAGCAATGTGTGTTAGATTCTTGGTATCAGTAACTAACATAGACACTGCAATAGATAACGTATTTATAGCAATGTGTGTTAGATTCTTGGTATCAGTAACTAACATAGACACTGCAATAGATAACGTATTTATAGCAATGTGTGTTAGATTCTTGGTATCAGTAACTAACGTAGACACTGCAATAGATAACGTATTTATAGCAATGTGTGTTAGATTCTTGGTATCAGTAACTAACGTAGACACTGCAATAGATAACGTATTTATAGCAATGTGTGTTAGATTCTTGGTATCAGTAACTAACGTAGACACTGCAATAGATAACGTATTTATAGCAATGTGTGTTAGATTCTTGGTATCAGTAATGATCTGTTAACACACCTAATTTCAATTATCTGATAATCTGATATCAATTGCCATTGTAATATTATCTCTAGTGTCAACCATTATCAAATGCAACTCGGCATGAATCATATTTCAAGGTAAATAGGTTTGTAACCAACAACCGTGAATTTGCAATTTTTATGGAAACTGGACCTCAAGGTTTCAGGTCTTGTCAGTGGTGGCAGGCTATTACTACTCTCTTTTTTTGCCAAATTTTATACTTTCGCCATGCGAGTGAGCTGGCTTTATACTGTGCCAGTAACATAAAAGGAAACAACAAAAATGGACAGTAAAAGCGATGAGAGGAAATTGATGGTATGATGCTGTTATGCACTATTCGAAACTCTCAACGTGTTCTGGAGTGACCGGATATTTAAGATGGGTAAGGGTGAGGGGATGGGACTATTTTCTGGTAAAATACCACGATAAAGCCACTAAGACGAGGAATATTGTGCACTAACTCTAATGATTCAGCTACCAGGAGGAGGAATATATGCACTAACTCCAACGATACAGCCACCAGAAGGATGAATATTATGCACTAACTGTAACAGTACAGTCATTAAGAGGAGGATTATTGTGCACTATCTTAATTATGCACCGAACCCAGTGTTGCATATATATAAATAAAGGTAGATTCAAGGCCCTTCAACTTCAAGGCCAGTTCGTTTTCGAGATGCCGTGTAGACAGAGAGACAGATATACAGACCAATATAAAAAATTAAACTTTTACTGTAACCTGGGAAATTGCTTCGATAACACTCAGCCAATATTTATAAATCTAGAAATCTTGTTAAAAGCAAACAAATAAAATTATAATTATATTTAATGATCTTGTAATTATATTTAAGTAAACCAGTTGAAATTGCAATAATATGTTTGTGTCATGTGAACCTAGACCATTCTTTTTACAGTATCCAGGCTATTCATATTGAATTCAAAATTCACCTTTTCGCAAGGAAAGTTAACGTAACAATAGTATTTATCTGTTTCTAAAGCAACAATAAATTCAATAGAATCATACTTGAGGCTAAAAATATGCCTTTTACGTCTTAAGAGAATACAGTAAAGCAAAGAACTTGGAGTCGACCAAGGATATCCTCAAGACAACATTGATTTTTGAAGTGGGTGAAACGTGTATTTTTACCCGTGTATTATGCTTTCACCTCACTTTATCTATCACTTTTATCTACGACGTGGCTAAATATTGTACTTAATTTATATTAATCAAAAAATTTAAACTATTTTTTATTCAAACATTTTTGTCACGTAACAGCAAGTTAGATTGATTTTGGAACATTTGTAAATTTTACTATGTTTTAAGTTGACATTAGGTAACTTTTCTTGAATATAAGTGGTTATCTCTTCATAAATTGTGTTCTGCTTGTATTGTATTTACTAGCAGTTACCCGCGGCTATACACACAATTTTCAAAATCTAAGGGCATAGCCTTCTTAGCGAAAGCATTTGTAATGTCATATCATGGTCATTTATCATATTAGATGGAGTCCTATGATATTTTTTAAACAGAAGACGCCATATCAGGTCCATATTATTTCATTATGTACCGAATAGACGAAACATCTGCTTGCGATATTATGGAACGAGTGAGCCATCCCTTTGTTTTTCCTTAAGCTACAGTAAATGTCCCATACACAATGTCAAGGAGCCAACCAGTTTCAAGTAGCTTATGAGCAAACATTTACAATTTTTCATTATGCTTATTTTATAACATTGTTTAAATAGTATTACCAATGCATAGATGGTTTATTAATGTTGCAATCTTAAGCAAAAATTAGTAACTTCGTCTTCGCAATATTCATTACATTAATAGTTATAATGAACTACTGCGTTTCTGTCTCTGTGATGAACTTCAGCTAAAAGTACCAACAGCTGTTAAGTTTCAGTTTACTTTGGATTACGTGTTGTAAATATTTTAATTATTTTCCCGAATTCTAAACATCCCGGTAAACTTTTCCTATCTTTCTCTTCATCAAAACTCTCCTCGAACTTCAACTTCTATATTACAAAAAAGAATTAGCCGAATTGGTTCAGTCGCTCTCTGGATTGGCGCTTAGCAACAAATGTAGCAATTAATGTTTATTTATAAGGTGCATTATTATTATAATGGTTATTTTATAAATGTGAGTATTTTATAAATTAAATAAATGCTGTAATAACAACTGTGCTTTAAATGAGACCGATGTAATACAAACATGTTTGAGAGTAATGTGTACAGAATCAATAATTTTAATTTCTTGTTAATTAGGCCTTTGTGTAATTAAGCTAGAATAATATAGTTAATTTGTTTATTACGTGGATATTTAATTGTTTAAGGAATAAATAAAAGTAAAAAGCGCTTTAACAAAAAGTATTATCAACATGTCACAAACAGACGTATGTTGTGCTTGTTATTTTGTTGAGGTAAAAATTCGTTTACATTTATCTCCTCAATGAAAACTCAATTTCAGATACAAAAAGAGAGAATTGGTTGAACTTGGCTTTGTACTTGCGATTTGTAAAGGTTTGTTAATTTTTTATCACCAGGCAATAAAAGTACTTTGCGATGCTGTCATCTAACAATCCAACATGCTGAATGATGAGAATTTACAACTTGTATTTGGCTAAACATAATTGCTCCAGATTAAAGTAAATTATGGTTTTATTTTGTTTTTTTCCCACTCGAATTATATTCATAAATGTACAGTATGTAGGTTTGTGTTTCTTCAACCACGAAACATAGGGTTTAAGCACGGAATAAAACATATATTGAAAATGTATAAGCACAGCATTGTTAGTTTCATAGAAATTATGTTAGAATTGTATATATTGAAACATGTTTTTCTAAATATTTTAGTGATATACATTTAACAGTGTAAAAATTTTCATTACACAATGGTTCAAAGGTTCAACCTGTACCTTTACATGCAATTCATGTTTTACAACAACAAGATATGTTGAATTTATTAATTACTGTGTTATCGCAAAATATTACAAAAGTTGAATTATTCAGTTTTCCTAAATTTAGAAGGTCTTATTTATAATTTTCATTACAAATAATCTAATAAATTTCTCATAAAATCACTTAAAAAATACTTATATTTTATAAAAATCTGTTCACTCTGATATAAAAATATGATTTAATCTTACGCAGTTTTCAAACGGACTTTGAGCAGTGCCCAGTACGAATTACGGTATTTTTACGGTAATCTCCTTCTATCAGCAATCATTAAAATGGAAATATTATTTCCAGCCTAGTCTTAAGATGTATTTAGATATTGTCACAACAAAATTGTTTTTATTTTATTTCTTTTGAGATTATATAATATCAATATCTCTTCTGCCTGATACATAGATTGTTTTTTGCAACAAGTCTATGACATGCCATTAGCAAATTTGAACACTTGTCTTGGTATCCCAGAAGTCCGTAAGTAAATGATTTTTAAAATTTTAACTGCCGCCATATTGAAACGGTATGCATTCCAAGCTAGGCAATGGAACGTGGTTAAAATATTTATAATATACATTTTTTTACTATTTTTGAACTTGATTCAGAAAATCTTTGCGTGTTAAATTCTCATGGGATTTCAAGCAATCGTTATGTTGCAAAATCGTTTGATATACAAAACATTTTTCACTGTAAAAATATAGGAAATGGAATGGCGAATTTCAGAACATATTTTACTTTTTTATCTTTTTTTTTATTTATATATAAGAGAGTTGTGATTTTGAAACTTTTAATGGCCACCGTATTGGAATGAAACGGCGTACCAAGAAAGGTCAAGATATTTTTAAGATCAATTTTTGAACCAATTTGTTTTTTGTGACAGTTATTGTTTCACAAGTTATTCCAAATGGATTGATATATCAATGTACACTCTTCACCATGCCTAATAAAATATTTATTTGGACCTTTTTTGTGGTGAAAATATTTCACCTCCCTTTGAAAAATGGGGGTTGAGAGAGGTCGCTTTCAATTTTCAAATTGCAACCCCTATCTTGTGACATGTAATTTTAAAAGAAAATTGAAAGAAACACAATGACATGAACGAAACATCTCTACGACGATCCTCGCAAAAGCTATACCCTTTAGCATTTTTTTAAAAAGGGGTTGAAGTATTTTTACACTCTAAAAAGTCCAAAGATGTATTTTTATAGGTATGGTGAAAATTGTTCATCGATACCTCAAACTGTTTGGAATATATCCAGCCATATCAGGACTTAATTTACACCGTGTATAATTTGAAAAGGGGGTAGGTTTCGGTACAAAAACACTCGTTGTGTTTATGCTGATATAAAAACACTGCAATAGCCGGCATACATCTAGAAAAAAAAACAGAACTATCCTTAAATTATACGCGATACAATGAGATATGCATCCTCATATCGTGTAAAAATGTTAATATCGTTAAATAACAAATATAGCATGACAGATTTATTTATCGGAAGAGTTTACTCTATGAACAAATAAACATTTTGCCAATATTGTTCACTTTATAACAGTATAACAGTGGCAGCACTGAATGACCTGTTCTCCACAGGTTTTGTTCGCATTGATAAATTCTAAACTAAAATACAACTTCGGATTTTCCGCTTGGGCTTTTACCGGAATTGATTTCATAAAGATAAAACCCCGCGAGAACCTGTACACGTAGTAGGGGTGGGTGGGGACGAAGTGATATACTGTACTCTGGGGCCGATCAACAAGAGAGCTCCCAACTTCCCCGGGTTTGATCGGTAATTGCGGATCATCGGCTGTTCAATAAAGTACCTCTTGCTTTGATTATTAATAAAGGGGAATGGTTTGAAGGCACTTTGTAATGCTATGTACTAGAAGTTACCCGTGATTTCGCAAAGTGGAACTTAGCCCAAAGGCATTTTCGAAATAATAATAGACCTATATGTTAACCAGGGATCCTAGGAGCGTCTATCTTAAATTTCTGTACAATCGGCTAAACGGTTTTCAATGGAAAACGTAACAAACAAACAGAGTCACTTTTACATTTGTAATATTTTTTAGGATGATAATTTTTCTTATTGAATATTTTCGTGTTTTTTTTTTTAATTCAAGCTTTTAATTTTAATAGGTAACGAAATAAAACACAAAATTAGTTTACATATGACGAGACTACCAGAAATATATCTAGAAGCAGTACACGTTATATATACACTAATAAAGGTGCTAAGAACTTACTGAACACATCAGTGCTCTTAGAATCCGTTATAAAATCGTATCAGTTTTATCAGCGTTACTTGCTTAGAACATTCAGCTATTAAAATTGTCTCACTCTCTCGCATTTGTCATCGCAGAGCTCTCAGAACAATCGTCAGAACTGTACAAAGTTCCCAAACTGTAAGCTATACCATAATAACTTACACGTTTTCATGATGTTTTAATTATTTTCTGATTCGCACTGAAGTAGGATCTCTTTACATTTTCATTATTCGTATATAGTTTGAGCCATTTCAACAATTAATTGCCACCTTTCTTATTCTCCCCGGCACGGCGCATGTTTTTATATTGTCTTGTTTATATTTGTTAGCACGGCTGTGGGGGTGTCGGCAATGGAAATCCTCGTATCGGCCAAACTCGCTAGAGTAGCATAATATTTTCTTGGCTGAACAAAGTCTTTTTTAATTTTAAAGTGAGTTAGCCCATAATATCAGCCATTCAACAAAAAGCGTAACAACAACGTTTAAAAATTAAATTAAGAACTTCATTAAAACAACTTTGTCAACAACTTTATAAACAGAAGTGACTCAAAATTTGTGAAAACAGAGGGCAAGGTTTATTTAACAAAATTATAAATGCCAAATCGCATCAGCAGTCACTTAAACGTATCAATTTAAACCCCCTTTGGAGTTAAAAAAGATAGAGGTCTATTTATTTCATATTCAATTTTTGTTAAAACGGTAAAAACTCTGGAAAATAAGACAGTTTCCATTGGTCATTATGGGAAATTTTAATGTTTATAAACACCCACGCCAATCACTTTTATACTCTTCGTAAATAAGATACACACCAAGTATGCAGTTAACACAATGCTACTTTTCACCCAGGTTTCACTATATTTTGTAGTCTGGGTGTCTCTGATGTCGAAACGATATGAAGGGTTCATTTTGAGCTTTTTGTCACCGAAATTCTTTGCATCTCTTCAAACAAACATGACTCATGATGTCAGGAGTCAATCTTGTGACAGCGTCGGGTTCCAGACGATGCTCTAAGACACCACACGACACAACGTTCACATTAAACCAACCCTTTCCAACCTTGCTACGTTATGTGTAACCTTTTATCTTCACATTATACCTTTTAATCCTATTTTTCAAAGACTTAAATACAGTCCTGTATTTCTAGTTCTAAGTAGATTTGATCTTTATTTTATTCTAGAATTTCTTAGCTTCTATACACAACATTAATAAAAGCGTGATAAATCAAACTCCATCTCAAATACCTGTTCGTTAATAATGATAGGTAAAGCTCATTACTACCAATAATTTAAGAAAATCCAAACATCTGCTTACTTTATCATACATTTATTATATTATAATACTTTGGTAATAATTTTGCATATCAGTAAGTTAATCAGCTTAGTATTAAATCCCAGACTAGAAACTTTGTCGATACTGCCGACCAATTTCATGGTTGACCAGATCATTCCGATAACAGAAACAGAATATCAATGGGTTGTGAATACAATATCAATTAACTTTTTAATTATTGTATGACATGGCCTGAAATGATTTTATTCTGCAAATTGATATTTAATACTTTGTAAAGTACTTTTCTTTTGGAATATACACTACGGATATTGAAAAATTAAATAGCTCTTTTATGAGACTGCTTATAAAAAAGGGAGATTAAAATAGATGTTGAACAGAATAGCCCTTATCACATTGATATAATTACAGTTTATACACTACTTCTTCAAACTATTTGTAGTCACTGAATAGCAGCTTTTTACAGTTCATGTGAACTCTTACAGTTTTTTATTGTGTGACAACATATAGTATATGCTTTCTTTTAATAAGCACCTGTAACTAAGTCAAAGTTTATTCCGGTAGTATCCTGGTAAACAATGTCCTAACTTATCCAATATTGTTAATAATACTAAAATGTAGAAAATAACAACTTTAAAACCCGAACCCGAAATCAAAAAAAAATTAACTGTATAAATTCTCTAATGAATTTAAATTTAATCGTGGTAAATTATTTGAACTTGAATCACAATATTCTTGACATTGAAAGTTTATTTAATTTTACTGGTAAGTTGTGAAGTAAGTTCTATAGGTACACTTCAACCTAAAATTAATTAGATGGAGATATTATAAATTCCCGTTCATCATACAGATTATGGATGATGGATTATAAAAATAAAATGATTATATGGCATTGAACTACGGTGAAGAGTTTTACGTTTTTTGCGGAATATCAAAGTAAACACTAAGTGTTGCCCATAAGGAGGCGTTTTACAAATTCTCAATTTTCTCGGAACGAAGTATTTGCGACCCTATGTGTATTTAACAAAAAGTATTTGCATTCACGCCCTTTATCAACCCTGAAAAATCGGGTACTGTTATCTGAATCACATTCGGTTTAAGGGTATTATGCTACATTAGTATATCACTTATTTAAACCCATATAAAAATATTCAATCCATAGGGAGCTCTAAGACAAAAGTTGCTTTTGCTTATATCGCTAGTCTTAAACCTACATAATATTTAATACAGATAAACTATACTTTAACAATGTCGAAGAAATATTACTAATAAACCATTGATGCTGTGTAAATGACAATCAGTTTAAACACGATTTGACTGTTATTGATACATTGGTTTTACTGAATTCAATAGCAGTAATCAAGTTAAATTGGCAAAATCTAATCTAGATAAGTCTCCAATACCGTGTACACAGTCATTCAGGTGATCTGAGGCGCAATACCTGCCTGAGCGGCTGAATACACAGACATCATCAGTATTCAGGGGCAATACAGTTTAGTATTCAGTTAGTAATTCAGATATTGGCCCACGCTTATAATATCATACCTGGATACTTTGATTTGGAATTATTTTAAACTGGATTGTATGTTTTGTCATTGACAGGTTTTAGCGTAGTTTGCGTTTGCAACAAATTCAAAAGTGAATTTAATTTTCGTTCAATTGGTTATTTACTTATTTGTTATTATTTATGTTATTTTATAAATGTTAAAGAAGTCTATGAAATATGAATATTTAACATTTTAACAGGTAGCCAACGTTAAAAGAACAACTCTTTTCCAAAACACATTAAAAATACAAATACACTCTGCACATTAGATTTCTTAGATGTGTTTTATACTAATAACGCATTTAATAATATTAAGTATGTTACCTTATTCTGTATTTCATGAAAAGAAACAAACTATTTACAATATTTAAAGCGTACGTTACATCGACTAACACTTAGAACTTTATATGATAAGCAGAGTTGTAAATAACTTTATTATATTTATAAATAACAGTTATAGCTGGTTTCCTTCAGAATTAAAGTAAAATTGGCTTATGTAAAAAAAATGGAATTGGCTTTCTAAAGAGGTTCATCTAACTTCATTGAAAAGCAACTAGCCAATAGCGAAACTTTGCTCGCGATTGTATTAATATTAATATGATTTTGTATTAATAGTTTGGATATCAGTTTTGATGTTCACGTGATGTAACTGTGGAGAAATTTACTACAAACGACATAAAAAAGTAACGAAGAAAATTCCTAACCAAGTAAAGAGAATTCTCGTTATTTAATATGACAATTTGTATACCATAACATCTAAATTAACACTCAAATGAGTACAAAGAGCTCTTAAATCGAATTAAATCACCGCGATTTGCTTTTATGTCAAGAAATAAAACTTTTTTAGTATATTTACATTAATTTTTTACGAGAAAATCATTATGAAATATACTTTTTATATATATCACAGTAATAAACTATACTTTCGTACTAATTATATAAAGGCAGTGTCTTGCTTATTATGAATTATAAAAGGAATTTAACTGTTTATACAAAGTCATCATACAGGCACTGTTTGTTATATAAAATCGCAGTTAATGTGCCGCAGATCGAGGAGTCAAGATAAGCGAGTAGTTACAAGGAAAGTTCACTTAAATCAACTTCGTCACTCAATTTTCCACTACATTAGCACCTCATTTGCCGTCCGTCTCGGTCAAGTTTTGTGAAAAAACTTCGCCGTAATTAAAGCTCGCACACTGCAGGAGTGTAAACAATTTGTTGTGAACCTCGTTCTTATAAACAATCACCGGCGCGCCGATTGTTTATCCTCCAGAAGGGCTGGAACTGGCATCGGTTTACTCTTTGGATAACCTGCCACATATGAGGTACTTCTGCTTTTTGAGAATTTATAATAAAGTTTTTTTTTATATTTAAAGGAAGATTTTTTATGTGTGAATGACTTTAAACAGAGATACTAAAACCAACAGTAAAAACTTATGCAGAAAAATAGCTTTTAGATCGAACTTGTTTATTTTTCAATGCTGAAGGTGAAATATGCATCGATTATTTCTCGTAGTATGTAAATTTCTGTGTTTTTTTTGTGTTTAAGTTTATTTTCAAACTTACTTTTTACCATGCGAAAAACATACCTTCCTGAATTAGTCCTAACCTAACTTCCTTAAAAAATGTTCCCCGGAGATTTATTTGCAATGATTTTGGGTTTTTATATAAATAATGCTTTTTTTTATTGGTTGGTCGCTACTGAAGCCTATCTCTGGAGAGGTTGGAAAGATTCCATTTCAGTTATTCATTTTAGACATGTCAGTCATATCCTGAATACGAACTCTTATAGAGTTGAATTTTAGTCTCAAGTTTCATTGCTGTATGCGCTTAACTATTTTGATGATCGTGGATGGCTCTCTTGGGATTTTGATGAGCGTTATCGAACAGATTGGGCGCTGTTTTTTTGCATGACCACGATGGCAAGGAGAAAATCGTTGAATAAATAAGTTTGTAAGCAAACTGATTTTAATTGTGTAAATTTTAACGTGTAACATTGTAACACGTGTAGCCTAATCCAGTGAGAGTTGTTACACGACATGTGGTGAGGTGTATTCCTATCCCATAAATAAATGGACATAATACATTCACTATATTTCTGATCACTACATTCACATACTTTTCGACAAATTTGTCATTGAATTTCATATAACAAAAAGAAATAGTGCTATTTGCAGGTAAAACCCCGTAAACCTAAGATATTAGACTGATGTATGTGCCCCCCAACGAGAGAAGGGCTATTAAGACTAAAATGTTAGAAAATAGCGAGATCATAGTGTCGGCCCTATTTAATCCACAACATAGTGCCCGCGCATCGAACTGTAACAATAATATTGTAATGCATTCTCCTTAAATAAAGTTCAAAGAGCATATGAACAGTAGACAATTTCTAGAAGGAAGTACGGTTATACCTTCAGTACGGCATCTTTAATCTATAATTTATTACAAGTATAATTCATATTCAAATTTAAAATGTTGCATATACGTACATGTACGAAATATGCATAAAAGTTCATTACCGTACATTACCTATAAACAACATTTTTTTTACTAAAATAGGCAAATAATAGATTTTCAATATCAAACCAAGCAAGCTGCTCTCAATAACTTGATATTGTAAAAAAAGACACTGATGTTCATATTTTATTAATTGTTGTTAGTTAATTATAATTTATGTTATAAACTGTATGTATATTCGCAGCTCAACGTAAATTTTAGTTTTATTGACATATAATATATGAAAAAACCATATGTATTATTATATATTATATTAAATTACTTTGAATAAATGTATATGGCGAAGATAGCATTAGACTGAATATATATTTGTAAACATTCTCCAAAAGAAATATATAATTATGAATGTAAAAACGTTAATTATTCTATTTAAGACATTATTTAAAGGTCATATTGTTTAGTTAGGTCTATTGATGTTTTATTATTAAATATCAATAAAATAAAATTATAAAATAATATATAAAAATTGTTAGGATTTCTTCCATATAGAAAATAATCACTAATCGTACTATATTAAAATTTATAAAATAATCGCTCTTGCACATTACAAACACATATGGGTTATAGATCATATATTAACAAATATATTAAATATAGGCTTAAATAACTATTAAAACATATACATAACATACCGTATACTGTAGAGAGGAAGCATACAGATAAAAGTTATATTTTACAAAATCGAACACAATTTCAATGAAAACACTGAAGCTCTGAAACTTGACACATATTGTTTTGTATTGTTTTCAACAAAATAAAGAACATTATAATTTATTTGCATTGTTTCAAAGCAAAGTTCTGCTTACAACGAAGGGCCAAATGCGATTATGTAAATATCCATTGCATTGTGGGAAACTTTAACTGGATGTTGTGAGGCAATCTATCGTCGCAAGCGATGTTTTCCGATAAAAGTTTTATAAGTTGAAAATAACGAATCAAGTAAGGTTCTTCTGACCTATTCTAACTTATGCATTGCTGCTTAAAAATGGATAGATTAAAATTATTAAATATACTAATTATTTTAGTGAATGTTCAAAATGGATATTTGGCAAACCATACTTACTTGAATCGTGCACAAATAAAAAATGTATCCAGGATTAGGTCTTACAAACTAAAAGGAACGGTTCTTGTGAAGTCATGGGCCTGTCTCATTTCTGCAGTAGGATTATCAACAGAAATTATCCAAAAATGTATTTGTAATTTGATTTTGAGTTCCCGGAAACCAATTCTTGTAACTTGTGATCAGGTATCTTTGTGTGGTCTGTCACGTAATGTTTTGTAACTGTTAGATTTTTGTTAATGCACAAAAGTGGGTGGAGAGTTTTTTAGTTACGTGATGTAAGTTATTTCCTAACTACTCTGTCAGTAAATGAATTCATTTTCACAGACAAAGTCCAATATGTTTTGTTTGTGTAGAGTCCGGCTATCTTCCATTCACATAACATAGCTATGGTAGGAAGAGTTAATTAAATTGAATTTTGAGTTTATCTCCAGTTTACCTCCTCTTTATGTCAGTGTCTGCTATCTGACACAATTGTGTACCTTATGAGACAATGAGACTACCACTTCACACACGCACACGCACACGCACACGCACACGCACACACACACACACACGCACACACACACACACACACACACACACACACACACACACACACACACACACACACACACACATATATATATATATATATATATTGAAATTAAATAAGGCTATTGCCATTTATACAATTTAATGTAAATAAAAGTCGTTTGACAGGTATTTGGTCTTCCGATCATATGTTAGTTTGCTTATTTAAACGCATATGTGACAGATATGGCCAAATACACAATAATTGAATCGGAAAAAGTAAGCGCTCTGTGGTGTAATGGTAGCACATTCACCCGGCAAGTGAGAGATCCGGGTTCGACTCCCGGCGGAGCAAGTACTTTTTGCGATTCAGTGTTTATTGAATATATATATATATATATATAAATTTATATATATATATATATATAGGCGTCTCTGGTGTCGAAACGATGTAAATGTTTTGTTTTGAGAGTTTTCGTCGTCGACTTTCTTTGGATCTCTTCATACGAACAAGGCTGCAGATTTTAGGAGTCAAGTCTGAGAAAACGTCAGATGTCAGACACTGCAATATCCATTGTCATACACCACTTAGTATGGAATGTCTATAATACAGGCAATTAATTTTTTAAATCGTCAATACTACAAATGTTTAAGAGGGTCTCAAGCAAGTTCTTACTATAAGGTAAGAGTACGTCACACCACAAGTCGTGCAATAGGTTGCATGATAATTAAATTCTACAGCTAATTTCACTAGGCCACTGATGTTACTAAGTAACATATTATAATGGAATACGATAGCACTCTTGTGTACAAAGTTATTTACTCTGAGATTTTCTAGCTGACATCACGATAGCCATAAACCAATGTAACAATTTTCACTGTCACCCAAATCTCTTGGAGTAACATGCACCATAATCTAAATCGTTGACGCTTACACACTCAAGTAAGTACACTTGAAAGTAAAACGTTCAAGTTTGTAGTTCAGTTTGTTCTCGAGATGTTTTGGGAAGAGACTGGCAGACAGAAATGAAATTCATTCACTTCCTCCAAAGGTATCCTTTGATAACGCTCCACCGATTACACAGTTTTAAATATCTAATAATTATTCTAACGTTTCAAGCACAATAATATTCAGAATACGTTTTGTGCAGCATTGAGATGTTCGGTCGGAACTTTTACGTTACGCGAAACTGATAAAAAACGCTCCTTGAAAAAAAAAAGGTATCTCGGCATCGCTACACAAGTTTTCACTCCAATATGAGTACATTACGTGCTTCACACAATCAAATCTAGCTTCTTTAACAATTTTAGTTCCTAATACAGTATCATAATACAGTTTTCTTTAGACGACATGAGGTAATGCAAATAAGTGTTGTTACTTTTACGCAGTAATATTAATTACGCAGTTATTTGAATATTTTCAAATTGTATTTGTAATATACTAAAATTTGTATTAAACGCATTCAACGCATTATATACTAATAGTTTTTTTTATATAAATTGAGCAGTGTTCATTTTTAACTGATAAATATTAAATTTTAATAGAGTAGAATACCTCGTACATGACAGGAATCCTAAGAAACAGGAAATTATAACTAGAACATTACATAATCAAAGTAAGTTTTGAACTCCTTGTAGTAAACATTTGACGTTAGTTCAGGCATACACTAACTGTATCTGCAGAAGATTTTTTTAAAGAAAATTATTTCTTCATGGTTTGTTCCTTACAGTACAAGATAACCGGAAAGTACAGGCATTGAGTTTAAACAAAAACTCACTAACTGGACTGTAATCACAAGCTCCTTTCAATTATGTAAGTTTGAATTTTTTTTTAGAAAACACCGTTATTAGAGAAGTCTGCCATTCTTGGGGCAGGAGAAGTTTTATTTCTCTCTGATTGCTTGTCTGTTCGCATAATATCTCAAAAAGAACTGACCAATAGACTTGAAATTTTACATGAAGTCTCTCCACTTACATATTAGCAACATTGTGTTCAATTATGGTGCATGTAATACCATCGGCTTTGGCTAATCGTTAGTTAATATTTTTATTTTGGTCTTACAGATAACCATTATGTTCAAGAGAAAATATCAGAATAAATAAATTCGTAAACAAATTGAATTGAATATCGTATAAAAATATTTTGATATCTAAATGATAATTTAGATATCAAAATATTTTTATTCGTGGAATAAAATGACTGTGCGGTAAATGGTCAAATTCGGTGAAAAGATTTGAACTAACCGCACTCATGTGTTGTAGTACCTTTACTAACTCACCGGAACTTCCATTAGTTGAACGCTCCTGTGGAATTAACTTAATACAAAAAAAAAAAAAAATAGAATGCATTATGTGTCAAGAGACATCGAGAAATGTTTAATCTGACTTTAAATTTTACGGGATACATTTCTTCATAAACATAAATGAGTTCTACGATGGTGCATGTGCAATCATTGACTTTAGATAAGCTTCATTGAAACAACAAGAATGAGTAGACTCACAGTAACTCTTTTGCTTGCTGGAGGTGATGTAAATATTTGTCTATTTCGCTATAGATCTTAAAGTTTGCATGCAACCTCAAAGAAAATTTATTACTCGATAAGTGGCCCAACATTGGCTTCAATATTATATAAAACTTTTATCATAATGAGTACTTATTGTAGTATTTATCAGAAATGTTACTTTAAATCTACAGCACAAAGTCCTTGACTTTTGTTTAAACCCATTAGATGTAGGTAAGAAATTAACTAAATTTCTCTCATTCTGTGAACAACGCTTTGATAAGGTAAAATGATGCATTTTGGCATTTTATCGTGCTAAATCGTGTTAAGCCGTAACACTTCTAAACAATTAGAAAATGCATAATCTTGAAACCTGCAAGACAAAATGTTTTATTATCATATAAATTTTTTTGTAATAACGTGGACTCGATTTAATTAAAATTAATCAGAAATTATGTTTTTAAACATATTTACCTATTACGAATCAATTGTAAATTTCTAAAATTAGAAACCTTAAGAGGTATTAAAAATACGCAATAACAAATGTTGATTGAAATACCTAGAAAATTATAAGAAATGTGCCAATTTTGATTTATTACGCAAAATACCTGTGATAAAAATATTGCACAAATGTAAATGACCAGCAAACTACATATTGGCTAATCTTTCTGTCCTTGTTGCTCCTATATGATGACTCCACCTCAAAGATTACGACCTTCGCACGCTATCCTGCCTTATTGCTCCAGGTTCATTCCAACATAGATGTTACTCGTTTTATTGCTATAAGCAGCGATAAGTACATTCTTACATCACACGTGCTTAGGAAAGCACCTGTGATGTAAATTATGTTCATTACTAGAACAATACCTTTCGGAATCTTATTGTATGTCGTTACTTCATAAATGTTTCATTTATAGGACTCCTGCAGAAGTACTAACTGCAATATTATTTTAGAATAAGAAAATTCTCATAGCAGCTCTCATTTATATTATAATAATTGGGAAAATTCCAATCTCCAAACTCATTCCTGTCCCTTCACTACAGGATAGAGTTTTATGCTACCTCTAATAGTGAAGCCACTCGGACCATTGCTATGAATAACTTAAACGTCCCAACCGTCTGCGAGTTATGTAAGATCATTGGAATAAAGCTACATCTTGGAATCCTACTACATATCCTAGCTCCATTTCGTGATTCAAAGGACTCTTAAAGGTGTTTTTGCGGACTCTGATGTAGGCTAGGACAGCTGCTTCAGAACTTAAAATAACTTATAGTGATTCGGAAAATCCTAATCTCCACATTCTTTTCTTATCTAAACCGCGTATAACTTTTCCTCGTGAACCAAACACAATAGCTGAAAAATAGCACTATATAATCAATTTTTAATGAAAAAAATAGTTGACCGACATATACCACTTGAGTTATTTCCCAGTGTAGCTTGTTCATTGAAAAGGAAATTGACACGCATGCGTCATACGAGCCCAAGACGAATTGCGGTGCTTTAAGTTATGCCGCGATAAAAGACGCCGCTTCGCGAGTTTCATTGCGAGGTCAGACAAGTCAATTAAGCGGGTCATGCAAGAGACAGTGGGGCAGGCTCTGATTTAATTATTTGTTGCCTTGATAAGCCGCAAACAATAGAGGAACATGTTGAGTTTTATATGATTGTGTTTCAAGAATAATAATGTTATCTAAGTTTTTAAATGTTTCTAAGATAGGTATTAAAGTAACACCATGTTACCTATTCAAAGATGCATATATTTGCCTTATTATGCAATCACACTATTGGATAGTGTGATTGAATAATCTCCAAATAGTGTGATTGAATAGGATTTTTAAAACTATGCAAGCTGAGGTATTTTCATAAATTTCAATGCCTTTAAATGTCTGTGGTGTTATGCTATTTTTGTTGCTAACGATTAGTACGGTAACTATTATTTCTTGCTATGCATAGGAGCAAAACCAATAAAATCTTTAATAATCTTTGCGTAAGTATATTATGTTCGTTCTACTAATGTTATTTGTAATTTCTATAATAAACTACAACAACGCGCGCACGTGTGTTTTGCGCAACTAAACCTGCAATACAATATAACACATGCAGAGCAACGGATCCTTGAAGGGACACAATATTATTCTTGAATGTATCCAAGTTTATCCTATTACAACAGGAATTCTACAGGATATCACAGTTAGAATCACACTATAATTACCTTGATAAGTAAAGTTTTAAATTAATAATTAACTATTAACAGTGTCACATTAGGATATCACAGTCAACTAGTAATTACGTATACCTACAAATATGTATTTTTACCTTGTTAAATAAAGGTTTAAATTAATTATTAACTATTAATATTATAGCATTTAAAAAACTATGAGTTAAAAACAAGATTCTTTAAAGTAACATCTTCTTCTTATTTCAAGATAAGATAAAACAAACAGGAAACTAACACTTGAAGTCGATCAGGAGTATTCTCCAGACAACCATGATCACTGGAGTGAGTTCTTTATTGATTGAACTACACCTTCCTTCTCACCTCATCTCAATTTATCTATTGGCCTTCTTCTTTTTCTTGACACTCTGAGTTGGATACGACCAGTGATATTGTACAGACCATGATTACTGAAGTGGGGTCTTTATAAATTGAGTGACACCTTCGCTCTCACCTTTTTCTCCATTTATATCCTGTCCTTCCTCTCTAACTTGGCAATATTAGTCAGAGTCTATCAGACGTATTCCCTAGACAACCACAATCAATGAAATGGATCCCTTATTTATTGATCTACAACTTCGCTCTCACCTCATTCAATATTTATCTCCTAGTTTTCCTCTTTAACTTGGCAATCTTATTTAGAATCTGTCAGGAGTATTGCCTAGACAACAATGATTGCTGGAATTGGATGTTTATTTATTGACCTAAAACTTTGTTCTTACATCGTTCAATATTCATCTCTCGGCCGTGTTCTGTATCTTGGTAATGTTACAGGGGTGCTCCCTAGATATCCACAATTGCTGGAATGGATTCTTCTCCTGGACTACCTCTGCATCTTAGTAATCTTAGTTGGGGGCCATTAGAAGTATTCCTTAAACAACGATGGTTGTTGGAAATGGGTACTTTATTGATTTTACTACATATTCTATCTTACATCATTCTATATTAATCTCCTAGCCTTCTGTTAATCTAGTAATCTTAATAATCATTTTGTAGTACGTATTCCCTTGACAATCACGATCGCTGGAATAGATTCTTTATTGACAGTCCTACAACTATGCTCTCACCTCATTCAATATTCATCTCCTCATCTTCCTATTTATTTTGGCAATCTTAGTTGAAATCCGTTAGGGGTATTCCCTTGACAATCACGATCACTGGAATAGATTCTTTATTGACAGTCCTACAACTATGCTCTCACCTCATTCAATATTCATCTCCTCATCTTCCTCTTTATTTTTGCAATCTTAGTTGAAATCCGTTAGGGGTATTCCCTTGACAATCACGATCACTGGAATAGATTCTTTATTGACAGTCCTAAAACTATGCTCTCACCTCGTTCAATATTCATCTCCTCATCTTCCTCTTTATTTTGGAAATCTTAGTTGAAATCCGTTAGGGGTATTCCCTTGACAACCTCGATCGCTGAAATATATTCTTTATTGATGGACCTACAACTACGCTCTTACGTCATTCAATATTCATCTCCTACCTTTCTCTTTATCTTGGCAGTCATTGTTGGAGTCCGTCAAAGGTATTCCCTAGACAATCTCTATCGCTGAAATAGATTCTTTAGTGATAGACCTACAACTACTCTCTCACGTCATTCAATATTCCGTCATCTCCTGACCATTCTATTTATCTTGGCAGTCATTGTTGGAGTCCGTCAAAGGTATTCCCTAGACAACCTCTATCGCTGAAATAGATTCTTTAGTGATAGACCTACAACTACTCTCTCACGAAATTAAATATTCCGTCATCTCCTGACCATTCTATTTATCCTGGCAATCTTAGTTTGAGTCCGTCAAAGGTATTCCCTTGACAACTACGGTCGCTGAATTGGATTATTTATTGATGTACCTACAACTACGCTCTTACGTAATTCAATATTCATCTCCTGATCTTTCTTTATCTTGGCAATCTTAGATGGAGTCTGTCAAAGGTATTCCCTAGACAACAATGACCGCTGAAATGCATTATTTATTGATGGACCTACAACTACGCTCTTACGTCATTCAACATTCATCTCCTGGCCATCTCTCTTTATCTTGGCAATCTTAGATGGAGTCCGTCAAAGGTATTCCCTAGACAACCATGACCGCTGAAATGGATTATTTATTCATGGACCTGCAACTACGCTCTTACGTAATTCAATATTCATCTCCTGACCTTTCTCTTTATCTTGGCAGTCATTGTTGGAGTCCGTCAAAGGTATTCCCTAGACAACCATGACCGCTGAAATAGATTCTTTAGTGATAGACCTACAAATACTCTCTCACGTCATTCAATATTCATCTCCTGGCCATCTCTCTTTATCTTGGCAATCTTAGTTTGGGTCCGTCAAAGGTATTCCCTTGACAACCATGACCGCTGAAATTGGATTATTTATTGATGTACCTACAACTACGCTCTTACGAAATTCAATATTCATCTCCTGATCTTTCTTTATCTTGGCAATCTTAGATGGGTCTGTTAAAGATATTCCCTAGACAACCATGACCGCTGAAATGCATTATTTATTGATGGACCTACAACTACGCTCTTACGTCATTCAACATTCATCTCCTGATCTATCTTTATCTTGGCAATCTCAGATGGGTCCGTCAAAGGTATTCCCTAGACAACCATGACCGCTGAAATGGATTATTTATTCATGGACCTACAACTACGCTCTTACGTAATTCAATATCCATCTCCTGATTTTTCTTTATCTTGGCAATCTTAGATGGGTCCGTCAAAGGTATTCCCTAGACAACCATGACCGCTGAAATAGATTCGTTATTGATGGACCTGCAACTTCACTCTCACCTCATTTAATATTCATCTCCTCATCTTCCTGTTTATTTTGGCACTCTCAGTTGGAATCCGTCAGGAGTGTTCCCTTGACAATCAAGATTGCTGGAAAGGATTCTTTATTGAGAGACCTACAACTATGCTCTTAGGCCATTCAATATTCATTTCCTAACCTTTTTCTTTATCTTGGTAATCTTAGATGAGTCCGTCAAAGGTATTCCCTAGACAACCATGAACGCTGAAATAGATTCTTTATTGATGGACCTACAACTATGCTCTCACCTCATTCAATATTCATCTCCTCATCTTCCTCTTTATTTTGGCAATCTTAGTTGAAATCCGTTAGGGGTATTCCCTTGACAATCACGATCACTGGAATAGATTCTTTATTGACAGTCCTACAAATATGCTCTCACGTCATTCAATATTCATCTCCTGACCTTTCTCTTTATTTTGGCAGTCTTTGTTGGAGTCCGTCTCCGATATTTACTAGTCAATTACGATCACTGGAATGGATTCTTTTACATACATAATTTAATATTCAACTCCTCACCTTCTTGTTCGTCATATTGGTACGAGTATCGATATATATCTGACGAAAAATGTATCTATAAATGTTGTGCTTATAGAAACCAAATAGTTTTGATTTACAAATATGCAATTTGTGGTACGTGTGAGTGTGCGGGCGAGTGCGTGTAAATTTCATGGGTAAGAATAATATAATTGTTGTAGAAACTTTAGAGCTCTCTCATGATTTAATATTATAATACTTAATTTGTCATATTATTCTTATAAACATTTAAAGACAATTACTTTACATATCCAATTTTTTACTTTTTAAAAATGCAGGTATCTTAATGAAATTAATGTTATTATTTATGATAGTTTTATATTTAATTGTACCTAGGAGATCTCTTAGTTTGTAAAGATAATTCTTAGATTGTGGTAAGTGTTTCTTATTTATTAATTACAGATTTTAAAAGGATATAATTTAAAAAGTTGAAGAATATAAAGTCAAACGATAAATATATGGTTTTCAGTAACGCCTCTCTGAAAACCAAAAGGAAAGCCAGGATTCTTTAAAGATAGGCTTTAGCTCAAAATAATGATGTGATGTTTTTATGATCTTTGACTAAAATAAGCGATGAGGAAAATCATCTCGTTGTATTTCCCAAATTCTTGGTAGTGTCTTTTAGTTTCTATGGTCCCTTTATCTATAAGATTTTACAGATAACATAATTCAGTCATTTCGATGCTTTAACACTTCAGGTGGCATTTTATGAAATAAACCATAACGCACATCGATAAATAAGTTCTTTTGTGAAGCAAACATAAAATGTGCTCTTTTTAAAACTTGCATAAAATTTAATAATGTGTTGTTTTTGTAAAAAGAGTAGTAAAAGTAAATACATAAATTTACCATTATTTGGGGTTTGTGTTTATATTTTGTTGTTCGGTAGGCGACAATACAGTGTGTACGAACAGCATACTAGTAGATGTAATATTAATAGACAGATTTGTGGTAAATATCTGGAATAACTCAGTAATTTTACTTAGTTTTATACAAACTTGAGCTGTTACCCTCAGCTTCAAACACATTTTCAAAATCGAAGACCTTTTAATACGTATTAAAAATAAAATTACGATGTAATATGATGGCATACATCATGTACATATTATTTTAATGTTCATGTATGAGAGTGTCAGAGTTTAACCTCCTACGTATGACACGTATATGATCATTTCTGGTTCGAATTAATTATATTTAAATCGCCGAAGCTGAGCCAACCTCGTTTTCCGTATCAAAACTACACATACATAGATTTCGGCGACCTACTTCGTTTAAATGCGTTTACTTCTAGCCCTTTTTATGTACTTCCGGTCTAAAATATTTCCAGTGGCATAGTAGGGTTTGCCGTGTTGCCCCGACGAAGAAAGAATATACAAACACATGTTGGTCTGAGACGCCACTTCGGTTAAAGGGAAGTCTTCTTCTGACCGTATAAAATCATTTACGGTGCCACATTTGAATTTGCTTGATTGCCTACATAAAAAATCTACATATCTACTCTAGTCAAAAAGCGACTACTTCAGGATCTTCTAATAATCTACTTTTGAGGTAGGGAATTTCCAGTGCCGTTGTGCAGTTTGCCTTGTTTCTCCGATGAAAATCTATACATACATATATAAGCCTAATACGATCTGAGGGGAAATCCTATCTACTTGCTCTATAAGGGGGAGATTTCTTATTAAGTTCATGCAACCTTCGGTTCTGAAGTCTTTTTTTAGGACTTACGTCAGAGAAATAAGTATCCTTTAAGGCACGTTAATGTTCACTTTCTATCTTTCGTTAAGCTACTAGTGAAATACCGTATCACAACGTCAAGGAAGCTTACCAGTTTGGAGTATCGTACGTAAAAACCTCCACACCTTTGTTCATTAATGTTAGTTTTATAACAGTAGTTTAAATAATATTATAATCTATTAGATGATTTAAATCCGGCGTCATAGGTGCAATCTGGAGTAAAAGTTAGATATTGACTTTATATTTAATATCTGCATTACATTACTGATCAATTAGCATACAGTTAATATCTTATACAATTTAAATAGAAGAAAGAAAGAAAAGAAAGAAAGAAACGTTATTTCTCACAAATAAAAATGACAGATACGATTTTTATAATATTGTACAGACTAACCAAAAAAACATTACATTTATTTATACGAGTACATAAACAACAACATATGCAACTATAACTACTATTACACTATACATAACTATGAGAGATAAAGAGAAAAATCTCCAAGGCAAAGCCTGTTTGAATATAAGCAGATGTTTCAACATATTTGTCGAATTTCAGTTCACATATTGAAAGCATCCGCAGTAGTTTCTTGTCACTTAATATGAATGAATTATAGAACATAAATAATACTATTTTTTCGGATTTCCATAATATTCCAGTTAAAATTTCTTCCTTGCTTGGATTTCAAAGAATATTTTACATAAAGATTAGCCGAATTCGTCCAACCGTTCTCGAGAATGGCGTTTAGCAATACATTTTGCGATTAATTTTTATTCATAAGATTAACATTTAAACAAATTGTTGCATTTTAGATTAATCAATGCTTAAAAAAACTTGAAATTCCGTATACATTTCTTATAAAAAGTAGTGCATTAGTCCAACAACAGATCTTAACTCTGGTCCTAAGTTTGTGATTTTCGGATTTAATAACATATATATAATATGATTTAACTTGAGAAACAAGACGGCTTGTTTAAGGTATGAAAATAAGCTAAAATCACAATATATTTATACCCCATTGGTTAATAGGCTTTTAAGTGTAAGCTTAAAAGGGTTAAAATATGTTATGTCGAAGTTTGTTTCTGAATTGTTTGTGTTTAAATAAATCATCAGGTGCACAATTGTATACCTTAGACAATAAAAAGTAAGAGAGAGAGAGAACATTTTTTGTTATTAAGGAGTTTTCACACATATGTAGGAAAATTTAAAATCATGGACAAAAAATAGTCGTGTTGGAGAGGAGAGAAAGAGAGAGAGAGAAAGGGAGGTAGAGAGAGGGAGTTAGGAAGGGAGGGAGAGGGGGAGAAGGAGAGGGAGGGAGAGGGGGAGAGAGAGGGAGGAATGAACAGGGGAGAGAAGGAAGAGAAAGGAAAGTGAGAGTAAAGGGGGTGAGAGGGGAGAGGAAAGGGGGGTGAGCGGGGGTAAGATAGAGGGCGGTGGTAGAAATAGAGGGAGAGAGAGGGAGGAAAAGGGAGGGAGGGAGTGATAGGGAAAGAGAAAGAGGGAGGGATGGAGATGGAGAGAGTGGGAAGAAGGAATAGGAAGAGACAGAGAGGGAGGGATGGGGGTCTTGAGGGAGAGGTAAAAGAGGGGGAAGAGAGCGGGATTATGGGAGTTAAGGGAAAGGGAAGGGTGAGGAAGAGAGAGGAGGGAGATAAAGGGAGAGAAAAAGAGGGAGGGAGTGAGAGAGGTAGAGTGGAAGGGAGGGAGATGGAGGGAGGGATTGGGAGAGTTAAAGGGGGTGAGAGAGGGAGGAGATATAGAGGGAGGGAGACAGGGAGAGTGGGGGCGAGAGACGGAAAGAGAAGGAGCAGAGGGTGAGATCTGAAGGGAGGAATGGAGGGAGGGAGAGAGGATGAGGGAGAGTGAGATTTTCTGTTTTAATAAGCTAACTTTGATGGAGGGATGGAACAGGAGAGGTAGAGGGGGTGAGAGGGGGGAGATATAGAGGGAGGGAGAATGGGAGAGAGGAGGCGAGAGAGAGTGAAGGGAGGAGCGGGGGTGAGATCCGGAGGGAGGGAGGTTGGGAGGGAGAGAGAGGGTGGAGAGGGAGTGATAGATTTTCTGTTTTACTAAGCTCTGACGGAAATACTAACAATTCAAAAATACACTTGTATTACATTTTTTCTTCTACAAAGTTTTGTGGGTCAGTGCCAAATTATTTTGCAATTCGTAGCTACAATACTTGAGTTCGAGGATACCCTACTTCAATGCCTCATCAAATAGCACTGGTCCCAAGATAATACTTCGATTGAAGTTTGTTTTTGACGCTGGAAGGATTGTGAAGGAAACACAAATCTGTACAATGATTGTGTGTCCCTAAAAAATGGCAAATATCCAAAAATAATACTGCTTAATAAAGGGTAAAGATTTTTCTCAAAAATGCCTCACAAAGTTTAAATTATAAACAACTCAAAAACTTTTCAGCTAAAACTAAATACATTACTTGATATCTCAGGTTTTTGATCAATTGTAAAAATGGTGTCGAATTTCTTCTATTGTGTGATCTTGTTATGATATTTGAATATAATATTCTCTATAATTTTTTACTAATAATGTAAGATATTTGTAGCAAATGTACAACAATTAATTGTATTTTTAACATTTATCATGCATTGCAATGTTGTTTCTGAAACTGCCACATTCAGATCGAAATTTTCTCTGTTAACGTTGTTGAGATAAAAACTACCTTTACAAAAACTCGTTTATCTCCTCAGTGAAAACTCAATTTCAGATACAAAAAGAGAGAATTCATTGAAGTTCGCTGACACGCTTTGTACCTGCGATTTGTAAAGGTTGAGTAATTATTAGTGGGCCATACAAACAGAATTTTGAGTCTCCGACATCAAACAATCCAGCGAACACACTTGTAAACCCCATCAGTTTCTGTTCGGCTAAACTTATCTGCTTTAACTTTTACTCAGATTAACTAAAATAATGTTACTCTTCCTCTTTTTGTTTTGTATATCTCGCCTTTAAGTTAAAACTTGTATATGAACACGAATACTGCTCTTGAATATTAGAACAAAATACTATTAGTCCGAATCAACGAATACTTACAGAGATATTGTATTCATTTCGAGGTATTCAAATACATGAATGACCGGACTGCATTCGAATACTACTCGATCTTCCCATCACTATTGTAAATAGTAATGTCTTTATATCTAGAAGTTTAAAGGGCTATCTTATTTCTGAAATAAAACAAAAAGTGGAAAACACATTTAGACAGACAGACGAAAAACAAAAAGATTTAGGCCACTCGTTACATTCAGTTATTAACTCCTCTTGGTCCATGGAGTAATGTAGCACAATAAAACGTATGTATAACAGGCAACATAAATAAACTTTTAGTACACAATAATACATGATTTTATTGACTTTGCGCAGAGATGTCAAACCTTTAAAAGTGATTTCGAATTTTTCAAACATGTATATCGATGAATAATGTTTTCATTGCCATTAGAACAAGGATTGAATACATTCCTTTTGTATTAAATTAATACAATATGAAAAAAATAATAAAGAAATAACAGTTTTTAATGAAGAATAGTTTATTAGGTTGAACAATTATGTAACTATATGTTATGCGTTACAGTTAAAACAAAATGTGAGGTATAACACATCTAACCTTTCGTCAATAATATTAGTTTTTTTACTATGAAAGAGATACTACTACAGTTTTCACTTTTTATAAAATACATTATTTCAAAGTAAGAGTTTTCCTTTTTATCCGTATTTAACTTGTTACACGCAACTTGGTAAAATATTGGAATATGCATTCGGTGGTTTTAACTCTTTACTTCCTTGGAATTTATATTACATAAAACTTAACGGTGTATAATAGCTGTGACTGTAATTGAACGTTCATAAAACGTTTAAAATGTGAAACAAAAACACATTTTTTCTAAGAATACAGTGTAATACATTAAAGCTATTTAATATACATACAGTTAAAAATATTTTTGGAAGATATTTTTTAATTGAGGATTTCCGGAAATTCCTATAAAAATTATTCGTGACTACATCCAGAAAACTATAATAATACACGTATCGCAAGAAAACATTATATTTGTTAAAATAATATAATTTAAAGAAATAAACATTTTCATATTCCGCCGTAAGTAATTGTACCTAAATAACTGAAAACGAGTGCACTGTAGAAAACAATAAAGTTACAGCGCTCTGCAGTATTCAAGATCGTGCTCGGTATTGAGAAGGGAGAAATTGTTTCATCACTATCCAACACACCTTCCATCTCTTATTTTTTCCATCTCAAAAATAAATGTTTGTAGATAAAATATATGCCATCTTTCATATGAATGGGTGGTTCTTGAAGTCTTGAATCCTACTCAGACAAACATTCCGAGTAGAAATAAGAAATGAAAGGGTTTTTGATAGCACAATTTCTTCTAACTTTTAATCTATTTAACCCCAAATAGATCGTTTGTTAAAGACCATGTAACGCTAGAGTCTTTACTTAGAAACAACGTCTCTCACAAATTTCCGTTACGAGGTTCCGTCCATTTAGTGTCAAGCTAAAACGTATTTACAAAAACATCACTGATAGAGAGAAACACCGAAGCTCGACCATTCTATTTCATGTTTCGTACGTAGTTCTAGAAATAAGGATGACTTTCAATGAAATTCGTCTACCTTGGCAAAATAAGATTGCACACGAAATAGTAGTTACCCAGCACACGTGTAAACTGTGAAAAATGCATAGCCCTCGATAGCGTAAATGAGGGACAGAGAACTTTTGTCCCGACATTTTTTCTTTACTCCATTCAGAAACGTTTAGCCTAATTGGTAGTACGAAATTTTAATCTTCATTCCTTTCAGACACGTTTAGCCTAACTGGTAGTACGAAATTTTAATCTTCATTCCATTCAGAAACGTTCAGCGTAACTGATAGTACGAAATTGTAATCTTCATTCCATTCAGAAACGTTTAGCCTAACTAATAATATGAAATTTTTATCTTTACTCCATTCAGAACGTTTTAACCTAATTGGTAGTACGAAATTTTAATCTTCATTCCGTTCAGACACGTTTAGCCTAATTGGTAGTACGAAATTTTAATCTTCATTCCATTCAGAAACGTTCAGCGTAACTGGTAGTACGAAATTCTAATCTTCATTCCATTCAGAAACGTTTAGCCTAACTAATAATATGAAATTTGTATCTTTACTTCATTCAGAAATGTTTAGCCTAAATGGTAATACGGAATTTCAATCTTTATTCCATTCAGAAACGTTTATCCTAACGGTTAGTACTGCATTTAATCTTCACTCCATTCAGAAACATTTAGCATAAACGGTAGTACGACATTGTTATCTTTACTACATTCAGAAACATTTAGCTTAAACGGTAGTACGACATTTTTATCTTTACTCCATTCAGAAATGTTTAGCCTAAATTGTAATACGGAATTTCAATCTTTATTCCATTCAGAAACGTTTATCCTAACGGTTAGTACTGCATTTAATCTTCACTCCATTCAGAAACATTTAGCATAAACGGTAGTACGACATTGTTATCTTTACTACATTCAGAAACATTTAGCTTAAACGGTAGTACGACATTTTTATCTTTACTCCATTCAGAAATGTTTAGCCTAAATGGTAATACGGAATTTCAATCTTTATTCCATTCAGAAACGTTTATCCTAACGGTTAGCACTGCATTTAATCTTTACTCCATTCAGAAACATTTAGCTTAAACGGTAGTACGACATTTTTATCTTTACTCCATTCAGAAATGTTTAGCCTAAATTGTAATACGGAATTTCAATCTTTATTCCATTCAGAAACGTTTATCCTAACGGTTAGTACTGCATTTAATCTTCACTCCATTCAGAAACATTTAGCATAAACGGTAGTACGACATTGTTATCTTTACTACATTCAGAAACATTTAGCTTAAACGGTAGTACGACATTTTTATATTTACTCCATTCAGAAATGTTTAGCCTAAATGGTAATACGGAATTTCAATCTTTATTCCATTCAGAAACGTTTATCCTAACGGTTAGCACTGCATTTAATCTTTACTCCATTCAGAAACATTTAGCTTAAACGGTAGTACGACATTTTTATCTTTACTCCATTCAGAAACATTTAGCTTAAACGGTAGTACGACATTTTTATCTTTACTCCATTCAGAAATGTTTAGCCTAAATTGTAATACGGAATTTCAATCTTTATTCCATTCAGAAACGTTTATCCTAACGGTTAGTACTGCATTTAATCTTCACTCCATTCAGAAACATTTAGCATAAACGGTAGTACGACATTGTTATCTTTACTACATTCAGAAACATTTAGCTTAAACGGTAGTACGACATTTTTATCTTTACTCCATTCAGAAATGTTTAGCCTAAATGGTAATACGGAATTTCAATCTTTATTCCATTCAGAAACGTTTATCCTAACGGTTAGCACTGCATTTAATCTTTACTCCATTCAGAAACATTTAGCTTAAACGGTAGTACGACATTTTTATCTTTACTCCATTCAGAAATGTTTAGCCTAAATTGTAATACGGAATTTCAATCTTTATTCCATTCAGAAACGTTTATCCTAACGGTTAGTACTGCATTTAATCTTCACTCCATTCAGAAACATTTAGCATAAACGGTAGTACGACATTGTTATCTTTACTACATTCAGAAACATTTAGCTTAAACGGTAGTACGACATTTTTATATTTACTCCATTCAGAAATGTTTAGCCTAAATGGTAATACGGAATTTCAATCTTTATTCCATTCAGAAACGTTTATCCTAACGGTTAGCACTGCATTTAATCTTTACTCCATTCAGAAACATTTAGCTTAAACAGTAGTACGACATTTTTATCTTAATACATTGAGAAACATTTAGCCTAAATGGTAGTATGAAATTTTTGTAATGAGCTGTACGTATCATCTAACATCTAATACACTTTGCGATTTAAAGACTCATATAATACACGTAAATATATCTGTTTCTAACAAGTAAATATAATTATATAATACGATTATATTTTCAAGAAGAATAGTTTCTAATTACAAATAGTCCTCTCTTTAAGTTTTCAAACAGAAGCGTGCTTCCTCATTCGGCTTACGGTATTTTCATTTCCTTTGTGACGGAAAGTAATTAACATGACTCAGCTTTGCCTTGTTTTGTCAACAATGTTTTTGACATTTTTGTAGGTGAAACGTAACAAAGTGAACGTACAGTGCACGTCCAGGCTAGGTAATCTTTAGTGATTGTCAGCTCCTTATATTATTAATTCTCACAGAATCAGTCCGCTAACCTTTAAGACTATTTTGAAAATGATCTTATATTTTCTTTCTCGTATTTATAGTGTTTCGGGATCTCCATCTAAGTACAGGAGATACGTGGATAGATGGCTCTATCTCACCAACAAAACATTCACTCATACATTCGTAAGGTGTTTTTTTAGCATGAACTCGTAATTGTTCTGTATTCTTTAACACGTCACCATACACTACTTAATGAAGATTAATTTAAACCAACTTAAAGTCAAATAAGTAAATAATTCTGTATATTTTTCTATTTTAAAATTTTCACATTATTACTTCAACACTCATTCTTACTTTCATCATTGAAGCTAATCCTATTTTATATAAACTACCTATTTTTATTAGAACATTACATAAATAAGTACTGACAGATCACAAGGCTCTGAAGTTGAGTATATTTTTTTTATTTTCTTTAAGTACCTTATCATATTTGGAGTAAAGCATTTTATAATTGATTATATGTAATTAAGAATTAAGATGTTGCAAAAAAATCTGTGTACGGGTTAGTTTAAATTAAATCTACGGTATTTATTATCAATCGCTAAATTGTTATTCGCAGCCATATTCCATTGTCATTTATAAATACATAAAAATATGATTGTACAATTGATGAGAAATGCCTAGGAGTTTGGCTAATGTTTAGGTTGGCCTTACAGAAGTAGCAGTTACTAATTAAAGTCAACTCAAGATCAAAATTGCATTACATTTAAAACCAATAATGTGTATGTTGGAGTATTATTAAGCCGACGGCAGGTTTATACATAACAGACAGATTTTGAAACTTGCGGCAGGAATTTCAATCTCAAATTAGTTACCACACGCCAGCCCCAAACTAGTTACTGTGCACCATTTGTCCTTTCACCTGTTGCTTCAACATCCGCCATGGTAAGTTTGGTTGACAAACTAATCATCATAACGAAACTATTTAATTATGCCTATATTCTATTGGAAAGAAATTTAATAAAAAATAAAATATTCACTGTTATCAGCCGAAAACATTACCGTAACTACAACCTCTGTATACAATAGGCATTTCGCTTACTCATTTACACATTCATCAATAATTATCCAACTTCCTGATATCACAGAAAAGCTAAATTTGTAACACTTAAACTTTATACTTAAATATAAAACCCAAAAATTCAAACAGATAAAACATTCACAATAGTTTAAATGGGATTGCAAACCCCAAAGAACTATATTTTGTTTTTAACTTGTTCTTTAATAATAATTATAAGCTTTTATTTTGTATCATTGACATAATCGTCTGCAACATTTGGCAGTGTATAAGAAAGAAATTGAAACTAATAATTATAAACTGCTGTTTTAGGAAATTAAAAGCTAATTTAGGGGTAATGAAACCGTGAAAATTATTATAAATGAGTTTTAGATATTTTTTCCATGCTGAAAATATGTTTTAAATATCGTTTTGAAAGAAAAATAGATATAAGATGATAATGACTATATCTATGAAAAATAATATATCGCGTTAAAAAGGAAAAACTATTATTTAAGAACATAATACAAGTTAAGTGAAATTAGTCGCTACATACAAATGTTAAATGTTAACACTTCAAACCATATAAATATGCTAAAATTAACGCTAGATGACTATGTACGTAAAAAGAAGTACCTAAGAGCATTTCCTTGCACATCGTTTACATTTTTTCAACTAAAAATTTTTCACAATTGAAAAGTGTAAAGTAAAATCACAAAATTTATTTTTTTGTACTCACTGTTTTAACTATTAGTTGTTAACTAGTGTTATAAATCAAAATACCACGTATTTAAGCAGTGTTTCCTTCTATAGAAATAATCTACAAAATACTCAATATTTGAGAACATCCAGCGCATATCATGTTCGGTTAATGTAAAAATGGTAAACCACTGTAGTGTTGCGTATGATCCTCTTATTTCCACCATTGAAAACGGAAGTTTAAATTTTGAGACTACTGTTGAAGCAAGTATGAACTCTTTCACAATCAAAAAGTAAGAAACAACACAGCGAATCTAGATTAAATCGGGAACTAAATTTGGTGTGTGCTGTTAATTAAAATATGGTAGATCACTATAATAAGTACATGCACTACTTGCCACTTATTGTTGTCCATACATCGAAGTACGAGTGCAACAACAGTGCCATACAATATTTGACCTGCTTCCTCTCCATGGGTATAGATCGCATTGTAAAATACAGCTTCAGGTGTGCCGCTTGGGCTTTTACCGGAATTGATTCTAAAGAGACACAACCCCGAGCACCTGTACACTAGGTGGGGGGTGGGGAGGGGTGAAGTGATAGACTGTACTCTGGGGCCGATCAACAAGAGAGCTCACAACTTCCCCGGGTTTGATCGGTAATTGCGGATCACGGCTGTTCAGTAAAGTACCTCTTGCTTTGATGTCTAGCGAAGGCGATGGTTGGAGGACACTCTGTAGCATTATGTATTCACAATTACCGGAACTCCTATTTTAAGCATGTAGCATATTACTGCACATTAAAAATTGTACTGTCTGTTCACCTCACTGTGATAAACTTGACA